>NC_069501.1:740033800-740393800 GCF_027579735.1 Bombina bombina | reverse complement strand
ACTGTCATATATACTGACCACAAAAATCTGCAATATCTTCAGTCTAATCGAACTCTATCCTCCAGACAATTACGCTGGAGTCTTTACTTCTCTCGTTTCCATTACATCATTACCTACAGGCCTGGTACAAAAAATGGCAAGGCTGACGCCCTCTCTAGACAAGGTCCTAAACCTATAATACCATGCATTCCTACTACTATTGTTCCTAAGGACTCTATCATTGGTGTTATAACAAGTCTAACTACAGTGATAAAAGATGCTACTGCTATTGATCCATCAGTACCTCATACAGATCTTACTTACAATTCTGATGGCTTACTCTATAAGGACGGGAAGCTATACATACCTCCAAATCTTAGATCTTCAATCTTGAAAACAGTTCATGAGTCCCCCCTTGCTGGACACATGGGAAGGGATAAAACTTTGGATTTACTTAAGAGATCTTTTTGGTGGCCTACTCTTAACCTCGATCTAAAAGAATATATTTCTAAATGTGTTATATGTGCAACCTCCAAACCTTCTAAACAACTCCCTGTGGGTCTTTTACAGCCTTTACCTGTACCTCAAGTACCCTGGGAGGCGGTATCCCTGGACTTTATCGTGGACTTACCTGTCTCTAACAAATATACCACTATAATGGTTGTCACCGATCTATTCTCAAAGATGGAACATTTCATACCGGTTACCTCCCTACCCACCTCCAAGTTCACCAGTGAATTGTTCATTCAAAACATTGTAAGACTGCATGGAATACCTAAAACCATCCTTAGTGACCGTGGAACCCAATTCACATCTAAGTTCTGGAGAAATTTGTGTGCTGCTCTGCATATAGAACAAAAACTCACCACTGCTTACCATCCTCAGACGAATGGGCAGACGGAGAGGGTGAACCAGTGGCTAGAGCAATACCTACGTTGTTTCTGCTCTCACCAACAAGATTCTTGGGCCACCTACTTGCCCCTAGCAGAATTTGCCTATAATAATAATAAGAGTTCTACAACTGGCACATCACCATTTTTTATAAATTATGGTTTACATCCAAATTTCACACTACTTCCGAAGATTGACACCCCATGTCCTCAGGTGAATGATCTGGTTAATGACATTTCTGCTAACTTTTCTTCAATTCGTGAACATATTCTTCAGGCACAGGCATCACAACGCAGGTACTACGATCTTCGCCACAGACCTAGTCCTCAATATTCCGTAGGACAACAAGTATGGCTCTCCACTAAGAACCTCAAGATACCTTATCCTTGTAGGAAACTAGGTAAACTCTTTTTGGGTCCTTACCCTATCGTCAGGGTAAATGGTCCAACAACAGTTACACTCCAACTACCATCAACTTTTAAGATACATCCAACTTTCCATGTGTCTCTTATCAAACCTTGCAACCTACCCATAACAAATATTACATCAGAAGACCCAATACCTTCTGCTAATCTTGATTGCCAGTATGAGGTTCATAGCATTCTGGATTCTAGACTACGTCGTGGGAATCTTTTCTATTTGGTTTATTGGAAAGGTTTTGGCCATGAGGATGATTCCTGGGAGCCTGCCTCGAACATATCTGCTCCACGTCTGATTTCCCTCTTCCATAGACGTAACCCTGATCGTCCTAGGCCTTGAACCTCGCTGTGGTTCTTTTTGTGGGGGGCTCTGTCAGGGTTACTGCTTGCTAATGATCTGTCCCTTTAAGAGCCTCCTATATCAAGCACTTCCCCCCAGCATTCATTGCTGGTTAATTGAGAAAGGATTCACAGCACAAGCGTTACACTGAGAGTTTTCCTCACTCTCCAACAGCCTCATAAATTCTTATTTGAAGAGTTACTGATAACATCTCTTATTTTTCATTCCTACATCTAGCAGCTCTTCTACTCAATTCAACACTGGAAGATATTTCATACTATAAGGAAATCAAACTAACTCGACATCAAACCCTGAAGCATTTACAAGGTAACAGGATTCAAGCAGCTTCATACACAGCACAGCAAGTAGCGGTGACGTCATCAGCTGCAGCCGCAACCGCTCTCCCTCTGAATACCACGCTGCTGTTCATAACAAACGGACAAGTAACAATTCCTGTGTTCTCAGGTCAGACCTAATTATTTTATTATTAATCGTTATCCTTACTTAATTTGATGAACTTTACCTGCCTAATTAAGGAATACTATATTTTACGTTACTGCTTAATTTGAACTGTTTGCATTATCAAATGCCCTGAAAGTAATACAGTTTATGAAGTTAATAAACTGTCACTTATTGGGCAAATAGTAATACATTATATGAAGCACTGACAACGAATTCATCAAGCTTCTTTTATGTTACAAACCTACTTTTGAGGCAATTGTTGGTTCTTATTTATAAAACAAAATTAAATGCTTGTTCAAATTGCTACAAATACAGACTATTACAAATCTACATCCCCCTACACCGCGGCCACCTATAATAAATGTATTAACCCCTAATCTAATCCCCCTACACCGCCGCCAGCTATATTAACCCTAATTATATTAGGGTTAATATAGTTAATATAGTTATTATATTATATATATTAACTATATTAACCCTAATTATATTAGGGTTAATATAGTTAATATCGTTATTATATTATATATATATATATTAAGTATAATAACCCTATCTAACTAAACTCTTATTAAAATAAATCTAATATTAATATTATTAATTAAAATATTCCTATTTAAATCTAAATACTTACCTATAAAATAAACCCTAAGATAGCTACAATATAATTAATAATTACATTGTAGCTATGTTAGGGTTTATATTTATTTTACAAGTAAATTGTTAATTATTTTAACTAGGTATAATAGCTACGACTGAACGACGAATGAGGTACCTTTAAATGACGTCATCCAAGATGGCGTCCGTCGAATTCCGATTGGCTAATAGGATTCTATCAGCCAATCGGAATTAAGGTAGAAAAATCTGATTGGCTGATTGAATCAGCCAATCAGATTCAAGTTCAATCTGATTGGCTGATTGGTTCAGCCAATCGGATTGAACTTGAATCTGATTGGCTGATTCAATCAGCCAATCAGATTTTTCTACCTTAATTCCGATTGGCTGATAGAATCCTATCAGCCAATCGGAATTCGACGGACGCCATCTTGGATGACGTCATTTAAAGGTACCTCATTCGTCGTTCAGTCGTCGGCCGGGATGGATGCTCCGCGTCGGAGGAGCGACGAATGAAGATTGATGATGCCGCTTGATGGAAGATGCTGCCGGATGGAAGAAGACTTTGCTGCCGCTTGGATGAAGACATCACCCGGATCGGATGAGGAGTTCGGCCCGGTGTGGTGAAGACAAGGTAGGGAGATCTTCAGGGGGGTAGTGTTAGGTTTATTTAAGGGGGGTTTGGGTTAGATTAGGGGTATGTGGGTGGTGGGTTGTAATGTTGGGGGGTGGTATTGTGTTGTTTTTTTCAGGCAAAAGAGCAGTTTTCTTTGGGGCATGCCCCCACAAAAGGCCCTTTTAAGGGCTGGTAAGGTAAAAGAGCTTTGAACTTTTTTTAATTTAGAATAGGGTAGGGAATTTTTTTTATTTTGGGGGGCTTTATTATTCTATTAGGGGGCTTAGAATAGGTGTAATTAGCTTAAAAATCTTGCAATCTTTTTTTTATTTTTTGTAATTTAGTGGGGGGTTTTTTTGTAATTTAGTTTAGTTTATTTAATTGTATTTTTAGATAGATATTTGTAGTTTATTTAATTTATTGATAGTGTAGGTGTATTTGTAACTTAGGTTAGGATTTATTTTACAGGTAATTGGGTAATTATTTTAACTAGGTAGCTATTAAATAGTTAATAACTATTTAATAGCTATTATACCTAGTTAAAATAATTAACAATTTACCTGTAAAATAAATATAAACCCTAACATAGCTACAATGTAATTATTAATTATATTGTAGCTATCTTAGGGTTTATTTTATAGGTAAGTATTTAGATTTAAATAGGAATATTTTAGTTTATAATATAAATTAGATTTATTTAATAAGAATTTAGTTAGGGGTGTTAGGGTTAGATAGAGTTAATATAGTTAATATAAATACTATAGTAACTATATTAACTATATTAACCCTAATATAATTAGGGTTAATATAGTTAATATATATAATGTAATAACTATATTAACTATAATATACTTAGGGTTAATATAGATAATATAGCTGGCGGCGGGGTAGGTAGATTAAATTAGGGGTTAATAATTTTAATATAGATGGCGGCGGTGTAAGGGGCTTACATTAGGGGTTAATACCATTAATATAGGTGGCGGCGGTGTAGGGAGGGCAGGTTATAGGGCAAAAGAGCTGTTAACTTTGGGGCAAAGCCCCGCAAAAGGCCCTTTTAAGGGCTGGTTATAGAGCTTATTACTTTATGGATATTAGATTAGGGGTTAATAATATTAATATAGCTGGCGACGGTGTAAGGGGTCAGATTAGGGGATAGATCAGGTAGATGGTGGCGGTTTTAGGGGCTCACATTAGGGGATAGATCAGTTAGATGGTGGCGGTTTTAGGGGCTCACAGTAGGGGATAGATCAGTTAGATGGTGGCGGTTTTAGGGGCTCACAGTAGGGGGTTAGTTTATGTAGATGGCGGCGGTTTAGGGGTTACTTTATTAGGGATTGCGGCGGGGGATCACGGTTGACAGGTAGATAGACATTGCGCATGCGTTAGGTGTTAGGTTTTATTTAGCAGATCGCGGTTGACAGCTAGATAGACATTGCGCATGCGTTAGGTGTTAGGTTTATTTAGCAGCTAGTTTAGGGAGTTACGGGGCTCCAATAGTCAGCGTAAGGCTTCTTACGGCTGCTTTTTGTGGCGAGGTGAAAATGGAGTAAGATTTCTCCATTTTCGCCACGTAAGTCCTTACGCTGTATATTGGATACCAAACTGCGCTGGTTTGGTATACCTGCCTATGGCCCAAAAAACTACGGGCGACGGCAGAAATATACGCGCATAACTTCTAAGTTACGCCGTATATAGGATACCAAACCCGTGCAAATATTGGCGTCGCCAGCTTTTGCGGGCGACGATTTTTATCAGATCGACCCCCTAGTGCGTCTAATTCCTTTACTCTGCAGGAGATGGCTGCAGTTATGTCAACTACTCTTACAGAGGTATTGTCTAAATTACCAGTGTTGCAGGTTAAACGCAGTAGGTCAAGTATTAATGTAAATACTAAAGCCTCTGATGCTTTATTAGCTATTTCCGATGTTCCCTCACAGTGCTCTGAGTTGGGGATCAGGGAATTACTGTCTAAGTGTGAAATTTCTGATTCAGGGAATGTTTTGCCTCAGACAGATTCGGATGCTATGTCATTTAAATTTAAGCTTGAACACCTCCGCCTGTTGCTTAGGGAGGTTTTAGCGACTCTGGATGATTGTGATCCTATTGTGATTCCTCCAGAGAAATTGTGTAAAATGGATAAATATATGGAAGTTCCTACTTACACTGATGTTTTTTCGGTTCCTAAGAGAATTTCGGAAATTATTAGTAAGGAATGGGAAAAACCAGGTATACCATTTTCTCCCTCTCCTAATTTTAAGAAAATGTTTCCTATATCAGATACCATTCGGGACTCATGGCAAACGGTCCCTAAGGTAGAGGGAGCTATATCTTCCCTAGCTAAGCGTACTACTATACCCATTGAGCATAGTTGTGCTTTCAAGGATCCTATGGATAAGAAATTAGAGGGTCTACTAAAGAACTTATTTGTTAATCAGGGATTTCTTTTACAACCTATGGCTTGCATTGTTCCAGTAACTACTGCAGCAGCTTTTTGGTTTGAGGCTCTAGAATAGTCACTTAAGGTTGAGACTCCATTAGATGACATTCTAGATAGAATTAAGTCTCTTAAGCTAGCTAATTCTTTTATTACTGATGCCGTTTTTCAAATTGCTAAATTAGCGGGAAAAATGCAGGATTTGCTATTTTAGCACGTAGAGCATTGTGGCTCAAATCTTGGTCTGCTGAAGTGTCATCAAAACATAAGCTTTTAGCTATTCCCTTTAAAGGTAAGACCCTTTTTGGGCCAGAATTGAAGGAGATCATTTCTGATATTACAGGAGGTAAGGGCCATGCCCCACCTCAGGATAGGTCGGTTAAAATGAGGGGTAAACAGAATAATTTTTGTTTCTTTTAGAACTTTAAAGGAGGACCCCCCGCTTCTTCTTCTTCTTCTTCTTCCACAAAGCAGCATGAAGGGGTGGCCCCCGATCCGGGACCGGATCTAGTAGGGGCAGACTTTCTTTCTTTGCTCAGGCTTGGGCAAGAAATGTTCAGGATTCCTGGGCACTAGAAATAGTAACCCACGGTTATCAATTGGAATTCAAGGATTTTCTCCCAAGAGGGAGATTTCATCTTTCAAAATTATCTGCAAACCAGATAAAGAGAGAGGCGCTCTTAGGCTGTGTAAAAGACCTTTTTACTATGGGAGTAATCTGTCCTGCTCCAAAATTGGAACAGGGACAGGGGTTTTACTCAAACCTATTTGTGGTCCCCAGAAAAGAGGTAACGTTCAGACCCATTTTGGACCTCAAGTGTCTAAACAAATTTCTAAGAGTTCCATCATTCAAGATGGAGACAATTCGAACTATTTTGCCAATGATCCAGGAGGGTCAATATATGACTACCGTGGATTTGAAGGATGCTTACCTTCATATTCCAATCCACAAAGATCATCATCGGTTTCTAAGTTTTGCCTTCTTGGACAAACATTATCAGTTCATGGCTCTTCCTTTCGGGTTGGCCACAGCACCCAGAATCTTCACAAAGGTTCTAGGGTCTCTTTTGGCGGTTCTCAGACCACAAGGGATAGCGGTGGCACCTTATCTGGACGATATTCTGTCTCAGGCGTCAACATATCATCTGACAAAATCTCACACAGACACAGTGTTGTCTTTTCTGAGAACTCACGGCTGGAAGGTGAACATAGAGAAGAGTTCACTTGTTCCACAGACAAGGGTTCCTTTCTTGGGAACTCTGATAGACTCGGTAGCCATGAAAGTATTTCTGACGGAGGTCAGAAAATCAAAGATTTTGAATGCTTGCCGAGCACTTCTGTCCATTCCTCTGTGTAATCTCCCTTTAACTGGGCTCCACCCCTTTAGACTTTAAAACTTCACTTCCTCTTGTACACATTGCTTGATTATTTTGTGTACTCTGAGTTCCTCTCTGGCTACTCAGTCACTTTGTCTCAAGTCCTTATTTTTGTTACAATTGATATTCCTTTGATTCCTATACTGGAACCTTTGTGGCTATTTGTACCCTTAGCCCTCTTCACTTCATTGTGCTTTTCATCTACACCTTGCTCCGCTGTCTACGGACTATTCTTGGTATGAGAATCCGGATCTACCTTACTGGCATATCCCTCTGCTCATTTCCACGCTGAGGATCACACGCTGCATACTGCTCACGCAGCTCTCACCTGCACGCTCTGCTGCTCTGTTTGCTATTTCATCTCCGGACGACCGCATCTACTTGGATACCACCTACCTGGGTTTTGTCACGCAAGTACTTTAGCTCATGTTTGGAGTATACTTGTCTCTCTCAAAGTGTTTCATATTTATCTGCTAATCCACTAACTGCATTTAGCTGCTTCCTTCAACTGTGTCTGCTTGCCTGCTTGTGTCTCACTTAACTTGCTTGTACTCCACCCTGAGACTATACTTAACATTTAACTGCAGCTTGCAATCATTAACCTGTTACTCTCCAGTGTTGAATATACTTGGAAGAACTCTGCTCTCTGACATAACTTTTCTTATAATCAGTTTCTACCATTTATATATATATTCAAACAATTATATATATATATTCCATTGCTGGTTCTTTTCTGTATTAACTGCTGTTGATTTGTTTACCAATTGTTCAGGTTCATAACTTTTGGTGTTTAGTCATTCAGCTACACTTAATCTGTTTGCCAGTTTTAAGTAATTATAAACAGATTATTACACTCGGCCATCAGTGGCTCAGTGTATGGAGGTAATCGGATTAATGGTAGCGGCAATGGACATCATTCCCTTTGCTCGCTTTCATCTCAGACCACTGCAACTGTGCATGCTCGGTCAGTGGAATGGGGATTATGCGGATTTATCTCCAAAGATAATTCTGGATCAAGAGACCAGGAACTCTCTTCTTTGGTGGTTGTCGCCAGATCATCTGTCCCAGGGGACTTGTTAGACTCTCGTGGGTGATAGTGACAACAAATGCCAGCCTTCTGGGCTGGGGTGCAGTTTGGAACTCCCTGAAGGCTCAGGGTGTTTGGACTCAGGTGGAGTCTCTACTTCCAATCAATATTCTGGAACTGAGAGCAATATTCAATGTGCTTCAGGCATGGCCTCAGTTAGATTCGGCCAAATTCATCAGATTCCAGTCAGACAACATAACGACTGTGGCATATGTCAATCATCAGGGGGAACAAGGAGTTCCTTAGCGATGATAGAAGTATCCAAGATAATCAGTTGGGCAGAGGCCCACTCTTGTCATCTGTCAGCGATCTACATCCCAGGGGTAGAGAACTGGGAAGCAGATTTTCTAAGTCCTTCAAAAAGAGGTTTCACTGCAAGGAAAACAGAAACAGAGGCGCCACATGTGTAGATCAATCAAAACAGACAATATCCAAGTTAGATGAGATACAGGATACTCACAAACGTGAAGGCACTCTCTTGTGCCTGTAGGAGCGGGCTGGTATTTAAACAGCAAACCAGCTAGCTGTACCAAGGGATCCCCGTCAGGATATCCTCGCAACAGTAATCCTTCACTAGATTGATTCCAGCAAAAAGGAAAAAATGTTCAGAGGGGAGGAAGGCTAAACAGCCTTATGGTTACTAGCAAGGGAAATGCCATACAAACACCAGATTTGTTTAAAAAGTATCAAGTATTTTATTTTACAAAAGATAAAAAAATACCATCAATAACAAATTAAAACTTGGTGTATTTAAACAGGGTCTTCCCTGAGAAACGCGTCGCTATTATCTCTATATACAAGGAGATTTGCCATTAAATACACCAAGTTTTAATTTGTTATTGATGGTATTTTTTTATCTTTTGTAAAATAAAATACTTGATACTTTTTAAACAAATCTGGTGTTTGTATGGCATTTCCCTTGCTAGTAACCATAAGGCTGTTTAGCCTTCCTCCCCTCTGAACATTTTTTCCTTTTTGCTGGAATCAATCTAGTGAAGGATTACTGTTGCGAGGATATCCTGACGGGGATCCCTTGGTACAGCTAGCTGGTTTGCTGTTTAAATACCAGCCCGCTCCTACAGGCACAAGAGAGTGCCTTCACGTTTGTGAGTATCCTGTATCTCATCTAACTTGGATATTGTCTGTTTTGATTGATCTACACATGTGGCGCCTCTGTTTCTGTTTTCCTTGCAGTGAAACCTCTTTTTGAAGATACACCATCGTTTGGGTGAAGACCGAGAGCTGCCTTCTATTTCTACTTCCATTTATTTGGACTTATTTGGACTTATTTGGACTTCAGTTGGGATCTTTCCCATTTCACCTATTGATACGTCTGTATTCTCATATATATATTTTTTATTCTATCATTATATTTTATGTTTTATATTTTACTTTTTACAGATTTTACCATTTATTTTCTATATATTGTTTTATAGGTTTTTTTTACATTTTTGGTATCACCAAAGGGGTTTTTTGATTGTATTTCAGTACTAATTTCTGCCCTGAGTCATTAGCGCCTCCTATAGGGGATTTGTGGTATTACTCTAATATCACAATATCCCTCTTAATAATAATAGATTTTCTAAGTCGACAGACTTTTCATCCGGGGGAGTGGGAACTTCACCCGGAAGTATTTACCTCATTGATTCTCAGATGGGGCAGACTGGAATTGGATTTGATGGCATCTCGTCAGAATGCCAAGCTTCCAAGATACGGATCCTGTTCAAGGGATCCTCAGGCCGAACTGATAGATGCCTTGGCAGTACCTTGGTTGTTCAGCCTAGCTTATGTGTTTCGCCATTTCCTCTCCTCCCACACGTGATTGCTCGAATCAAACAGGAGAGAGCTTCAGTGATCCTGATGGCGCCTGCGTGGCCACGCAGGACTTGGTATGCGGATCTAGTGGACATGTCCTCTCTGCCACCGTGGCCACCTTTCCAACATCTAAATCTAATTTCTCTGCAACTGACTGCGTGGAGATTGAACGCTTGATTTTATCGAAGCGAGGATTCTCTGATTCAGTTATCAATACTTTGATACAGGCTAGAAAGCCTGTCACTAGAAAGCTCTATCATAAGATATGGCGTAAATATCTTTATTGGTGTGAATCCAAGGGTTACTCATGGAGTAAGGTAAGGATTCCTAGGATTTTGTCTTTTCTTCAAGAAGAATTGGAGAAAGGGTTATCAGCAAGTTCCTTAAAGGGACAAATTTCAGCTTTGTCAATTCTGTTTCACAAACGTTTGGCAAATGTATCAGATGTTCAGTCTTTTTGTCAGGCTCTATCTAGAATTAAGCCTGTATTTAGACCTATTACTCCTCCCTGGAGTTTGAATTTAGTTCTTCGAGTTCTGCAAGGGGTTCCGTTTGAACCTATGCATTCCATAGATATTAAACTATTATCTTGGAAAGTTCTGTTTTTGGTTGCTATTTCTTCTGCTCGAAGAGTCTCTGAGCTTTCAGCATTACAGTGTGATTCGCCTTATCTCATATTTCATTCTGATAAGGTGGTTTTACGTACCAAACCTGGGTTCCTTCCTAAGGTTGTTTCGAATAAGAATATTAATCAGGAAATTGTTGTTCCTTCCTTGTGTCCTAATCCTTCTTCTAAGAAGGAGCTTCTGTTACATAACTTGGACGTGGTCCGTGCCTTAAAGTTTTATTTACAGGCAACTAAGGATTTCCACCAATCATCTTCATTGTTCATTGTTTATTCTGGAAAGCGTAGGGGTCAGAAAGCTACGGCTACCTCTCTTTCTTTTTAGCTGAGGAGTATCATCCGCCTGGCATATGAGACTGCTGGACAGCAGCCTCCTGAAAGAATTATGGCTCATTCTACGATGTGGCTTCCACATGGGCTTTTAAAAACTTGGTCGTCCCTTCACACTTTTTCCAAATTTTCCAAATTTTATACTTTTGCTTCTTCTGAGGCTATCTTTGGGAGAAAGGTTCTTCAAGCAGTGGTGCCTTCCATTTAGGTTCCTGTCTTGTCCCTCCCTTTCATCCGTGTCCTATTGCTTTGGTATTGGTTTCCCACAAGTAAGGATGAAATCCGTGGACTTGTCATATCTTTGTAAAAGAAAACTAAATTTATGCTTACCTGATAAATTATTTTCTTTTACGCTATGACGAGTCCATGGCCCTCCCTGTTATTTTAAGACAGGTTTATTTTATTTTTTGAAAACTTCAGTCACCTCTGCACCTTTTTAGCCTTTCCTTTTCTCTTCCTATAACCTTCGGCCGAATGACTGAGGGTGGAGGGGAAGGGGAAGGGCTATATATACAGCTCTGCTGTGGTGCTCTTTGCCACTTCCTGTTAGTAGGAGGTTAATATCCCACAAGTAAGGATGAAATCCGTGAACTCGTCATATCGTAAAAGAAAGTAATTTATCAGGTAAGCATAAATATAGTTTTTTACAAACCCGTCGTTAAAAGGCAAGAAGTGAGCGTTGAGCAAAATTTTGCTCATTACCTCACTCCAATACCAGCGCTGCTTAAGTCAGCGGTGAGCTGGTCGTACGTGCTCGTGCACGATTTCCCCATAGGAATCAACGGGGAGAGCCGACTGAGAAAAAGTCTAACACCAGCCAAAAAACAGCGTAAAACTCACTAACGCAGCCCCATTGATTCTTATGGGGAAATATAAGTTATGTCTACACCTAACACCCTAACATGAACCCCGAGTCTAAACACCCCTAATCTTCTGCCCCCGACATTGCCGACACCTGCATTATATTTATTAACCCCTAATCTGCCGCTCCGGACACCGCTGCCTCCTACATTATACTTATGAACCCCTAATCTGCTGCCCCCAACATCGCCGCCACCTACATTATATTTATTAACCCCTAATCTGGCGCCCCCAATGTCGCCGCCATTGACCTACACTTATTAACCCAAAATCTGCCGCCCCAACGTCGCCGCCACTATAATAAACATATTAACCCCTAATCCACCGCACTCCAGCCTCGCAAACATTAGTTAAATATTATTAACCCCTAATCTGCCGTCCCTAACATCGCCGCCACCGACCTATATTTATTTACCCCTAGTCTGCCGCCCCCAACGTCGCTGCCACTATACTAAATGTATTAACCCCTAAACCTAAGTCTAACCCTAACACCCCCTAACTTAAATATAATTTAAATAAGTCTAAATAAAATTCCTATCATTAACTAAATTATCCCTATTTAAAACTAAATACTTACTGGGCCTGCAAAAGAGCTAACTGCCCTTTTAAGGGCAATGCCCATCCAAATGCCCTTTTCAGGGCAATGGGGAGCTTAGGTTTTTTTAAATAGTATTTTATTTGGGGGGTTGTTTGTGTGGGTAGTGGGTTTTACTGTTGGGGGGGTTGTTTGTATTTTTTTTTTACAGGTAAAAGAGCTGATTACTTTTGGGCAATGCCCTGCAAAAGGCCCTTTTAAGGGCTATTGGTAATTTAGTTTAGGCTAGGGTTTTTTTTATTTTGGGGGGGCTTTTTTTTATTTTGATAATTTAGGTAATTGTATTTAATTTAGTTAATTTATTTAATTATAGTGTAGTGTTAGGTGTTGTAACTTAGGTTAGGTTTTATTTTACAGGTACTTTTGTATTTATTTTAGCTAGGTAGTTATTAAATAGTTAATAACTATTTAATAACTATTGTACCTAGTTAAAATAAATACAAACTTGCCTGTAAAATAAAAATAAACCCTAAGCTAGCTACTATGTAACTATTAGTTATATTGTAGCTAGCTTAGGGTTTATTTTATAGGTAAGTATTTAGTTTTAAATAGGAATAATGTAGTTAATTATAGAAATTTTATTTAGATTTATTTTAATTATATTTCAATTAGGGGGTGTTAGGGTTAGGCTTAGACTTAGGTTTAGGGGTTAATACATTTAGTATAGTGGCGGCGATGTGGGGGGCGGCAGATTAGGGGTTAATAAATGTAGGTAGGTGGCGGCGATGTTAGGGACGGCAGATTAGGGGTTAATAATATTTAACTAATGTTTGCAAGGCGGGAGTGCGGCAGTTTAGGGGTTAATATGTTTATTATAGTGGCAGTGACGTTGGACGCTGCAGATTAGGGGTTAATAAGTGTAGGTAGGTGGCGGCGACATTGGGGCGGCAGATTAGGGGTTAATAAATATAATGTAGGTGGCGGCGATGTTGGGGGCAGCAGATCAGGGGTTCATAAATATAATGTAGGTGGCGGCGATGTTGGGGGCAGCAGATTAGGGGTTCATAAATATAATGTAGGTGGCGGCGGTGTCCGGAGCGGAAGATTAGGGGTTAAAAATGTTATTATAGTGTTTGCGATGCGGGAGGGCCTCAGTGTAGGGGTTAATAGGTAGTTTATGGGTGTTAGTGTACTTTTTAGCACTTTAGTTATGAGTTTTATGTTACGGCGTTGTACCATAAAACTCTTAACTACTGACTTTTAAATGCGTTAGGACTCTTGGAGGTAGAGGGTGTACCACTTACTTTTTGGCCTCCCAGGACAGACTCGTAATACCGGCGCTATGGAAGTCCCATAGAAAAAAGACTTTACGAAGTTTACGTAAGTCGTTTTGCGGTAAGGCCAAAGAAGTGTGCGGTGACCCTAAACCTTTAAGACTCGTAATACCAACGGGCGTAAAAAAGCAGCGTTAGGACCTCTTAACGCTGCTTTTTTACCTTAACGCCCAACTCATAATCTAGCCGTATGAATTCTGGATTCTTAGAGATAGGAGAAATACTTATGTTCATTTAGCCCATGAGGATGGACTGAATTAAGCAGATATATATATCTACTTTAATTTTGTAATAATATTTTTTCCATATCGCTACCTCTTATTCCCAGACTTATTTTTTGCACTCCACAACATTGCAGACCATCTGCTTTTGCATGATGGTATCTGTAAAAATGATACGCTACTGAGGTGATTGTTTCTTTTTTTCTAGATCTTCGGCCGCATTCTTTATATTACAAAGGTGTTCTTGCAATCTTGTCTGTAATTTACGTGACGTCATTCCTATATATACCTTCGGACATTTGCATTTTAATACATAAATTAACCCTGTTGTGTTGCAATTTATAACCGACAGTATGTTATGCATTTTATTAAATTTGTCTTTGACTGATACGGTTTTCTTAAAATGTTTACAAATTATGCATGATCCACAGGGATATGATCCAAATGGTATATTGGTTCTTGATGTAGTTATCTTGTGTCTTTTATAATGGCTAGGGCTTACTAGATCTTTTAAGTTTTTGGTTCTTCTGTAACTCACTTCTATTTTAGGTCCTATTAGTTAATTTAGTACATGATCAGATTGTAGGATATTCCAATGTTTGATGACTATATTTAGAACATCCTGGCTCTGGGAATTATATGTTAAAACCAATCTGGTTTTGCCATCCTGTTTACGTGACTTGGGTTTTAATATATCTTGTCTATTGGTGCACTTTGATCTCCTTTTGGCTTTTTTAATATATGTATTGCTGTAACCTCTTTGGTAAAGTCTGTTTTCTAATTCTTTAGCTCTTATTTGGAATAATTCCTCTTCTAAACAATTTCTTTTACTTCTTAAAAATTCACCTATGGGTAGGGATTTGATAGTGCTTAGTGAATGGGCACTAGTGCTGAATAGGATCATATTCGTAGCTGTGTCTTTCCTAAATAAGTCAGTGCCTATAGTACCGTCTTCTTTCTTAAAGATTTTTAGGTCAAGGAAGGATATCTCAGTTTGACTTAACTTATAAGTTAGTTTAATATTCAGATTATTGTTGTTCAATATTTTTAGAAAAGATTCCAACTCTTGTTTGAGGCCCACCCATAGGAACAGAATGTCATCGATATACCTTAACCAAAGGGAGGGATATGTTTGATATATTCTTCGTTTTTATCAGTAAAGACTGTGTTATGCTCCCACCAGCCGAGAAATAGGTTTGCATACATAGGTGAACAAGCTGTGCTCATCGCTGTCCCCCTTGGTTGTAAATAAAGTTGATTATTAAGTACAAAGATAATTTTCTTTAATACAAATTCTAGTAATTGCATAACAAAGTTATTATGGTTATCTTCTTCTTCTGAAGACATATTCAGATAGTATTTTTTCAGCTTTGAGGCCTAATTCATGTTGGATGCTGGTGTAAAGAGCCTCTACATCTGCCGTTACTAACCATGTGGTAGAGCCTAATTGGATATCTTGAAGTTGTTGCAAAGTTTCCATTGTATCTTTAATATAGGATGGCATTTGGGTTACAAATTCCCTTAGTCTGATTTCTACATACTGTCTCGCTTTTTCAGTCATGTTATTGCTTGACACGATTGGGCGTCCTGGTGGATGTTTGCTATTTTTGTGAACCTTAGGTATTAAATAAAATGTAGAGATTTTAAGGTTTGTTACAGTTAGAAACTTTTTTTCTTTATCAGTAATGATATTATTTATCTTTGCATATGTTATTAGATCTTTATATTCTGTGTGGAATTGTTGTACTGGGTTACTCCATAATTTTTTGTAGAAGGTTTGGTTTTTTAATTGTTTATCAACTTCTTTTTAATGCATCTCGATAGGCCATATTACTATGTTGCCACCTTTGCTAGCTTTGCAAATGATTACATCCTCTATTATTTTGCATATCTTTATATTGTTTTTTAATTAAAAGTAGCTTCCTTAAGTATAATTGAATATCTATATTTATATTCTCAAATGTATCTAGTGTGGTACTAGGGCAGAATGATAATCCTTTTGACAATAAGCTGATATGATTTTTTGACAACAATTTTTTCGAAAGATTGATTACTTTTATTGTTTTATTTTTATTTTGGAGAAGGGGATGGGACTCCTCTTGTAAGGTTTGTTGCCTTGTCTTTTCTTTAAGGTATTTCTGGTTGTGGGTACTTTTTTGAAGCCCCCCCCCCAACCTTTTCCGGTGTGTCTGAACTTGAACTTTCCCCTTCCTCTAAAAAAAAACTTTCTTTTTCTGTTGTCTCTGTTGGTGGATTTAGATTTAACTGCAGTGGGGTGGGATCCTCATTAGGGGTATCAGATTCTTCCCCTTCTGTTTCGGTTTCACTTTGAATGATAGTTAACTTCTGATAATTTTTAGTAGGGTTATTCATGTTCATTTTTCTTTTCCATCTATATACCCTATTGGTTTGGAAGTCTTCTAGGTCCCTGTTCAGTTTCCCCATTTTTGAATGTCTTCTTCATATTTATCAAGTTCTTTTTGGTATTTTTTATATTCAAAGTTTCAAATTCTTTCAGTGTTTCAAATTGTTTCAATTGTTCATTCTGAACAGTAATCAACTCATCCAGTCTGCTATATTCTGAGGTGTCATGTATTTTTAGGATGTTCATTAATTTATTGGAACATTTGGATAAGGCTTCTTCCCATTGTATAATTAAATTTCTGTCTTTAAACTCAAATGCTGGGAAAAGCTGTATCCTAAGTCCTCTAGGTATTAGCTTTTTTAATGTATTTATCAAAAAAGTGATGGTTCCACCAAACTTTATCCTTCTTGTATAGATTTTTATGAAGTTCCCTTAACAGTTTGTCCACCTAAGTAGTGCATTAGTAACCCCATTTTTCTTTTAGTGCACCTAAGTAGTGCCATTAGTATGCCAGTTTTTTCTTTTATGCTTGCTTATTGGTTTGCTAAATGTAGCCAGCAATAAGCAAGCGCTATCCAGGGTGCTGAACCTAAAATGGGCTGGCTCATAAGCTTTATATTCCTGCCAAAGAAAAATTCATAGTAGGAGTAAATTAGAAAGTTGCTTACAATTGCATGCTCTATCTGAATCATGAAAGAAAATAAATTGTGTTTATTATCCTTTTATAGTAGAAAGAGTCTGTTAACCCTTTCTGTGCCAAACAAGTGACTGGTGCAGGGTTGGTTAACCCTGGTCATCATAAATTGGTGGGCAGCGGTGCAGATATTTTTTCTTTATTGCTTTGTGGATTGCTAGTGTGAAAATCCCAGTACTAATTCTCATAATTTCCAAAAGCTAAAACTCAGTGCATTATATAGTTACACATTGCAATCAGTCCCCTTCCCTATTCTCTGTTTTTCTTTTCTATTTTATTTTTTACTATGGAGGCATACCAGCAGCAGACCAAGGAAATGCTCACCCTGTTATGCCAGGATAGAGATATTACCTCCCGTGGGAAAACCAAAGCGGGATTGATACAAGCTCTTATGTACTATGACAGCACCCTTGCAGTACAAGTTCAAGCCTCAGGAGAGGTGTCTGAAGCTGTGGGCAGTGATTCATGAAGCTCTGAAGATTAAGATCTGGACTATCATTTGCAAACTGTTCTAAAACATATAGGCTCAGCAGATCCAAGTATGCGCATGGAGCTGATCCTAATATTCCAAGAACAGCAAGCTGCTGCAGCTAAGTGCCAGGCAGAGAGAGAGAGGCTGCACAGACATGCTGAGAGAGAGTATCAGTTACAGCTTGCACAGTTGGAGAGAGAAACTGTCTTACCTGTTGTTAGTCAACCTAGAGACTACTCTGTTTTCAGACCCTGTGAAGGGAATTTCCCTAATCTGGAGAAAGATGGAGATTTGGATGTATTCCTGCGCAGCTTTGAAAAGGTTTGCAGGCAGTTCCAGCTGCCAAGGGAGCAGTGGGCCAAGTATTTTACCCCCGGTCTGAAAGGTCCTGCACTGGAGGCTTTTGCAGAACTTCCTCCAGAGATTGATCAGGACTATGATGCTGTTAAGACTGCACTGCAGATGAAGTATAATCTCACTCTTGAGGTGTACAGAAACAAATTCCGTACTCTGCAGAGGGTACATCAGAGAGCTACACTGCAGTTCTGGGAAGCCTGACAACAGCATTCAAGCAGTGGATCAGAGGGCTAAAGATTGCCACATTGGAGGACCTGGAAGATCTGATGGTTAAGCAGCAATTAATGCAGCTGTGCCCTGCAGAAGTGCAGGAGTGGGTGCTGGATCGCAAGCCCAAAACCGCATTGGTGGCAGGTGAGCTGGCATATTTTTACACAGCCAACAGGTTACCAGTGAATGGGAGAGCCTTTGTTAAGGCGGCATCCACCTGAAAGTGAGCCGCTTTAAGACCCCCCTTTATCAAGCCTGTTGTGCGTTTATTTTATGTGTCTGTTCCCTCTGGGAAAGGAGGGGCGAGTGCTGCACCTGGGTAGGGGGATACCCACAGGTGCCACATCAGCTCCACTTGCCCAGAGAAGGTGAAATTGGAACAATCAGCTGGAGGGAGCCATCCCTCAGAAGTACCAACATCTGTGTTGTTTGTTACACGGCCAGAGAATAGCAGCAATGAGAACTTACAACTTACAACCTGTAACTGTTAGAGATAAGGTAACATTGGGGCTTCGGGACACAGGTGTAGAAGTGACTCTTTTGTATCCAAGGCTGATGAGCTCTAAGGACATTATTCCTCGCAGGACTTTAGCAGTTAAAGGGATTGGGGAGTGCAACTTGCAATGTGTATACCTTGATTAGGGAGCAGGGGAGGTTTAAGAAATGTGGAGGTATCTGACAATATTCCTAATGATGTATTACTGGGTACTGATCTAGGCAGGTTGTTAACTCTGTATGTGCCTGACAATGATACATGATTGTGACCTAGTGACATTAGATATGGACCCTGATGTGCAAACAGCTGGATGTAAAAAAGCTCAGAGACATGCTGACCATGAGGGAGGACAGAGTGCATATGTGCAAAGTGTTGTGCCTGAACTGGGGGTGTCTGTGCTGAGATGTGGAAGTGGGAGAGGACTGTCTGATGTAGAGATAAGGCAGATGGATGGTGTGTGTCTGTCTGTGCTTGAACCTGTTGGTCAGCTGAGCAGAATGAAAATGTAAGAGAAGAGACTGACTGGGGAGAAATGGCAGAACGTAGGATACATGTATGTGCTTGTCTGTAACAGAGTCAGAAGGATCCCAAATTCTGGGTGAGGATGTGAAGTGGCAGGCTGACTGAGAGAGGACAGAGAGAGAGCATATTAATCTGTGCTAGAAGCAGCAGTGACATAGAATCCTGAGTGTGCTCCCTGAGGGGCCCCCAGAGTGAGTGTGGAAGATTGTGGGAGACAGAGACCCCAGTAACCTCAGCTATGACCTATATGCAGACTGCAAAGACTAGGGGACAGATACTGACACAGACTGCAGATACAAGGGGATGGAATACAGAGAAGTGTATTTGCACAGCACCTCAGTTCAATTAATTACATACACTGATAGGGGTACAGAGTCAGAGTTCCCAGCAGATAGGTCCCACAATGGAGAGAATGGGGGATGTAGCTAGGCAATCCCCTACCAGCCATAACAAGGTGCAGGAGTACAGGGATTCTACTACAGTGGAAGGGAAAGATCCCAGGGTAGTTAATCAACAACTGGCAACACACAATATGTTCAGAGGGTGTGGCAAGAAAGCAGGCTTCACAGATACCCCTGTAACAGGGTATAATGTACCTTTCAGGGACAAGATGCAAGCCATATTGGGGGAGGTACCTGCAAAACTCACAGCGGCCAATGCCATACAAGAACAGTTGCAGGATTCTTCTGCCAGAGAGGGATGCAAAAGGGTAGAATGTTCTGGTACACCCATGAGACAGAACAATCTACAGGCTGCATGGGAGGGTCCATTCAATATATTAAACCAGCTGGGTAGAGCAAATTGTGTGTCATTTTTAAATGGTGGGCCTAATGATGGCAACACTGCTATGTGCAATTTGTCTGGGAATGGCATTATCACATTAAGGGGAAGCTCCCTTTGATATACACCTGGAGTGGCTTGTGTGCCACCTCCCTTTGCATCTCTTATTTGTGGGAGGTGTCATTAATACCTCATGATTTTAGCTGCAAGGGGTTAACTTCTCTTTGTGCTGTTCTATTTTATTTGAGAGGTTGTATGTCCCTGTGTATTGTCCTTAACCAAACAGGCCTTCCTGTCATAAATAGTTTCTAAGTTCCACTTGACCAAATGTTATTGCACATGTATTAATGCATCAAGTAAGTAAAAATGTCAGCATGAGAGACAAAAGCAGTGCCCTCTACCCAGAGCTAGATAAGGTCAATCAGAGGACACTAGTACAATTTGCTTTTATCTATATTATGACACTAGATGATGAAAATATGACTACCATGTCATATTTCTTACCAAACTAATTCTCATGATGTCACTGGGAAATTACTTATTTAGGTGTATGCACTGAATATGTAAAACAGAAGTTATAAGATGTTATATAATTTCAGCCAAAAATGCTTTATGACATGTCGTAAAAGAGAGGGTTGGATATTTCCAAGGGCCCTCTGTAAGAAGGTTTAGTCAAGCAATTTGATATCAAAGAAACAGGTATAAAACTTTGTGTCTAACAATACAAGTTGTTCATTCTACATGAGAGGCTGTATACCAACAGAGTGAGTGACCATCTTTTCTTGCCAATCTCCCTGGTGCAGACATCTAAGCTAGTAAAGTATTAGGTCTGTTATTTCTCCTTTTTATTTTAAAACTGTTTGCTTGTGTATAAATCTATTTGCTATCATCTTTTTATTAATAATGCACTGTGCCTCAATTTTCGCATAATAAATCATTCCTTTATTACGTTTTTGCCTTTGTCTAATATTTGAAAAACATTACTGAAAGATACAGCTGAAGGGTGGCACTACAAAGGGGCAATCTCCCAGTTAAAGTTAAAGTAAATTTTTCCACATTGCCACATATCATTATAATCTATAGCACTAATATAACATTTTCGCTTGGTTTGTTTTTTATTTTCTTCAATCTAATAGTTTATATTTTTATATTTTCTTTCCCTACCGTTCTGTCCGTTGCTCCTCCCACCCTCCTCTTCCTGGATTTTGTATTCACACCCGCTCTATACGTAGGCTAAAAGCTCGTTCACGATATATGGATCTATTGCGCAGGCGCTAATCGGCGATTCGGCTACCAAACGCATGCGAACTTTCTCATTACTTACTATCGGTTATTTCTTTTGAAGTCGGAACAGCCATCTAAGACGCTGAGAATCTTGGCAACAAATGATCATCAAGTATGCGTATGCGCGAATTGTGAACGCGCGACTGACATAACCTGGTTTATATTGGATTCGGCGCATGCGCATTGGCTGCGAGCAGGCTGTGACGTAGCTTTCTGGCCGCCGATCGGCCAGAAAGTCAATTGGTCCATTGAAAAAATGTGACCAGGAAGTAAATTGAGGCATCAGCAACGGGCTGAATTGAAGATTAAAAAAATATCCATTTAAATGCGGCGAAAACGGTATTTATGTAATGAAAAAAAAAGTCATGAATGAAAGTGCTATTGTTTTGTCAGTAATTATGTAAATCTGAAGAGCCGAAGCACTAAGTTTACTTTTATTTTAATTCAGTATGAATATTGTTGTAATTAATTGAATATATTATTTGAACATAGGGAGTGGTGCTTTGCAAGACTAAACTTAGACCAAATGTAGGAAAGAAAGGAGAGATGTTCCCACTATAGAATGCACTTCAGCACTTCTTTGCCCTGACTACTAAGGCAGAACAGAAACAAGTGATAAAAAATAACTTTTATTAATTTATACACATAAAATTGGGTAGAAAATTTAAATTAAAACATAGAAATAAGAGTGTTAAAGTAATAGACCCTGGAGGATTATAAAGAATAGGCCTTTGTGGTTCATTGACCTTTTTATGATCAATCCAGGGTTGATATATATATGGAGCAGTGGTATGAATAGAGGAGTAAATTCAATACAATAAATATCAATTTAGTATCTCTAATCAAATTCCCACCTAGGAAAATTCTATCGGCACATTATCCATGCAATTCCTTTAGGTGTAGGTAAATAAGGTACTTAGGTAATAACCTTTAACATAATATATAGCTAGTATAATAATAATAATATTATAACAATCTGGCATGCACTTGAACATTGGCACTAATTATAATTGTGACTACTTCGGTCTAGTGGTTATTGTGGTTATAGTCTGGGATATTTATTTATATTATATCTGACACATGTACAATATTATACCTGATATGTGTAATCCATGTTGCAGTGGTATTGAGCAAGTGAACGTTGTACATACGCTAGAACAGCAGCATTTTCGTTTAAATAATCTTTTATTGAAGTTTGAAAGAGTTAACATTTAACAGACATGAATAGACATATGCAATATTCATAACTGTGTAACAATGTTATAATGAAAAATAGTACAAATTTATTATATATCATGCTGTTGACCAAAAGTTTGGAAACCTTGCTTTTAAATATATATTCTGGGATTTGAAGGTAGCTATTGTATTGGCCTCTTCTGGGCCATCTGATACAGGGTAGGTACTTAGGCTTGATAGCTACATGTGTGACCCTTACAGGTCTTTTATCTTGATAAGAACATATCTAGTATATGGTAGAAGCATGGTGTAATATAGATATATAAGCTACATCCTGGTAGTTAATGATAACTGGTTATCAAGATTTGTTGCTATTTAGGTTAAAGCTTTGGTCAGTAGGCTGGTGATCAATGGGGGGGGTTCAGCGGGTAACACCACTACAAGGTTATAGGATATAGTGTAGCTAACAATAGGAGGTGGAAGTGAGAGGACATAGAAAAAGATGGGACTGCTCCCAGAGTTAATACCCTCTAAGAGAGCGTAGTTTGTTCCTTTGGATATTAGCTAACCTTGGCTATAACACTATAACCTATATATTTCCCATACATCCACCTTAATACACATGTCCTTTACCTAATTTAGCACACGCATGCTCCAGTACTGATTCTAGAGAGCTTCTTGATGTTATATACCTTTTTGGTCCATCACAACAACCATTAAGGACCTATTCATGAAACACTTAGGCATTAGATATATCTAATTGTTATACCCATCTACCAGTCACTCTTTCATCTTAGATTTTTTTCTATGCCCTCTCACGTCCACCTCCTATTGTTAGCTATACTATATCCTGTAACCTTGTAGCAGTGTTTACCCGCTGAACCCCCCCTGTAAGGAAAGTGGTTGCAGTAATTGCTCATGCGACACTTGCTTAAACTTGTGTGACTTTGCCTTTAAGAGAGTGAAAGCATAAGACACTTGCACTAACTTGTGTGACTTTGCCTTTAAGAGAGTGTGCCTTTAACAGAGTAAAATACATTAATTAACTTCAAGTAGATGACAGTGAATTTCGCTAAGTCATGCTACAAGTGGTAAACAACCGATGGAGGCTGATGATAAGAAGTCAAAACCCAGACAGAACAAGGGTGCAACTTTGGCAGGGGTCACTTACTGACATTCAGGAACATCTTGATAACACATTGGTATAGGGGCTAATGCCTAGTAATATTGTTAAATGATGAATTATTATTAATTGCAATAGGCTAAGTAATATCAATTGCAATAGGCTAAGTAATAAAGCCATTATTGATGTTTAGCTATTAATTATATCTATGGAAAGATTGTTAAAACTATTATTGATGTATTTGACAAAAGTAACTGCATAAGACCACATAATTAATGTTAGGCAGAAAAACATGTTTGTTTGAAACTAAAGATGACGGCATTGCAGTTTAGGAATACGTCAGAGATAGTACCTGGGCATGCCCTGATAAGCTTGGTTGAGGCTAAGACAGACTGGCCAGATGTCTTGGGCCACGGCCAACCTCAGAGGGAGCGGTCTCAGGATCTGTGGAGTTGCGCCAAAACTGTTACACAAGTGAACAGTATAAAGAGGGGTACATCTAGGCAATCTGATCATGTCATGTCTGATGTCTGAGTCTGAGAGTCTGAGAGTCTGAGTGTCTGAGCGTCTGTGTATTTTTGGTGTGTGTATTGAGTGTACTTTTGGGGCCTGTGGATGGACGCATCCTCAGTGTTGTTTCCCGCTGATCGCCTGTTTTTCTCCTGGTCCAAAGATTGCCCAGATGTCCCCTCCCATTGCGCCCCAGAAGCGGCAGGATAGGATGATGCAAACAGAGATCACGGTGATGTATTGATTTCTTGGTATAAAACTAGCTAGACTTGTTTTAGTGGTAATACAATATAAGATTGTTATCAGTTGTTGCGCAGGCAACTGAATGTAACTAAAAACTGTATAGATAATTGTATCTAGAATTGTTTATATAAGCATTGCAATTGCATAGAGTGTTATAAGTATGAATAGTGGTTTGTGGTATTTTGTTTCCATGATTATGTTGCGGAATAAACCATCGTTGTTATTATAAGATTGTGAAAACCTGTGTAATGTGTCAGTCATTTCCTTGCTGAAAAGTGATATATGATAACATCATATCCTGAAAAAAGAATCACATAACACCCCCCCATTGATCGTCAGCATACCGAGCTAAGCTTCAACCTAGATAGCAACAAATTTTGATAATCAGTTATCATTACCTACCAGGATGTAGCTTATATATCTATATTACACCATGCTTCTACCATATACTAGATATGTTCTTATCAAGATAAAAGACCTGTAAGGGTCACACATGTAGCTATCAAGCCTAAGTACCTACCCTGTATCAGATGGCCAAGAAGTGGCCAATACAATAACTAACTACCTTCAGATCCCAGAATATATATTTAAAAGCGAGGTTTCTAAACTTTTGGTCAACAGCATGATACATAATAACTCTGTACTATTTCTTATTATAACATTGTTACACAGTTATGAATATTGCATATGTCTATTCATGTCTGTTAAATGTTCATTCTTTTGCTGATGTCAAACTTCAATAAAAGATTATTTCAACGAAAATGCTGCTGTTCTAGCGTATGTACAACGTTCACTTGCTCAATACCACTGCAACATGGATTACACGTATCAGGTATAATATCGTACATGTGTCAGATATAATATAAATAAATATCCCAGACTAATGGGAACAATAACCACTAGACTGAAGTAGTCACAATTATAATTAGTGCCAATGTTCAAGCGCATGCCAGATTGTTATAATATTATTATTATCCTAGCTATACAATATGTTAAAGGTTATTACCTAAGTACCTTATTTACCTACACATAAAGGAATTGCATGGATAATGTGCCGATAGAATTTTCCTAGGTGGGAATTTGATTAGAGATACTAAATTGATATTTATTGTATTGTATTTACTTCTCTATTCATACCACTGCTCCATATATATATATCAACCCTGGATTGATCATGAGAGGTCACTGAAACACAAAGGCCTATTCTTTATAGTCCTCCAGGGGTCTATTACTTTAACACTCTTCTTTCTATGTTTTAATTTAAATTTTCTACCCAATTTTATGTGTATAAATTAATAAAAGTTATGTTTTATCACTTGTTTCTGTTCTGCCTTAGTAGTCAGGGCAGAGAGTGGTGAAGTGCATTCTATAGTGGGAACATTTCTCATTTCTTTCCCACATTTGGTCCACATTACTGAAAGAGACTGGTAGTATTAATACTGTGTTTTTAGATTATTGTTTTGCTAAATTGTATTCTGGGATTTAATTTGTTAGTCTGGGTTTCCTTATATTAAATCTTAAGTAGTGGCAGCTTAGAGATAGTTTAGTGTGAGTGGCATTAAAGGGGAGTTTTGGGCATTTTTTTAAGTCTAGGACAGACTAAAGTGTTGTTAACCCTTGCACCCACTGAACTAAGTCACAGGCTTGCCTGGAGTGGTTGGACTGACAGATTGGTTAAAGTGGAAAGGGTCTGTTAACCCTTTCTGTGCCAAACAAGTGACTGGTGCAGGGTTGGTTAACCCTGGTCATCAAATGTGTCTATAGTTTAATACATTTTCTTTTTCCTGACAAATATTTACTTATGTATTTATTTCAGTTTATTTACATAATGTATACTGGTTTGGAAGTTGGTATGTATGTATCACTTACAGTATATTCTTTATGTATACATTTGAACATATGTGTCTATTTTTACCTACATTAAGCAGATCTATTTTTCAGCTTTGTCTAAAGTGATAGTATACTTTGGCTTGTTACATTTTCACAAGTATGGAATATGCTATTTAATTGTATATAGCTTTTGACATTAGCATGTAGCTTATTTTGTGAACCGATAATGATTGATTTACTTTACTTTTAGTACAAGGGCAGTAAAGGGTTAATGTTACTGTGATGACTTCACAGATGTGTTTGTTTTCAACCAATGATGATTGTTTCATTGCTTTTCAAATGTGGGGAAGTGCATCATGTGACCGAAACCGGTGTTCTAAAATAAGTCTCGACTTATAAGAATGCAGAACTTACGTCACTTCCGATGACGTTCTATCAGCTAATGGAGGTGTGTGGCGCTCACTGTGCATGCGCAAGCGGCCTGACCAGCCAAAATCAGCTGTAGAAGGCCACGAAACAGGTCGAGGAATTCTATGCCCATTACATGCCATTGCTCAGGCGCGCAGAATACTGTGCATGCGCACACGGCCCTACTCCGCATCATAGGGTCCATAATTACTAGTCGACTTGCCTTCAGTGCGCATGCGCGCACTGCCGTAAATTGGTTAAAAAAATAACATACAACTATAACCAATTAAATAAAATATGAGAAGCACAAATTAATTGTTACAATACAGTATAGGGCAGATTCTATTAAACAAATTAATGTACAGTGTCATGTGGCCCCACAAAATGTAACGCTTGACGCCTTGTCTAGAACAACCATAATATTTTTAGAACAGTCTATGCCATGGGCATGCGTGAAACGTCACTGTCTTTTTGAAAAATGCAGTTTCCTGATTGGCTGGCATTGTCTTTTAATGTTATACCCAACAAGCATTACATTTTGTAGGGCCACATGACACTGTACATTAATTTGTTTAATAGAATCCGCGCAGTGAGTGCCACACACCTCCAACAGCTGATAGAATGTCACCGGAAGTGACGTAAGTCCCGCATTCTTATGAGTCGAGACTTATTTTAGAACACCGGTCAGACTTTCTCTTCCTGCTATCAACGATGTCTGTGCTATTTTGACATACTGATTACTTTCATTTTGATAAGTCCATTGCAGACACAGCCACTTCAATAGTTGGGTACACATTGTCTATATAGCTTTGCCATATTGCTTATTCAATAACAGCCTATATGAGGCTAGCTGTGGTCACCTAGTATATGTTTTATGATGTTATTTAATTACTAGTTCTATACCTTTAAATATTCATTTTAGAGGGTATTTTTAAAGTTAATTATTTTTAAAAAAAGAGGTTTATCAAATATCTTCCATTATTGGCATCATTCTCTATATGTATGAGGTCCAAAAGTGGCTTCCTGAGTACCTAGAAAGGTTTGCACTTTGACTGGCATGCTATCTTATTGCTGTATATTAGAATTGTTCACTAATGTTTCATTTTGGGTTCTATGTAAGTATTTATTATTGTAATATACTTATATATTATTACAGTACAGTATATTGTTTGTATGCCTTGATTTCAACCTCAGTAAAAAATAATGATGTTTAATGATAATCTTACTACTTTACTCTTAATACTTTAAAATAGTAATAGAAATGTTAATCATGGTTGCTTAAATGTAAATAGAACAGGTTTTATTACATTTGATCCTAGAGATATATTACTGATATTCTTTTGACATAAACATAGGGTGATTTTACTAAGCCATAAGATCTGAACAGACCTTGAATAGTGTGTCCAACTGTCTCATTATGTGACTTGACAGTTTATCTATGAATACATAATACTAATAGAATTCTGGGTAAAATCTTAGTTTAGCGTTCTAAATGATTTTCTCAGCCATATTTCATTATTTTCCTACAAAAATTGGCGTGGGGGTTCAGATGAGGGCTACCAACAATGCTGCAATGTTTGTGTCTCCAGGAACAAAAAGGGGAGCCCTATTTTGGGGTGTAAAGTCCCTGTTTTCCCCATAGACTTTCCACAGCCAGCCAGCTCTGCTCACCTACATGGATACATTGTATCAAACCCTCAGCCTACAGGTTTTTATACATTTGTAACTGTTTACTGTACACAGACACTTAAAGCAGCCCTGTCAGTAACAACTGTACAAACTGCTGAGGAAATAATGTTCACACAACCTTAAAGGGCAGGATAGCACCTGGTCACACAGTCTTAAAGGGACAAAAAAAAAACAACACAGCCTTGAAAGGGTCAACTAGCACCACACACACACACAGTCTTAAAGGGACAGATCGCAGTAATGTTCATGCAGCGCAACCTTAAAGGGCAGCTTGACACCTGCGCACAGAGCCTTAAAGGGACAGATCACTGTAATGTGGTCGCAGTGCAACCTTAAAGGGTAGCTCGACATCTGCGCACACAGCCTTAAAGGGACAGATAACCGTAATGTGCACGCAGCGCAGCCTTAAAGGGCAGCTCAACACCTGCGCACACAGCTTTAAAAGGACAGATCACCGTAATGTGCCCGCAGCTCAACACCTGCGCACAGAGCCTTAAAGGGACAGATCACCATAATGTACACGCGCAACCTTAAAGGGCAGCTAGACACCTGCGCACAGAGCCTTAAAGGGACAGATCTCCGTAATGTGGATTCAGCGCAACCTTAAAGGGCACCTCGATACCTGCGCACACAGCCTTAAAGGGACAGATCACTAATGTGCACGCAGCGCAACCTTAAAGGGCAGCTCGACACCTGCGCACAGAGCCTTAAAGGGACAGATCACTAATGTGCACGCAGCGCAACCTTAAAGGGCAGCTCGACACCTGCGCACAGAGCCTTAAAGGGACAGATCACCATAATGTACACGCGCAACCTTAAAGGGCAGCTAGACACCTGCGCACAGAGCCTTAAAGGGACAGATCTCCGTAATGTGGATTCAGCGCAACCTTAAAGGGCACCTCGATACCTGCGCACACAGCCTTAAAGGGACAGATCACTAATGTGCACGCAGCGCAACCTTAAAGGGCAGCTCGACACCTGCGCACAGAGCCTTAAAGGGACAGATCACCATAATGTACACGCGCAACCTTAAAGGGCAGCTAGACACCTGCGCACAGAGCCTTAAAGGGACAGATCTCCGTAATGTGGATTCAGCGCAACCTTAAAGGGCACCTCGATACCTGCGCACACAGCCTTAAAGGGACAGATCACTGTAATGTGCACGCAGCGCAACCTTAAAGGGCAGCTGGACACCTGCGCACAGAGCCTTAAAGGGACAGATCACCGTAATGTGCACGCAGCGCAACCTTAAAGGGCAGCTGGACATCTGCGCACAGAGCCTTAAAAGGACAGATCACCATAATGTACACACAGCGCAACCTTAAAGGGCAGCTAGACACCTGCGCACAGAGCCTTAAAGGGACAGATCACCATAATGTGGACACAGTGCAACCTTAAAGGGCAGCTCGACACCTGCGCACAGAGCCTTAAAGGGACAGATCACTAATGTGCACGCAGCGCAACCTTAAAGGGCAGCTCGACACCTGCTCACAGAGCCTTAAAGGGACAGATCACCGTAATGTGCACGCAGCGCAACCTTAAAGAGCAGCTCAACACCTGCGCACAGTCTTAAAGGGGCAGGCACACACAACCTTTTAGTGAGTTTACACGCACAGTTTTAAAGGGAGCGATAGTGTGCATCCCCATGTGATGCACGCAGCCTTAAAGGGACGCTCTGTCTTAACGGGACAGTGGCACGTGCACACACACAAACACACAGAGCACTCTCAGACTTTAAAAGGACAACTTGCACAACACACATGCAACCTAAAAGGGACAGATCACCATAATATTCAAGCAGCGCAACCTTAAAGGGCAGCTCGGCACCTGCGGACACAGTCTTTAAGGTACAGGCACACACAACCTTTAGTGGTTACACGCAGACCGTTTTAAAGAGAGCGATAGTATGCATCCACACGCAAAGCACTGCGCCTTAAAGGGACACTCTGTCTTAAAGGGACAGGGGCACGGGCACAGCCTTTAAAGGGTCAATTAGCACCACACGCACAGTCTTATCACAGTAATGTTCATGCAGCGCAACCTTAAAGGGCAGCTTGACACCTGCGAAACAGAGCACTAAAGGGACAGATCACCGAAATGTATACGCAGTGCAACCTTAAAGGGCAGCTCGACACCTCTGCACAGAGCCTTAAAGGGACAGATGACCATAATGTGGACACAGTGCAACCTTAAAGGGCAGCTCGACACCTGCGCACAGAGCCTTAAAGGGACAGATCACTAATGTGCACGCAGCGCAACCTTAAAGGGCAGCTCGACACCTGCTCACAGAGCCTTAAAGGGACAGATCACCGTAATGTGCACGCAGCGCAACCATAAAGGACAGCTCGACACCTGCGCACAGAGCCTTAAAGGGAAAGATCACTGCAATGTGCATGCAGCGCAACCTTAAAGGGCAGCTCGGCACCTGCTCACAGTCTTAAAGGGGCAGGCACACACAACCTTTTAGTGAGTTTACACGCACAGTTTTAAAGGGAGCGATAGTATGCATCCCCATGTGATGCTTGCAGCCTTAAAGGGACGCTCTGTCTTAACGGGACAGTGGCACATGCACGCACACAAACATACAGAGCACTCTCAGCCTTTTAAAAGGACAACTTGCACAACATGCATGCAGCCTAAAAGGGACAGATCATGGTAATATTCATGCAGCGCAACCTTAAAGGGCAGCTCGGCACCTGCGCACACAGTCTTTACGGTACAGGCACACACAACCTTTAGTCGTTAAACGCAGACAGTTTTAAAGAGAGTGATAGTATGCATCCACACGCAAAGCACAGCGCCTTAAAGGGACACTCTGTCTTAAAGGGACAGGTGCACATGCACAGCCTTTAAAAGGACAACTTGCACCATAACCACACAGTGTTAACGGAACAGCTCATACCATGCACACCTAGCGCAGCCTTAAAGGGCAGCTCACCGCCTGCTCACACAGTCTTAAAGGGGCAGGCACACACAACCTTTAGTGGGTAAAGTCACACCACACGCCGCACACAGTCTTAAAGAGAGCGATAACAGTATACATCCACACGCAACTCACACAGCCTTAAAGGGGCACCCAGTATTAAAGTGACAGACACAAACGCAGACTTTAAAGGAGGAGCTCACACCACACACACACAGTTTTAATGGTACAGGTGCCACAATGTTCACACACACAGCTTTAAAAGGACAGCTCATGGCATTCACGCACAGCCTTAAATGCTTTAAATGAATGGTTTATGGTACACACAGACTTTGGGGCCAAATTATCAAGTTCCGAATGGAGCTTGATGCCCCCTGTTTCCGTGCAAGCCTTCAGGCTCACCAGAAATGGCAGTTATGAAGCAGCGGTCTAAAGACCGCTGCTCCATAACTGATCTGCTGCCTCTGTGGCTGCGGTCTTCAATACGCCCGATCCTATACGATCAGGCTGATTGACACCCCCTGCTAGTGGCCGATTGGCCGTGAATCTGCAGGGGGTGCCATTGCACAAGCAGTTAACAAAATTGCTTGTGCAATGATAAATGCAGGCAGCGTATGCTGTCAGCATTTATCGATGTGCGGCGGACATGATACGCTACATTGTATCATGTCCGTCCGCACTTTAGTAAATCGGCCCCTTAGAGATGGCTCAAGGCAATCGGAAAAAGAGTTATAGAGATTTTATGGCATTCACACAAAGCTGTGCTTTTAGTCTGCGAGTGTGTGTTTTTGTTGTTGTTGAGCTAACAGTTTGAACGGTTCCCCAATCAGCCCTCTAGTCATACAGCACCTTTGTTTTAGAGAGATGATTGGAAAATATTTCAAACTGTTAGTTCAATAAAAATATTACTTTTCAAGTTTGTGGCCAGGGCAGGGTATTTGAATTTCAGCGCTACATTAAAAAGTAAGTTATAGCGCATCTTCATAACAACTGAAGAGTTAAACTCCTAAAATATCTATAACATTCCAGATTTGTTTAGACAAAGGGGAAAAGTTTACTATCACTTTAAGGACTGTGTGCATTGTGTGAGGGTGTCCGTGCCGTTAAAGGGACAGTTCACCCAAAAACTTTCTCCCCTTTAAATTATTCCCAATTATCCTTTTTACCTGCTAGAGTGTATTAAATTGGTTGCAAGTAGCTCCTTTACTCATATTTCATCATTTGAAATAGCTGATTTAGCTTGTGGTTTCCCAACCTATACTGAAAGTTTTGATACTGGCGTATACGCTATTGACAAGCCTAAGTAAATACAGCCCACAGAAGAGATTACATTCTCAGTGGGGGGCATGATAGTTAAGTAATAAAATTATAATTTTCCATTGTTCTCTCTAAGTATTGAGCTTTGGTGTTCCAGACAAATATAATATAAGGAAGCAAGAGTGTGTACATAAAAGTGATAACATAATGAGATCTGATATTACCTGAAGCTCAACCCATTGTAATAGGCTGTGGTTTCAAAGCACAAAACCAGCTACTTCAGATACACAAATAAACCCAAAAATGCAATTTCTCAAATATTTTATACTCTGCAGTTGGTATAACAAGTCATTTAAAATACATTTATGGAAAAACAATTTTACAGTGTACTGTCCCTTTAAGACTGTGCAAGCGTAATGTGATCTGTGCTGTTAAGGCTGTGTGTGCTGTGTTTGTGCACCTGTACCATTAAAACTGTGTGTGTGTGGTGTGTGGTGTGTGCTCCCCCTTTAAAGTCTGCGTTTGTCTGTCACTTTAATACTGGGTGCCCCTTTAAGGCTGTGTGCATTTGGGTGTGCTTAAAAGCCTGTGTGCCTGCCCATTAAAGACTGAGCATTGTGTGAGATGTTCCTTTAAGGCTGTGTGCGTTGTGTGTGGACTGTGGATGTATACTGTTAACGCTCCCTTTAAGACTGTGTGCGTGTGGTGTGACTTTACCCACTAAAAGTTGTGTGTGCCTGCCCTTTTAAGACTGTGTGAGCAGGCGGTGAGCTGCCCTTTAAGGTTGCGCTAGGTGTGCATGGTGTGAGCTGTTCCGTTAACACTGTGTGGTTATGGTGCAAGTTGTCCTTTTAAAGGCTGTGCACGTGCCCCTGTCCCTTTAAGACAGAGTGTCCCTTTAAGGCGCTGTGCTTTGCGTGTGGATGCATACTATCGCTCTCTTTAAAACTGTCTGCGTTTAACGACTAAAGGTTGTGTGTGCCTGTACCTTAAAGACTTTGTGCGCAGGTGCCGAGCTGCCCTTTAAGGTTGCGCTGCGTGAATATTATGGTGATCTGTCCCTTTTAGGCTGTATGCGTGTGGTGCAAGTTGTCCTTTTAAAGGCTGAGAGTGCTCTGTGTGTTTGTGTGCGTGCATGTGCCACTGTCCCATTAAGACAGCGCATCCCTTTAAGGCTGCGTGCATCACATGGGGATGCATACTATCGCTCCCTTTAAAACTGTGCGTGTAAACTCACTAAAAGGTTGTGTGTGCCTGCCCCTTTAAGACTGTGAGCAGGTGCCGAGCTGCCCTTTAAGGTTACGCTGCGTGCACATTGCGGTGATCTGTCCCTTTAAGACTCTGTGCGCAGGTGTCGAGCTGCCCTTTAAGGTTGCGCTGGGTGCACATTGCGGTAATCTGTCCCTTTAAGGCTCTGTGCGCAGGTTTCGAGCTGCCCTTTAAGGTTGCGCTGCATGCACATTATGGTGATCTGTCCTTTTAAGGCTCTTTGCGCAGGTGTCAAGCTGCTCTTTAAGGTTGCGCTGCGTGTATATTATGGTGATATGTCCCTTTAAGGCTCTGTGCGCAGGTGTATATTATGGTGATATGTCCCTTTAAGGCTCTGTGCGCAGGTGTCGAGCTGCCCTTTAAGGTTGCGCTGTATAAACATTACTGCAATCTGTCCCTATAAGACTGTGTGCGTGTTGTGCTAGTTGACCCTTTCAAGGCTGTGTGTTTTTTTTGTCTGTCCCTTTAAGACTGTGTGACCAGGTGATATCCTGCCCTTTAAGGCTGTGTGAACATTATTTCCTCAGCAGTTTGTACAGTTGTTACTGACAGGGCTGCTTTAAGTGTCTGTGTACAGTAAACAGTTACAAATGTATAAAAACCTGTAGGCTGAGGGTTTGATACAATGTATCCATGTAGGTGAGCAGAGCTGGCTGGTGGGGAAAGTCTATGGGGAAAACAGGGACTTTACACCCCAAAATAGGGCTCCCCTTTTTGTTTCTGGAGACACAAACATTGCAGCATTGTTGGTAGCCCTCATCTGAACCCCCACGCCAATTTTTGTAGGAAAATAATGAAATATGGCTGAGAAAATCATTTAGAACGCTAAACTAAGATTTTACCGAATTCTGTTTTTATACTTGAAAAAAATATACATACATTAAAAAAGAGCAAGAAATGCTGTGGTGTAATCCCAGCATACCAAACATCCTTGTACATGAAAACCACCCTTGTTCCTTCTATTGTACGTGATTCTAGGTTTGAACGTAGACATAACGCTGGAATGAATTGAAGTTTCAAATAATAAAATTAATCCGTAATGAGACTGGATAGAGACATTCCGATTTGGCCCTTATTGGGAGGGGAAAAAAGATTGCTTTCATAAACCACTAACTAGTTTATTCATTTATGAGACCATAAGCATAACTTCGATCACGAGAACTTTGTCACAGTACTATCACATGATCTGCTTTGGACACTTGTATCCAATCATGGCTTAGCTCCCTCGCCCACCTTGCGAAATGTCAACAGTAAATACCCCGCCCATCACCCCGGAAGATGATCCTATTGGCTGTTGCGCTGTCATCCTCGCTTTACACACGCCTCTCTAACGAAATCCAGTTCGTGACCACGCCTTTCAGCTGTAGTGACGTTACTAGGGCTGATTCCGCCATGTTGTTTTTCCTGGAGCTACGGCAGTGAAACGCAGGCACGGGAACCTTGAACTTAGAGGGTAGGAACTGTGCTTAGCTGGTGAGACTGTGTAATATAATGCAGAATAGTTCAGGTATATCAAACTTTTTGTTCCGAAGCAATGTGATGCCGAGGAAGGTGTTTTACTTGGTATTAGTTCTGCAGTATTTCCCTCTCAGGCTTCCAAGGGTTAATTACAGTTTTGGCATTTGAAGGGTTAACATAATTGTCTGGGTGGGGTGTTCTGCTTCAATACTTTTGTAGAGGTGTTTTTAAGCGAAATGTTTATGCATTCTTGGTGTGTAACTTTTCTGGGAGGTGGTAAAGAATAAAGATGTCAGCGTTCTAAATTATGTTCCTACTTCTACACGGTTGTTTTACGTTTAAAATGATTTGGGAACTGAATGAATAGCTCATTATACTGTTCAGTAGGGTAGCAGTGTGCTGGAGTTTAAGTATTCTGCCATCCCCACAGCACTGCTTTTTTTGTTCTGAGCATAAAGTTTAGGTGCCAGTTGGGGTGCAGTATGGTAATAGGTGTAAGTTGCACTGTTTATGGTAAAAAGTGATTTATGACACAAAACCGGTATATTTCTTGAGGGCTAAGTGTTGTTATTATTTATAAACTTCAAAATTTTTTGAAGACAGGTACATTACAAATATGAAACAGACAATACTTGTGTTTTATAGTAACCCTATACTGCAAAAATTAGAAGCCCTAATTTGTTAGAATATGCACAAGTGACCCTGCAATGCTATGTGTTTTAACCGCAGAAAAGGGGTTAAACACACAAAGTACGGCTCTGGAGTCGCAGAGCATTGCCAGTCTCACACAGATACAGCCGTTGAGCCAATTGGCAGCAACAGTTGCTACTGATTGGCTCAGTGGTTGTAACCGCTAAGGACAAGTTGCAGTTTCAGAGTGGTTCTTTAACTTTGTGTTTAATCCATTTCTGGAAGTTAAACACACAGCATTTTAGGGGTTCTTGTGCTAAAATCACTAACAAATTAAAACAAGTAATTTATGCACAATAAATGCCTTTCCTTTCGGTACACTCAGTAATAGATACAAAGTCAACTATAAGAATTTATCTTGATCATAAAGCATTACAAACTAGCTGAAAATCTTTTGTTCATACTTGTATAAATCTATATATAGATCCCCAAGGCAGAACATGCTGTGATCTGAGATGTCATTGCAGAAAATGCAGCATGTCTGCAGAAAGAATGGGGCACATTAGTTTTGCAGCACTGCTCCACAACAGGCTATTCTTTAAACAGCACTTTGCTCTGGCTGCATTGTGTACATTTTCCTTAAAGTGAAGGTCAATTTTCATGTGAAAGTGCCCGGTTTTTAAAAAAACTATTAAAAACAGGGGCACTTTCATTCATGAAAATTGACATAGCACCGTATTTTAAAAATACTTACCTTGTTCTTCTGAAACGCCGGATCGTCGTTAAAAAACGATGCCCCTCCTGCTTCTTCCTGGTTTACTTACCCAGCAATGACGAAACCGGCTTCCTCCAATCATGGCATTGCCTCAGGCAATGATTACCCTGGGGGGAAGCCGTGATTAGAAGATGTTGGAATCGTCATTACTGACGTATGAAGAGGTTTGCAACGGGCTGGTGAAGCACTGGAGCGGCTTCAAGAAGAAAAGGTAAGTATATTTAAAAAAAACGTCTGAAATGTCAATTTTCATGAATGAAAGTGCCCTTGTTTTTAATAGTTTTTTTAAAAACCGGGCACTTTCACATGAAAATTGAAGAGAACAGTCAAATAACGGGGTAGCACTGCAAAGGAACAGCGCATTGATTGATGACTGCCTCCTTTTAACTACTCCAATATAATATATAAAACTTTAATTAGCTTTATTCTCCAGTTAATCAGTATATTGCAATTTAGCTGGTGCTTTAGAATAGCTGCCTAATTTATTATTATATTTAATTTCAGAATGACCTGCAGAACATTTTTGACTAAAAATGTCATTGCAGAAAGTGAAAAAAAACTACGTTTTGGGATATAGATACATATATTGCCTTCTATCAATAAATGAAAAGAAAAAGCAGTAGCACTGTAAAAATATAGTTATCAGTTTATTGAAAGCATATTAGAGAGGAACACAACATATTTTTGCCTAAAATGTTGTTTGTCTTTGCTTTTTGCAATACATTGATCAATATTGGTTTGTTTTATTAAGTGCTGCAACATTTTTATTCCTGTTTTTTATTGCTTGGGTTATGTAAAATGTATTATCACCCATCTATCTGTTATAGTATTGCTGAATCTTAGCTGGCCTTTTTATCAAATGGCTATGTATGTCTACTTGTAGTGAGAGATATAGATATATATATATATATATATATATATATATATATATATATATATATATATATGTATATGTATATATATGTGTGGCTCGCCTCTTAATATTCCTAATATATTTTGTATCCCTTTACCTTAATGTGCATGCATGTTTGGCACTGCTCCTCACATTAACATTGTCTCTGGGTGTGCCATTATTTTGGCATGTACAAGTGCCAATACCTGGCACTGTGATTCTGTGAAGTACCTGTTATTTTACAGACTCAAACACAAAGGCATATTCCCCCAAATGTGTGTGTTATTGCCTTCTATCAGTGTACATTTATTTTATCATCATTGTAGGATCAATACTGAAAAAGTTCTCCTTGTTTCTGATATATAGTAATTAGCATGTTGAATAGAACAAACAGCTAAATATAAGATCAACAAAAAGTTAAAAAAAAATAAAATATATATATATTATATTATAATATATATATATATATATATATATATATATATATATATATATATATATATATATATATATATATATATATATATACACATATATATATATAAAAGTCCAACAATAACCTGCACAACGGAGCGCACAGATAATCCTCTGTTCTCTGGAAGTAAAGACGGCTCTGTTTGTAAAGGGGAGGGCGGGATATTTAAATCCCTTACTTACTGGCTATGGCAGCTGTTGGTTCAGCGTGTCTGTTTTTCACACGCCAAAGAGCAAAATCCATGATCCACAGAGAGAACCAAAATAAGCGCTTCAAAGCCAAGGTTGATGAATAAAAAACTGTGTGTTTTATTAGGACATTTAAAAACAAAGAATGTCCACAAAGGACAAAAAGTAATCCAGGTTAGTGTAGCAGGCACACAGAGCCTGCTACACTAACCTGGATTACTTTTTGTCCTTTGTGGACATTCTTTGTTTTTAAATGTCCTAATAAAACACACAGTTTTTTATTCATCAACCTTGGCTTTGAAGCGCTTATTTTGGTTCTCTCTGTGGATTATTTATATATATATATATATATATATATATATATATATATATATATATATATATATATATATATATATATATATATATATATATATATATATATATATATCTCCTTAACTTCGAAATTTCACTTATGGACCTTTATTTGCCTACACTTCTTGATGTATTTGGAGGTAACTTATATACCTGTAGTTATATAAAAGATGTTTTGGATTTTTTTTGAAAGCAGCTTTTCAACTTTTCCAAATCAGATGTTAGACATCATCATGGTATTGGAATTTTTGTAGTTGCCACCTGATAACTGAATATCATTTAGAAGTATTTAGTTATAATGTTTTAGCTGAGACCTTTGTATGACCATTGTTTTGGCTAAGGCCTGGACTGTAGGTGTTCAGCCATGAATATTTATATGCTGAGTTGATGAAATCACTGGTGTGAGCTGCACTGTAACATGCTGTGCCAATCTACACAGTGCTATGCTTATTTGTTAGTAGAAATTAGTACAGTATTGCTATTTCATTGCATTTGATCGGTGCTAGTATATATTTTTATGCCTTTTACCTTGGTGTTATCTTGACAAAGGGACAGATAACTTGAAACATTGTCAATTTGTGGGAGAATTTGTTTTAGCATCATTGTGGATTGCAGTCCATTATTTTGATATGAGTTATGGCAATACTTTTCCTGCACTCAGTTCTCCTTTCTTTTTTCTCTGCCTTTCTCTTTCCATGAACATTAAAGTGATGGTAACGTTGGGCTGTGTGGAATAGATAGTTAGCTTCAATACAGTTTATATAATCAAGTTATTCCTAAATATTTTATCTTGTTTGTTGATTTTATCTCCTTACCGCTCCTTCCTCCGCCCCTTTCAATGTCCTAGTTAGTATATCAATTCTATGACATAGCGAGCGGTCCCACCCGCTCGCTACATAGGCTTCCAAGCTTGCCATTGAAATCGGGAGTGGTGTGCATGCGCTATGCTAGGCAAGGATAAGAATATGCATGGGATCGGAAGAAAAATTAGGCTCATGCGCAGTGGCTCAAAGGGGCGTTTTGTGTGGGGAGTTGGCCGCCTAACGGCCAGAAAATCAATTAGGCAGAAGAGGAAACGTGACCCAAAGAAAAAAGTGGTATATCGGCGTCAGGAGGAGAAGGGGTATGTGAAAATCGGAAGTATTATCTTTAATAAAACTTTGATTTTGAAATTTTAAAAAAAATCATGAATGAAAGTGGGGTTTATTTTTTATACTATGTACATGAATATGTTCCATACCGATCCAGTTTACCTTCACTTTAAGACTTTTCATAACAGAAATTAACCTGACAATATTTTGAAGTTGTAAGCAGACAAACATAATTTATTTGCAAATTTATTTTTTTTTACAGTAAGGCATAAGATACAGTAATGTTTTATCAGAAGCAGTAAGGACAAATACAATGTTAATATGGAGAAACGACTTTTGTGTCCCTCCATAAAACACACTTTTTGAAGACCCCATTTTAAAAAGAGGGGGGAAACTTTTTTTTTTTTTTTTTACTATGAGCCTCATTCCCCTGTCATTGGTAGTTGTTTGTAATATAAATAGCAATTGTCTAAATAATGCTTTTCTATATACAAGGATACTGGTTCCATAAAAGTCAGATTTTAAAATGTATCTAATATTTCCTTAATATAAGGAAAGTCCACAGCATCATTCCTTACTGTTGGGAAATACTGAACCTGGCCACCAGGAGGAGGCAAAGACACCCCAGCCAAAGGCTTAAATACCTCTCCCACTTCCACCCATCCCCCAGTCATTCTTTGCCTTTCGTCACAGGAGGATGGCAGAGAGGTGTCAGAAGTTTCGGAGTAGTTCCTTAGGAAGGGTATATGCCCTTCGATATGGGACTGGAGTTTTAAGTAGTCTAGTCAGCCTCTCAGCGAGAGCATTGACAAAAGTTAGTCTGGAGATGCTGGGAGAGTCCTTCTGCAAAACGATCTAGACTGCCTGCTAACAGCTCCTAAGCAATCGGTGTTGATGAGTTTCACTGCCTGCTTGTTTTCTCACTTAAAGGGACATTATACACTCATTTTTTCTTTGCATAAATGTTTTGTAGATCTATTTATATAGCCCATAAAGTTGTTTTTTTTTAAATAAATGTATAGTTTTGCTTATTTTTAAATAACATTGCTCTGATTTTCAGACTCCTAACCAAGCCCCAAAGCTTTATGTGAATACAGTCGGCTACCTTCTCCAGCTTGCCCCTGTTTGTGTAAAGGGTCTTTTCATATGCAAAAGAAGGGGGAGGGGGGGGGAGTGTCTTATTTGCCACTTGCAGTGGGCTTTCCAGCTACCTTTTCAACAGAGCCAAACTGACAGCTTCTAAGTAAGTTTTTAAACAGTTTTATACTGGATTTTTATATCAGTATCTGTGCATCTTATTCTTTATAGTAGTGTCTATTACATGCAGTTATATGAAAATGAGTGTATACTGTCCCTTTAAGTCCATGTTAGGAGCTATACTACAAGACTGTCACACTTGAGAGGCTGTGTTTCTGTTCCACAGCATGGATTCTGGTAAGATCGTTTAATATTTTACATATGTTGAAAACGCTAGAAGACAGGGTCACAGTGTTGCTCCTTTTATCTTAAAGGGACACTGAACCCAATTTTTTTTTTTTTTTTTTTTTTTTTACTTTCAATTTTTATTGGTATTTCAATTCAGGGTACAGAAAAGAAAAAAAGGGAAAAGAAAAAAAATATTACATATCTGGGGGTTATTTACATATTCATTTTTATCAGTCATGACTCATTTCCCCAGCAGAAAAAATGAAAAACAGCAACTTAACATTTTGCTCCAACGAGCCTGCCTATTAATTATGCTAATAATTCCCTTATCCTAAGTAGCCATCATCTTTATAACACCTGGTTCTAAACAAAAGAAGAGGGAGAAAGATATAAAAAATATATATATATATATATAATCAGTTACCAGATCCCTAGTAAGATTAATTCCGTGTTTCTAAATGGGTATATTAAATATTCTATCTCTCTTGCAGGGAGGGTTTTTATAAATATAGACCATTTTAAGAAAAACCTTTTCACATCTTCATCATTTTGCAGGTCGGTGTCTACCTGTTCGATAATACAGAGCTCACAATTTTAAGCAACTTTCTAATTTACTCCCATTATCAATTTTTCTTCGTTCTCTTGCTATCTTTATTTGAAAAAAGGCATCTAAGCTTTTTTTCTTGGTTCATAACACTGAACAGCACTTTTTTATTGGTGGATGAATTTATCCTCCAATCAGTGAGGACAACCCAGGTTGTTCACCAAAAATGGGCCGGCATCTAACCTTACATTCTTGCATTTCAAATAAAGATGCCAAGATAATAAAGAAAATTTGATAATAGAGATAAATTAGAAAGTTGCTTAAAATTTCATGCTCTATCTGAATCACGAAATAAAACATTTGTGTTCAATGTCCCTTTAATAGAATCATGGTTTAATATCTCCTGAGGGGGATTATTGAACAGTGGGGATTAATTAAATGTGATGCTTTGATTTTGTGCAGCTTTATGTGTGAGATTTATTGGGCTCATAGACTGTTTGTTATATGGCTTTCACTTTGAGTGCTGCGCATGGCGCGTTCTTTCTCATAGCAGGGGCGGTTCTGCCTTGCGCACCATGTGACCGAGAGTGGTCTCGCTTTCATTTCCCTTTTTCCTGACCGAGCTGGCTGTTAGAGAAGATGCTTTTTCCCTGTATTGTCTGGGTCTAGGAGGTGGTGAGGGCCCCAGCCATTGGGAGTATAAAGGTGCAGTTTTTTGAAAAATTAAAAGAAACCAAGAGTACTTGGAAGCCGGCTCAGTCCTGAAGTAAATCCAAGCAGAGCAAGAATCCCGCCGAGACTAAATCGGCATGAAGGGGCAGCCCCCGATCCGGAGCTGGATCGTGTAGGGGGGCAGACTGTCGCTCTTTTCAGACGCTTGGTTCAGAGACGTGCAAGATCCATGGGTCCTGAAGGTCATAGCTCAGGGATACAAGATAGATTTTAAAGTCTCATCCACCCAAGGGCATATTTCTCCTCTCAAGCCTGTCTTCCAGACCAGAAAAGAGGGAAGCCTTTCTGGGGTGCATGCAGGATCTTAGGGGTCATTGTACCGGTTCGCAGAAAGAGGTTTGGCATACTATTCATCGTGGTCCCAAAGGAAGAGGGAACTTTTCGCCCGATCCTGGACCTAAAGTGTTTTAGCAAATTTCTAAACGTTCCCTCGTTCAAGATGGAGACAATGAGGTCCATCCTTCCCTTAGTTCAGGAAGGACCGTTCATGACCACTATAGATTTGAAGGATGCTTACCTTCATGTTCCAATTCTCAAGGATCACTTCCAGTTCCTAAGGTTTGCGTTCCTGGACCAGCACTTCCAGTTCATTGCACTTCCGTTTGGTCTAGCTACTGCTCCAAGAATTTGTACAAGATTCTAGGGACTCTTCTAGCTGTTGCTAGAACCCGGTATAGCAGTAGCTCCCTACTTGGACGATATTCTGGTACAAGCACCATCTTTTCATCTGGTCATGGACCGTTCGTAATCTCTTCTTTCTCTCCAATCTCATGGATGGAAGATAAACCTAGAAAAGAGTTATCTTATTCCATGCACCAGGGTAGAATTCCTGGGTACTATAATAGACTCCACATCCATGAGGATATTTCTAATAGAAAAAAGGAGTTGCAAGCTTGCTTCGGCATGTCTTGCCCTCCAGACCTCCTTAAGGCCCTCTGTGGCTCAGTGTTTGGAGGTAATTGGTCTCATGGTGTCCAGCATGGACATCATTCCCTTTGCCAGGTTCCGCCTCAGACCACTGCAACTGTGCATGCTGAGGCAGTTGAACGGTGATCATTCGGATCTGTCTCAACAGATCTCTCTGGACAACCGGCCGACAGAATCGTTCTCTTGGTGGCTCTGTCTAGATCATATGTCCCGAGGGACATCCTTCTTAAGACCATCCTGGGAGATTGTGACTATGGACGCAAGCCTATCAGGATGGGGAGCTGTTTGTGGTGCCAAGAAGGCACAAGGCCTGTGGTCTCAGGAGGAACGCTCCCTCCCGACAACATTCTGGAACTTCAAGCAAACTTCAATGCTCTGAAGGTTTGGCCCCTTCTGGGTTCGTCCCGGTTTATCAGATTCCAATCAGACAAATACATCAACCATCAGGAGGTAACGAGAAGCTCCCTAGCAATGAGGGAGGTATCGCAAATCCTGGAGTGGGCAGAGGCCCACAGCTGTTCGCTGTCAGCGATCCACATTCCGGGTGTGGACAACTGGGAAGCAGATTTTCTCAGCAGACAATCCTGTCATCCGGGGGAATAGTCTCTCCATCCCGAAGTGTTTGCGGATATATGCAACAAGTGGGGGACGCCGAAGCTCTCATGTCATCTCGTCTCAATGCCAAGCTACCCAGATATGGGTTGAGGTCCAGGGATCCTCAGGCGGAGCTAATAGATGCATTAGCAGTGCCTTGGAGGTTGTCTAATTTACCTTTTCCCGCCGTTACCACTTCTTCCTCGTGTAGTGGCTCACATCAGTAATACTGATTGCTTCATTGTGGCCGCGAAGGATGTGGTTTACGGATCTAGTGAGGATGTCATCTTCTCCTCCGTGGAAGTTACCTTGTCGCAGGAATCTGCTGGAACAAGGTTCAATTGTTAATCAAAATCTAGATTCTCTGAGGCTGACTGTGTGGAGATTGAACGCTTAGTTCTAGCCAAGAGAGATTTTTCAGAGAGAGTGATTGATACTCTCATTCAAGCTTGTAAGCCGATTACTAGTCTCATCTATCATAAGGTGTGGAGAACCTACTTATTCTGGTGTGAAGAGCGTGGATTTTCCTGGCAGAAAGTTAAGGTTGCCAGGATCCTATTGTTTCTCCAGGATGCACTGGAGAAGGGCCTTTCTGCCAGTTCCTGAGGGGACAGATTTTGGCCCTATCTGTTTTACTGCACAAGAGGCTTTCAGAGCTTCCCGATGTACAGTCCCTTGTTAAGGCTCTGATTAAGATCAGACCTGTGTTCAGATCTAAGGCTCCTCCTTGGAGTCTAAATCTTGTTCTTAAGGTGTTGCAACCTGTTCCATTTGAGCCTATGCATGAGATTGACATAAAATTATTGTCCTGGAAGGTTTTTTTTTTCTACTGGCTATTGCTTCTGCGCGCAGAGTATCTGAGATTGCTGCCTTTCAATGTGAGCCTCCTTATCAGGGATAGACGCAGACAAAGGCTGTGGCGGACATTTTCCAAAGTACAGACCTTACTGAAGGACACCAAGGTACATTTGAAATTAAAAACATTATTTTATAGTGCTTGGTGTTATTATACTGATGCAGATACCACTGATCCTATAACCAGCCCTCCTCTAGCTATACCCACGTGCCAGTGTCACTACTGTGTCATTATATAGTGCTGTGTGTTATTATACTGATGCAGATACCACTGACCCTATAACCAGCCCTTGTCTGGCTGTACGCATGTGCCAGTGTCACTACTGTGTCTTTGTATAGAGCTGGGCATTATTATACTGATGCAGATACCACTGATCTTATAACCAGCCCTCCTCTGGCTATACACATGTGCCAGTGTCACTACTGTGTCTTTGTATAGAGCTGGGTGTTATTATGCAGATACCATTGACCCTATAACCAGCCCTTGTCTGGCTATACGCATGTGCCAGTGTCACTACTGTGTCATTATATAGTGCTGGGTATTATTATACTGATGCAGATATAACTGACCCTATAACCAGCCCTTGTCTGGCTATACGCATGTGCCATTGTCACTACTGTGTCATTATATAGTGCTGGGTGTTATTATACTGATGCAGATACCACTGATCCTATAACCAGCCCTCCTCTGGCTATACCCATGTGCCAGTGTCACTACTGTGTCATTATATAGTGCTGGGTGTTATACTGATGCAGATACCACTGACCCTAAAACCAGCCCTCCTCTGGCTATACCCATGTGCCAGTGTCACTACTGTGTCATTAGATAACGCTGGGTGTTATTATACTCATGCAGATATCACTGATCCTATAACCAGCCCCCTATGGCTATATGCATGTGCCAATGTCACTACTGTGTCTTTTTAACTTTTTAATTTTTATTTTCAGCAAAATAATTGTTTACATCATATAAGGTCCAATATTGACATCAACAAAAAATTAAGTCAAGACTTGATTAACTTCATAATTTAACCTGAACAATTCATAATTGAATAAACAATTGATAATACAATAATAATATTGACATAGATCAACCCTAACCATGCCAAGTTCAATTGAGTAACAGATGTGGACCTGATTATCTCTTTTACACTACTAGGTTTTCATATCCTAGGTTAGTTATTTCTAGAAAGATCATGAACAATAGGTTTATGAAAAACAAGTCAGTCAGTCATCCAATATGAAATTATATTCAGCTGAATTTTTGCTCTATAAGGAGACCCCCAGCCCCAGCTGGGAGAAGGAAAAAAAGGGAAACAAAACAACAACAAAAAAAAGGGAGAAAGGAAAAACAAAAACAAAAGAACCCCGCCCCCCCCCCTCCCACTCACTCCCCCTGCTCACCTAAAAATCATGATCAGCAGGATCCCTGGTAATTATGCCCAGGGCAGCATTGTGTATCCATTTTCACTTATTTTACCAGGCACCCAAAAGTACCAATTCAGAGTTTCTGAACGGAAAAATTAAATCATTTATCTCCGTGTCGGACAATGACTTAATAAACACTGACCATTTACCAAAAAATTGTCTGTCTGATTCATTGTCTAAATTAGTGTCTCTTTGTTCTAATAAGCATTGCTTTTTTAAACAATTTTTGATCTCTGGAATGGATGGTGTTGCTCTCAGCTTCCAATATTTGAGAATAAGGTATCTAGTTGCGAGTATAGACAGGAGAATTACTTTTTCATTTGTATGTTGTACCAAACCAAATATAATTTGTAATTCTGTTAGGCCTTCGAGGGGAATTTTTAAGGTTTTACTGAGCCAGAATTTTAGCTTCCACCAGAGATGCCTTATTTTAGGATCATATGCATTAAGTCAGCTGCTGGAAGCGAGCATTTTGGACACTTTTTGAAGCCAGGGTTTTGAATTTTACTACCCTTTTTGGGGGTAAAATATGAGTTGTGTATAAGTCTAACATGGGTCTCCCGCCAGGTTGCTGATAAAGTGACCTGGGCCACTTTCTGGAATGATAATTGGACCGATTTAATGTCGATATTAGAGTGAGGTATCATCTGGTTCCATAGTGAGGTGATTTTCTCTAGCTCCAATTCGCCTTTACTGGCAATGATCAATTGGTAACACAGAGAAATGGATCTGTGTCCATTTTTGAACAATGTTAACCAATTTTCCAATTTGCCCAAGGACCAGGACCAGCCTGTTTCTTTCATAAGCTCTATAAGGAAATGTCTGGTTTGCAAATATGCGTAAAACTCCTTGTTAATTTTATAGTCTGATTTTAATTCCTCAAAAGATTTGACACATTTTCTCTCTCTATCAATAAAATGTGACACGCTATTTAGGCCCTGGTCGTGCCAGGTTTTAAATAGTGTGGAGCTCAGGCTCGCAGGAAATTTTGGGTTGCCCAGTAGTATTAAGTACTTTACAATTCAGAGAAAAGAGTTCTCCCACCTTCCACCAAGCCTTCAGCGGATTAGAAAATGTTTTGAGTAGTTTGATTTCCTTGGGTAGTTCTTTTGGTGGACAGTGAATTAATGCTAAAGGGAGATAGGGATAGCATATAGTTTCCTCTAGTGAATTGTTTGTTACGTAGTCGCTGTGGAAAATCCAGTCAGCGACTACTCGTACCAGGAAAGCATAACTACTGTGTCTTTTTATAGAGCTGGGTGTTGCTATACAGATGCAGATACACATCCAGTATTTCACTCAGGCTTTATTTATTCCATAAATAATCACCCAATATTGCTAGCAGTCTCTTGACAAGCCACTAACTTTATTCACACTACATATTTTTTTTTAATTCCTATTATTTAATCAGAAAGAAAAGATATACTAAGGTTGTGGCGGACACTGCAAGGGCTAATCATGGACACCAGTGTCCGTGTACGGACACCTTGCCTATCCTTGCTCCTTATCTGGTGTTCCATTCTGATAAGGCTGTCCTACGTACTAAGTTAGGTTTTCTTCCTAAGGTCGTGTCAGACCGCAACATCAATCAAGAGATTTTGGTTCATTCCTTGTGTCCAAATCCTCCTCCTGCGAAAGAACGCTTGCTTCATAATTTGTACATGTTTCACGCCTTGAAGTTCTACATTCAGGCTACTAAGGATTTTAGACAAACTTCATCCTTGTTTGTTGTCTATTCCGGGATCTTTTTGGTTAATGAGTATTATCCACCTTGCTTATGAGACAGCGGGACATAAACTTCCTCAGAGGGTTACGGCTCATTTTACTAGAGCAGTGGCTTCCTCTTGGGCCTTTAAGAACGAGGCCTCTATGGATCAGATTTGTAAGGCAGCTACCTGATCCTCCTTACACACTTTTTCAAAATTTTACAAATTTGATGTTTTTGCTTTAGCTGAAGCAGCTTTCGGGAGAGAGGTTTTGCAGGCTGTGGTGCCCTCAGATTAGGGTCTACCTCTCTTTTTGTCCCTCCCGTTATCATTCAGTGTCCTCTAGACCTTAAGTATAAGTTTCCCAACAGTAAGGAATGATGCCATGGACTCTCATTATATTACGAAGGAAAACATGTATTATGCTTACCAGATAATTTCATTTCCTTTTGTATAAGGAGAGTCCACGGCCCCCGCCCGTGTTCTCCGATGGGCGGCCCTCTAAATCTTATTTTTCTTCTGGCACCATTTATACCCTGATATTTCTCCTACTGTTCCTTGTTCCCTCTGCAAAATGACTGGGGATGGGGAAAGTGGGAGAGGTATTTAAGCCTTTGGCTGGGGTGTCTTTGCCTCCTCCTGGTAGCCAGGTTCAGTATTTCCCAACAGTAAGGAATGATGCTGTGGACTCTCTTTAAACAGAAGGAAATGAAATTATCTGGTAAGCATAATTTGTTTGTTTTTTAGATAGATATTTCATATCTATATATTTCTTGCATAAAGTACACAGTAAGTTGAAAACCCCCCACCACAAAATGTTATCATTTCAATTACTTTTTTTATATTCTGGTGAAAACCATAAATGTATCAAATTCTAAATATTCATATATTGTGAAGATGAATAGATGTTAAAGTGATGGTAAATAATACCGTTTTTAAATGTTTGTGTTATTTTATAAAAAAAATAAATATTTTTTAATAATACTGAGTTTTGATTTATCCTCCACCTCTTCTATTGCTTTCTATACTGTAGTGATGTTGAGAGCAGTCCCACCCGATCTCTATGTATAAAAGGTAATGTACGCTCTCAATAATTGCAACTAATGCAAATACATATATGTGTGCATGGCCTGTTGCCCTACTAGGTCACACCACTGTTGCAATAAGCACATTCATGATTGGGTGAGTGCTTCAAATGTCACTAAAGAAATAAATATTCAAATATATGAAACACCAGACACAGATTAATTATCGTTTGAGCAAAATTACTAACGTTATCACTTTAAATGTGGAACGATATGGAAGATATATTGTGAATACTGTTAGTGGAATAGATCAGGTGTTCACGGATTCCAATGTTGTGTTCTAGTGTAATTAAACATAAGTCCACTGGTTAGAAATAGTAGTCAGAATTTTTTTGTTGTAGTGTAAGTAAAAAATAATAATTAATTTTTTGGCAAAATGTTGGTATGTTAATTTCAGTTCCTTCTGCTGTGATAAGTGCAAAACAACACTTCTGTCACATGTGTTCCAGCTAATGTTTAATGAATTGCATACAGTTGATATTATATCAAGACTGTCACCTCACCTCTACTGCTGCAATGCATTGATAAATAGTATTATAGTATTGTAGTGACTCAGCAAGAAGGATGGTGTATACTGTGTATATTGTACGGTTGTGTTTAAAGAAAATTATATATATATATATGTATATATGTGTGTCATTGACTATGCAAACAACTAATTTTTCTTTTGATTTTTTTTTTTCTTTTTCTAGATTTTGACTATGGAAGTTAAAACTGCAAGGTAAACAAAGATGTGTGATTTATGAAACTATACTTTGTCGTTTAATTATACAATCATGCCATAACTAGCACTGTGGAATCCGTTGGCGCTCTGCAGATAACTGATGATGATAATAATAATAAGTTTAGCACACAAAAAAAAAATTTTCCCTAGGAAAAAATTAACTACATTATATTAAAATAATCCACAGTCTTGTTTGGACAGTCTATTTTTTCCTGTTTTATATCTGTCTCTAATTGTCTGTCAGCAAGAGAAACGGATAAGGGACAACTTAAGTTCAAACATGGCGGCACCCTTTACTTTTATTAAAACTCTGGAATTTTGAAAAACAACCATTATCAGAGTAAATTATAGGAAAATGGAACAAAAGAAATAATGAAAGTATATTGCAAAGTTTTTTTTTTATTGTGTTTTTTTTTTTTAACTACACAATTAAATATTTTAGATTACAGTCTCATACTAATTAATATTAATGAACTGAAAATAGAGCATTAAACTCCGATGTGAGCTGCACTGTAACATGCTGCGTCAATCTGCTCAGTGCTTTGCTTGTTATTTGTCAGCAGTAATTAGTGTTGCTATTTCATTGCATACAATTTGAGTATATATATATATATATATATATATATATATATATATATATATATATATATATATATATATATATACTGCTCCATTTATCATTCCAATTCTCCTATATTTTCTCCTAAAAGTTCTCATGAGAAATAATTCCCCTATTTATCATTTAAAAATACGCCTAGAATTGGGCAAGTTCAACTGTAAAATTTGCCTACACTGTTCTCACTCTCCTTGGAGAACATGTTCTCCAAAAAAAGGGTTAAATTAGATCTTTAGTCGTATAGAGCGCAATAATTTATGATAGAGTGAAAAAAATATATATAATGGAACGCCAAAATAATATATAACAGAGCACAAAAATTATATCTATTGGGGCATAAATATAAGATATAAAAAATCACTAAAATTTAAGCACAAAAACAATGAAAATGTAGGTCTAGCCTGCTTCCTCAGTAAATGTATGCATACATTAAATAGAACTAGACAACAAACTAGTTTAAAGACACTTTAGCAATCATTACACAATTGTACTTGTTATGTTACTACCATATATTTAACTAATTTTGTCATTTTTGGGTGTAAGGAAGCCAGCTCTGATTGTACAGTACAAATGTCCTGTTTGTAGGGGAGAAAACGTACAGGAATCAGCATTGTTGAATGCCCTGAAGGTGGCACAATAAATTTGTACATATAGTTCTAGAAGAGAATGGAAATCTATAATGACATTTGCAGTGTGGGGCAGCAAATGGTGCACAAGAAATAAAAAATAAGGCAGGCAGCAGAGTTGAAGATAGACTGCAGGTTTGCGGATGAGAAATGTAAAGTGGAGTGAAAGATATAATACCAAGACAGTCAGCCTAATCAATCAATAACTGTTTAAAGACCATTAAACTTGACATTTCAATAACACGTAAAATGTTTCATTATTGCAAGTGAAACCTTATTGCAATATACATTCATTTATTTATTTTGCAGCCTTTTGCTGTAAAATACATCAAAAATTGTGCTTGTTAGACTTTCTCCCAGAGAAGCTTTAGTTAATACTTTTAGGTAATTTATGTGAGCTTTTGTTAACATTTCCTTCCCTCCCTAAGCTTCTATGGCGTCACATGCTTTTAAAAGGTGGATTATTAGTTTTTTCTTCAATACTTATGATAGGAATATCATTCTTTGCATTAGTAACTAAGCAGAATAAGTGCTAAACCTCCTTAAAGGACCACTAAATACAGAATTGCATAAATAACAAGTGCATAGTAAAAAGACAATGCAATAACACTTGCTCTGAATTTCACAAAAGCAGTACATTTATTTTTTTTTCTGCCAAATTTATTTTTTCTCAAAAAATCCAAACAAAGTGGCAGCAAAAAGTGGAAAAAAGAGGTTTATTCAGCACAAACACACAACGTTTTGGAACTCCTTCCCTTAGTCATGCAATAAAATGTGATACAAAACATCCTTATATACCCCTCTGCCACCAGGGCGCAATAGAGGGATTTTTACAGAATTAACTGTTTATATTCCAATCTAATACAGGTATAATAAAATTCAAGGATGGATCAACAACTAATTCTAATCTGACACTAAATAATGCAAGTGTATTGCATCAATATAACCATAAAATAACAAACATATTTTTATCCAATAACAATGATCATATTAAACTCTAACAAATTAGGAAAAAACTTTTTATAGCAGAATATGAAAAATATATGTTAAAAACACAATTCAGCAACATGTATATTACAAAAATAGTAATATCACTTATATAATTAGCAGAATTAATCAACAGAATTTATTTATAAGAAAATCCAGAGAAATATTAAATATTACAAAGAGCTACTAAGAATTATCTGAACCCCCAAAAGGTCCCAATCTTTATTAAGGCCGTCTGGCTCAAGCGTACCAAGCTCATGTATCTAAAAGCACTCTCTTTGCTTTAGAAAGAGCTCTCTATTACCACCTCTTCTGGGCCTTGGTACAAATTTGATTACCTGAAATCTAAGCAAATAGAGTGCTTTTGGATACATGAGCTTGGTACTCTTGAGCCAGATGGCCTTGATAAAGATTGGGACCTTTCGGTGTTCCTGTAATCCTTGGTAGCTCTTTGTAATATTTAATATTTCTCTGGATTTTCTTATAAATAAATGCTGTTGATTAATGCTGCTAATTATATAAGTGATATTGCAATTTTTGTAATATACATGCTGCTGTATTGTGTTTTTAACATATATTTTTCCCATTCTGCTATAAAGTTTTTTTTCCTAATTTGTTAGTTTAATATGAACATTGTTATTGGAGAAAACTATGTTTGTTATTTAATGGTTATATTGATGAGATACACTTGCATTATTTAGCGTCATATTAGGATTTGTTGTTGATCCATCCTTGAACTTATTGTATTATTACCTGTATTGGATTGGAATATAAACAGTTACTTCTGTAAATATCCCTCTAATGCCCCCTGGTGGCAGAGGGGTATATAAGGATGTTTTGTATCACATATTTTATTGCATGACTAAGGGAAAGAGTTCCCGAAACGTTGCGTGTTGTTTGTGCTGAATAAACCTCTTTCTCTTGTTAAGTGTATCCAGTCCACGGATCATCCATTACTTATGGAATATATTCTCCTTCCCAACAGGAAGCTGCAAGAGTCCACCCACAGCAAAGCTGCTATATAGCTCCTCCCCTAACTGCCATATTCAGTCATTCTCTTGCAAGCCTCAACATAGATAGGAGGTTGTGAGAGTCTGTGGTGCTTTCTACTTAGTTTATTCTTCAATCAAAAGTTTGTTATTTTTAAATGGCACCGGAGTGTGCTGTTTATCTCAGGCAGTATTTGGAAGAAGAATCTGCCTGCGTTTTTCTATGATCTTAGCAGACGTAACTAAGATCCATTTGCTGTTCTCACACATTCTGAGGAGTGAGGTACTTCAGAGGGGGAATGGCGTGCAGGTTTTCCTGCAGATAAGGTATGTGCAGTAAAATATTTTTCTAGGAATGGAATTGACTAAGAAAATACTGCTGATACCTAAGTAATGTAAGTAAAGCCTTAAATGCAGCGATAGCGACTGGTATCAGGCTTATTAATAGAGATACATACTCTTGTAAAAATGTGTTTTAAAACGTTTGCTGGCATGTTTAATCGTTTTTTAACATATGTTTGGTGATAAAACTTATTTGGGCCTAAGTTTTTTCCACATGGCTGGCTTAAATTTTGCATAGAAACAGTTTCCTGAGGCTTTCCACTGTTATAGTATAAAAGTTACAGTTGGTGCAGTTAAAATTACAAACAGTGACATTCAGCTTCCCTCAGCAGTCCCCTGCATGCTATAGGACATCTCTGAAGGGCTTCTAAAGTAGGAGCTGTTATGACTGTTTAAAACATATTTTTCGTTTTGTTAATCTGTTTTTTGTATTAAGGGGTTAATCATCCATTTGCAAGTGGGTGCAATGCTCTGCTAACTTGTTACATACACTGTAAAAATTTTGTTAGTTTAACTGCCTTTTTTCACTGTTATTTCAAATTTTGGCAAAATTTGTTTCTCTTAAAGGCACAGTAACGTTTTATATATTTGCTTGTTAACTTGATTTAAAGTGTTTTCCAAGCTTACTAGTCTCATTATTAGTCTGTTCTAACATGTCTGACATAGAGGAAGCTCTGTGTTCATTATGTTTTAAAGCCATGGTGGAACCCCATCTTAGAATGTGTTCCAGATGTACTGATTTCATGTTAAACAATAAAGATCATTTTTTGTCTTTAAAAACATTATCACCAGAGGATTCTGTCGTGGGGGTAGTTATGCCGACTAACTCTCCCCACGTGTCAGACCTTTTGACTCCCGCTTTAGGGACTCACGCTCAAATGGCGCCAAGTACATCAAGGGCACCCATAGCGTTTCTTTACCAGGGGATTCTGTCGAGGGGAAAGTTATGCCGACTAACTCTCCCCACGTGTCAGACCCTTCGACTCCCGCTTCAGGGACTCACGCTCAAATGGCGCCAAGTACATCAAGGGCGCTCATAGCGTTTATTTTACAAGACATGGCAAAGGTGGTGAATAATATTCTGGCAGCAGTATTAGTCAGACTACCTGAAATTAAAGGAAAGCAGTTAGCTCTGGGGGTAGATACAGAGCATACAGACGCTTTAAGAACCATGTATGATACTACCTCACAATATGCTTAGTCTGTGGGTGATTTTTTTTTTTTGACTCAGGGAAGATGATTTAACCTGATTCTGATATTTCTACATTTAAAATTTATGCTTGAGAACCTCCACTTGTTGCTCAGGGAGGCTTTGGCTGCTCTGAATGAATGTGTACAATCGCAGGGCCAGAGAAATTGTGTAGACTGGATAAATAATATGCAGTGCCGGTGTGTACTGATGTTTTTCCAATACCTAAAGAGGTTTACTAAAAATTTTTTTAATAAGGAATGGGATAGACCAGGTGTGCCGTTCTCTTCCCCTCCTATTTTTTAGAAGAATGTTTTCTAATAGTTTCCACCACACGGGACTTCTGGCAGACGGTTCCTAAGGTGGAGAGAAGAGTTTCTACTCTAGCTAAGCGTACCACTACCTCTGACGAGGACAGTTGTGCTTTTTAGATCCAATGGATAAAAAATGTTTATTCAACAGGGTTTTATCCTGCAGCCCCTTGCATACATTGCTTCTGTCACTGCTGCTGCGGCGTTCTGGGTTGAGTCTCTTGATGAGGCTTTACAGTTAAGCGACTCCATTGGATGAATATATTTGACAAGCTTATGCTAGCCAATTCCTTTGTTTTCTGATGCCTTGTTCATTTGACTAGACTAACGGCTAAGAATTCTGTTTTTTACTATACTGGCGCAGAGCGCTATGGCTTATATCATGGTCAGCTGTCGTGACTTTAATAAATAAGCTACTTAACTTCCCTTCAAGGGGCACACCCTATTCGGGCCTGGTTTGAAGGAGATTATTGCTTATATCACTGGAGGAAAAGGTCATGCCCTTCCTCAGGATAGGTCTAAATCAAGGGCAAAAAAAAAAAAAAAAAAGTCTAATTTTCGTACCTTTTAAAAACTTCAGGGCAGGTGTGGCATCCTCTTCCTCTAAGGCAAAACAAGAGGGAATTTTTGCTCAGTCCAAGGCGGTCTGGAGACAATCGGACCTGGAACAAAGATAAGCAGGCCAAGGAGCCTGCTGCTGCCTCTAAGGCAGCATGAAGGAACGGACCCCTATCCGGTAACGGATCCTATAGGGGGCAGACTTTCATTCTTTGCCCAGGCGTGGGCAAGAGATGCCCAGGATCCCTAGGCATTGGAATTTATATCCCAGAGATATCTTCAAAATTTCAAAGATTCCCCCCCCAAAAAAGGGGAGATTTCGCCTTTCACAATTATCTGCAAACCAGATAAAGAAGGAGGCATTCTTACATTGTGTACGAGATCCATCCAGTTCCAAGAAGAGGAACAGGGACAGAGTTTTTACTCAAATCTGTTTGTGGTTCCCAAGGAGAGGGAACCTTCAGACCTATTTTGGATCTAAAGATCTTAAACAAATTCCTCAGAATTCCGTCATTTAAGATGGAAACTATTCGTACCATCTTAACTATGATCCAGGAGAGTCAATAGAGGACTACAATGGATTTGAAGGATGCTTATCCTCACATTGTGATGCATAAAGATCACCATCGTTTTTCAGGTTTGCCTTTCTAGACAGGCATTACCAGTTTGTAGCTCTTTCCTTTGGGATATCTACAGCCCCAAGAATCTTTATGGAGGTTCTGGGGTCGCTTTGGCGGTCCTTAGACCGCGGGGCATAGAAGTGGCCCCTTATTTAGACGACATCCTGATACAGGCGTCAAACATCCAAATTGCCCAGTCTCATACGGACGTAGTACTGGCATTTCTGAGATCACATGGGTGGAAAGTGAACAAGGAAAGAGTTCTCTATCCCCAATCTCAAGGGTTTCCCTCCTAGGGACTCTGATAGATTCTGTAGAAATGAAGATTTACCTGACGGAGTCCAGGTTGTCAAAGTTTCTAAATTTCTGCCGTGTTTTTTTCATCCCATCCGCGCCCTTCGGTGGCTCAGTACATGAATGAAATCGGCTTAATGGTAGCGGCAAGGGACATAGTACCGTTTGCACGTCTACATTTCAGACCGCTGCAACTATGCATGCTCAGTCAGAGGAACGGGGATTACACAGATTTGTCCCCCTGTTAAACCTGGACCAAGAGACCAGAGATTCTCTTCTCTGGTGACTATGTCGGGTCCATCTGTCCAAGGGTATGACCTTCCGCAGGTCAGATGAGACAATTGTTACAATAGATGCCAGCCTTTTAGGTTGGGATGCAGTCTGGAACTCCCTGAAGGCTCAGGGATAGTGGACTTAGGAGGAGACCCTCCTTCTAATAAATATTCTGGAACTGGGAGTGATATTCCATGCTCTTCAGACTTGGCCTCAGTTAGCAACTCTGAGGTACATCATACTCAGTCGGACAATATACACGACTGTGGCTTACATCAGCCATCAAGGGGGAACAGAAGTTCCCTAGCGATGTTAGAAGTCTTACAATAATTCACTGGACAGAGACTCACTCTTGTCTATCAGCTATCCATATCCCAGGTGTTGAGAACTGGGAGGTGGATTTTCTAAGTCGTCAGACTTTTCTTCCGGGGGAGTGGGATTTCCTCCGGAGGTCAAGACCAAGCAGGAGAGGGCTTTGGTGTTTTTGACAGCGCCTGCGTAGCCACGCAGGACCTGGTATGCAGATCTGGTGGACATGTCATCCTTTCCATCACGGTCTCTGCTTCAGAGACAGGTCCCTCTACCTCAGGGTCCTTTCAACCATCTAAATAGAATCAATCTGAGATGGACTGCCTGGAGACTGAACGCTTGATGTTATCAAAGCATGGCTTCTCCGAGTCAGTCATTGATACCTTAATACAGACATGAAAGCCTGTCTCTAGGAAAATTGAACATAGATATGGTGTAAATATCTGATTGTTATGAATCCAAGGGTTACTCATGGAGTAAAGTCTGGATTCCCAGGATATTATCTTTTCTCCAAGATGTTTTTGAGAAAAGGGTTGTCAGCTAATTCCTTAAAAGGGGACAGATTTTTACTGTCTATTTTTTTGCACCAGCGTCTGGCAGGTATTCTAGACGTTCAGGCATTTGGTCAGGCTTTGGTTAGATCCAAGCCTGTGTTTAAAACTGTTGCTCCGCCATGGAGCTTAAACCTGATTCTTAAGGTTCTTCAAGAAGTTCCGTTTGAACCTTTTTTGTTCCATAGATATCAATCTTTATCTTGGAAAGTTCCTTTTGGGTAGCTAATTCCTCGACTCGTAGAGTCTCCAAGTTATCTGTGTTACAATGTGATTCTCCTTATCTGGTCCTTCGTACGGATAAGGTAGTCCTGCGTACCAACCTGGGTTTTTTCCTAAGGTGGTATCTAACAAGTACATCACTCAAGAGATAGTTGTTCCATGCTTGTATCCTAATCCTTCCTCAAAGAAGGAACGTCTATTACACAATATTGGACGTGGTTTGTGCTTTAAAGTTTTACTTACAAGCTACTACAGTTTTCATCAAACGTTCACCTTGTTTGTTGTCTATTCTGGACAGAGGAGAGGTCAAAAGACTTCAGCAGCCTCTCTGTCTTTTTGGTTAAAAAGCATAATTCATTTAGCTTATGAGACTGCTGGACAGCAGCCTCCTGAAGGGATTACAGCTCATTCTACTAGAGCTGTGGTTTTCACTTGAGCCTTTTTTAAATGTGGCTTCTGTTGAACAGATTTACAAGACGGAGTCTTGGTCTGCGCTTCATACTTTTCAAATTTAACAAATTTGATACCTTGCTTCTTCGGGGGCTATTTTTGGGAGAAAGGTTTTTTTTTACAGGCAGTGGTAACTTCCGTTTAAGTACCTGCCTTGTCCCTCCCATCATCCGTGTACTTTAGCTTTGGTATTGGTATTCCATAAGTAATGGATGATCCGTGGACTGGATACACTTAACAAGAGAAAACATAATTTATGCTTACCTGATAAATTTATTTCTCTTGTAGTGTATCCAGTCCACGGCCCGCCCTGTCACTTTAAGGCAGGTAATTTTTTTCATTTGAACTACAGTCACCACTGCACCCTATGGTTTTTCCTTTCTCTGCATGTTTTCGGTCGAATGACTGAATATGGCAGTTAGGGGAGGAGCTATATAGCAGCTTTGCTGTGGGTGGACTCTTGCAGCTTCCTGTTGGGAAGGAGAATATATTCCATAAGTAATGGATGATCCGTGGACTGGATACACTACAAGAGAAATAAATTTATCAGGTAAGCATAAATTATGTTTTTTTTCCACTTTTTGCTGCCACTTTGGATATTTTGTGAATTACCTGAGGGCCTAGGTGGTTACCCTACGTGGCATGCAGTGGCCTGAGTGCTGGACTGTGTTACCTGCATATTCTGTAAATGTATTTTTCCTCCCATTTACCAGCCCCCCTGCACCATGTGACAGACACCAGCCAATGACAGACTAGTATATGTATTCCTTGTGAGCTTGTGCACGTGCTCAGTAGGAGCTGGTGCCTCAAAAAATGTGCATATAGAAAAATTGTGTCAAATTTGATAATAGAAGTAAATTTGGAAAATTCTTAAAATGGTGTGCTCTTTCTAAATCATGAAAGTTTATTTTTTACTTGAGTGTCCCTTTAAGGGAATACAAAAGTGCAGGCTACTCTAGTCTACACATGTACAACCAGAGTTTGTGCTATATTTGAATATTGGTTTGTGATTGGTTAGCAGGGGTTCTTTTGTTCTCAAGACAGGGAAATCGGTGAAAAGAATAAACATAAAACAATATACTGCAGTTTTCATTGCAAATGATTCTTCTATATTAAGGTTCATTACCATGTAGTTTACAGTTTGTGTTTAATGACCCTTTAAGTTTTGCTAATACTGAAGATGTATCTTAGGCATAACTTGGAGACATAACTATTTTGGAATAAGGTCTGGCTAGTGATGTGATATCCAAATCAGAAAAAAAAATACAAAGATAGTGACATATACATAAAATTGAAATGGACTCCAATCTTATGGTTTTTTTATGTATGTTTATACCATTTCCTAAACTTATTACAGCTTTTGTTTAATTGAGTTTTATATAATGTCTCCTTATTGCAGGCTATTTGTCTGAACAAAGAACCTCACTGTCACAATGTCGGCTAAATCTTCACTTCTCAAAGTGATTCTTCTGGGTGATGGAGGTGTTGGTAAAAGCTCGCTTATGAACAGATATGTCACCAACAAGTTTGACACTCAGTTATTCCACACAATAGGGGTAGAGTTCTTGAATAAAGACATTGATGTAGATGGCCATTCTGTCACAATGCAGATATGGGACACAGCAGGACAAGAACGGTTCAGAAGCCTAAGAACCCCTTTCTATAGGGGCTCAGACTGCTGTCTACTCACTTTCAGTGTTGATGATTCCCAGAGTTTTCAAAACCTAAGCAACTGGAAGAAAGAATTTATTTATTATGCAGATGTGAAAGACCCAGACAGCTTCCCATTTGTGGTTCTGGGAAACAAAATAGACATGGCTGATCGACAGGTATCAGTCGAAGAGGCAGAATCTTGGTGCAGAGACAATGGAAATCACCCATACTATGAAACTAGTGCTAAAGATGCCACCAATGTTTCGTCAGCTTTTGAAGAAGCAGTAAGAAGAGTTTTGGCAATTGAAGATCGATCAGATCAGCTTATCCATGCAGATACGGTTAATCTTCACAGAAAGCCAAAAACCAGTTCAGGTTGCTGTTAACTGCTAGATTTTTGCATCAATTAGATTCTCTCTAGCTGTAGATGTACCCTCCCATACAGGTTTTTCTGTATAAGATAGGGAATGGCACATGTACAGCTATTTTAAGTTTATCGTGGAAGGCAAGCAGGAGAACAGTACCACTGACACAATTAAGTCATAAGTTTCACTAGGGCTTTCTGATGTGATCATTCATACACCATCTGCCCAAAAAGAAAGGAGGCATTTTCCCATCATGGATCAGTATTGACTTTAAGTGCAGTTTCATTCATGGTAAAGTTATTTTGCACTTCATAGACTGAGTTGCACAGCTTTAGCTTGAGAGGACACCTCTATGAAGAATGACCCTAATAAGCCATTTTTTGGCATGTGATTTAAATATCTAAGAAACATTTAGTTTAAATAATTAGGAATCACAAGAAAATTGTAATGAAACTTTTAGAGACCATAGTGGAGGAACAAATGGAACCTGCTGGTGTAATATGCCCAATCATGAACATTAGATATATACTATTTAATACAATTAAAACTCCTAACACCTTTATAAAGTAGCATTTTCCATATTTAACATAATGTATTTAATGACTTATGCCTATTTAATTTAAATGTGCATTTTGAAAAACTTAAAGATTGCATTTATGAGTAAGAGGCTATTAAAACAGAAACTTGAACGATTGGAGATCACTACTTTGGATATATTTTTTAAATTGTTTGCTCTAAGAAGTTAAACAAATTGTATGTATATAGAGATTTTTTTAATACATTAGCATTCCATTCTTTGTTTACAAGTAATGCTTTGGACACAAATTAATTTAAACCAATAACAGTTTGATTCTTTAGAGGTACTCTTTAATTTGCAATTTTTTATGTTTTTGAACAATTTAGGAATTAATTTTACATTCCTGATTTCAAATATCAAATAAAATTGCATATTTGAAAACTTCTTTGTCAGTGAATTAATCTTTTTGAAATTTATTTTGTGCTTTTACCATGTATAACTTTGTCTCGTTAGTACTCTATATAAGCATAAAAATATTAGATTTAATTTCACACTAAAAATGCATGAGCAGCCCTATATTTTGGGGGCTAAGGGTTGTTTATTTTCTTCTATATTAAAGGGCCATGAATATGCAGCTTTAAAGGGACAGTCTTCTCCAGAATTTGTATTGTTTAAAAAGATATATAATCCCTTTATTACCCATTACCCAGTTTTGCATAACCAACACAGTTATATTAATATACTTTTTACAACTCTGTGATTACCTTGTATGTAAGTTTCTGCAGACTGTCCCTTTTTCAGTTATTTTGACAGACTTGCATTTTAGCCAATCAGTGCCCCCTCATAAGTAACTCCACAGGCATGAGCACAATGTTATCTAAATGGCATGCATGAACTAACGCCCTCTAGCTGTGAAAAACTGTCAAATGCATTCAGATAAGAGGCAGCCTTCAAGTGCTTAGAAATAAGCATATGAGCCTACCTTGGTTTATCTATCAACTAAGAACACCAAGAGAACAAGGCAAATTGTATGCCCTATTCGAATCATGTTTCATTCTGACTAGACTGTCCCTTTAAGAGACGTCTTAGTATTTTTTATTACCAAATCTATTCTCTTGGAATCACTTTTTGGAAAACATACCTAGATTCCTAAGCTCAGGAGCAGAAATGCACTACTGGGAGATAGCTGGTGATTGTCAGCTATACACATTGGTCTCTTGTCATTGGCTCACTAGATTTGTTCCCAGTAGTGCATTGCTGCCCTGGAGCTGACTTTAACTATGTGTTGACTCTTTTAGGGTAATTGCATAGTTGGAACATTTTATTATTGCACTATTGCTTGCCTTAAACTCATTCAAACATTTTTCTTTTTCCACTTTCAAGACCCTTTAAAGTATCAATCGTCATTCGATTACAGTAAAGCATCTTCATATACTTTGTTGCAGTTTTGATATTTAGGTAGACTAGAACTTTTAGGCTTGGTAAGATACAGAAATGTGAATGCAGCACACATGTACAATCCATTTAGTAATGACACTTTTTATATGCCTTTTGTTATAAAGTTAATGCTGTCACTGAATTTTCTCTTAAAGGGACATGAAACCCAAACAAATTTATTTCATGATTCAGATAGAGAATTCAAATTTAAACAACTTTCCAATTTACATCTATTATTTAATTTGCTTCATTCTCTTGTCATCCTTTGCTGAAAGCTTTATCTAGGTAAGCTCAGGAGCAGCAAGGAACCTAGGTCCTAGCTGCTGATTGGTGGCTGCATATATATACCGATAGTCATTGTCTCACCCATGTGTTCAGTTAGAAACCAGTAGTGCATGGCTGCTCCTTCAACAAATGATACCAAGAGAATTAAACAAATTAGATAATAGAAGTAAATTTGAAAGTTGTTTAAAATTGTATGTTCTACCTAAATCATGAAAAAAAAACATTTTTGGGTTTCCAATTCTCCTATATTTTCTCCTAAAAGTTCTCATGAGAAATAATTCCCCTATTTATCATTTAAAAATACGCCTAGAATTGGGCAAGTTCAACTGTAAAATTTGCCTACACTGTTCTCACTCTCCTTGGAGAACATGTTCTCCAAAAAAAGGGTTAAATTAGATCTTTAGTCGTATAGAGCGCAATAATTTATGATAGAGTGAAAAAAATATATATAATGGAACGCCAAAATAATATATAACAGAGCACAAAAATTATATCTATTGGGGCATAAATATAAGATATAAAAAATCACTAAAATTTAAGCACAAAAACAATGAAAATGTAGGTCTAGCCTGCTTCCTCAGTAAATGTATGCATACATTAAATAGAACTAGACAACAAACTAGTTTAAAGACACTTTAGCAATCATTACACAATTGTACTTGTTATGTTACTACCATATATTTAACTAATTTTGTCATTTTTGGGTGTAAGGAAGCCAGCTCTGATTGTACAGTACAAATGTCCTGTTTGTAGGGGAGAAAACGTACAGGAATCAGCATTGTTGAATGCCCTGAAGGTGGCACAATAAATTTGTACATATAGTTCTAGAAGAGAATGGAAATCTATAATGACATTTGCAGTGTGGGGCAGCAAATGGTGCACAAGAAATAAAAAATAAGGCAGGCAGCAGAGTTGAAGATAGACTGCAGGTTTGCGGATGAGAAATGTAAAGTGGAGTGAAAGATATAATACCAAGACAGTCAGCCTAATCAATCAATAACTGTTTAAAGACCATTAAACTTGACATTTCAATAACACGTAAAATGTTTCATTATTGCAAGTGAAACCTTATTGCAATATACATTCATTTATTTATTTTGCAGCCTTTTGCTGTAAAATACATCAAAAATTGTGCTTGTTAGACTTTCTCCCAGAGAAGCTTTAGTTAATACTTTTAGGTAATTTATGTGAGCTTTTGTTAACATTTCCTTCCCTCCCTAAGCTTCTATGGCGTCACATGCTTTTAAAAGGTGGATTATTAGTTTTTTCTTCAATACTTATGATAGGAATATCATTCTTTGCATTAGTAACTAAGCAGAATAAGTGCTAAACCTCCTTAAAGGACCACTAAATACAGAATTGCATAAATAACAAGTGCATAGTAAAAAGACAATGCAATAACACTTGCTCTGAATTTCACAAAAGCAGTACATTTATTTTTTTTTCTGCCAAATTTATTTTTTCTCAAAAAATCCAAACAAAGTGGCAGCAAAAAGTGGAAAAAAGAGGTTTATTCAGCACAAACACACAACGTTTTGGAACTCCTTCCCTTAGTCATGCAATAAAATGTGATACAAAACATCCTTATATACCCCTCTGCCACCAGGGCGCAATAGAGGGATTTTTACAGAATTAACTGTTTATATTCCAATCTAATACAGGTATAATAAAATTCAAGGATGGATCAACAACTAATTCTAATCTGACACTAAATAATGCAAGTGTATTGCATCAATATAACCATAAAATAACAAACATATTTTTATCCAATAACAATGATCATATTAAACTCTAACAAATTAGGAAAAAACTTTTTATAGCAGAATATGAAAAATATATGTTAAAAACACAATTCAGCAACATGTATATTACAAAAATAGTAATATCACTTATATAATTAGCAGAATTAATCAACAGAATTTATTTATAAGAAAATCCAGAGAAATATTAAATATTACAAAGAGCTACTAAGAATTATCTGAACCCCCAAAAGGTCCCAATCTTTATTAAGGCCGTCTGGCTCAAGCGTACCAAGCTCATGTATCTAAAAGCACTCTCTTTGCTTTAGAAAGAGCTCTCTATTACCACCTCTTCTGGGCCTTGGTACAAATTTGATTACCTGAAATCTAAGCAAAGAGAGTGCTTTTGGATACATGAGCTTGGTACTCTTGAGCCAGATGGCCTTGATAAAGATTGGGACCTTTCGGTGTTCCTGTAATCCTTGGTAGCTCTTTGTAATATTTAATATTTCTCTGGATTTTCTTATAAATAAATGCTGTTGATTAATGCTGCTAATTATATAAGTGATATTGCAATTTTTGTAATATACATGCTGCTGTATTGTGTTTTTAACATATATTTTTCCCATTCTGCTATAAAGTTTTTTTTCCTAATTTGTTAGTTTAATATGAACATTGTTATTGGAGAAAACTATGTTTGTTATTTAATGGTTATATTGATGAGATACACTTGCATTATTTAGCGTCATATTAGGATTTGTTGTTGATCCATCCTTGAACTTATTGTATTATTACCTGTATTGGATTGGAATATAAACAGTTACTTCTGTAAATATCCCTCTAATGCCCCCTGGTGGCAGAGGGGTATATAAGGATGTTTTGTATCACATATTTTATTGCATGACTAAGGGAAAGAGTTCCCGAAACGTTGCGTGTTGTTTGTGCTGAATAAACCTCTTTCTCTTGTTAAGTGTATCCAGTCCACGGATCATCCATTACTTATGGAATATATTCTCCTTCCCAACAGGAAGCTGCAAGAGTCCACCCACAGCAAAGCTGCTATATAGCTCCTCCCCTAACTGCCATATTCAGTCATTCTCTTGCAAGCCTCAACATAGATAGGAGGTTGTGAGAGTCTGTGGTGCTTTCTACTTAGTTTATTCTTCAATCAAAAGTTTGTTATTTTTAAATGGCACCGGAGTGTGCTGTTTATCTCAGGCAGTATTTGGAAGAAGAATCTGCCTGCGTTTTTCTATGATCTTAGCAGACGTAACTAAGATCCATTTGCTGTTCTCACACATTCTGAGGAGTGAGGTACTTCAGAGGGGGAATGGCGTGCAGGTTTTCCTGCAGATAAGGTATGTGCAGTAAAATATTTTTCTAGGAATGGAATTGACTAAGAAAATACTGCTGATACCTAAGTAATGTAAGTAAAGCCTTAAATGCAGCGATAGCGACTGGTATCAGGCTTATTAATAGAGATACATACTCTTGTAAAAATGTGTTTTAAAACGTTTGCTGGCATGTTTAATCGTTTTTTAACATATGTTTGGTGATAAAACTTATTTGGGCCTAAGTTTTTTCCACATGGCTGGCTTAAATTTTGCATAGAAACAGTTTCCTGAGGCTTTCCACTGTTATAGTATAAAAGTTACAGTTGGTGCAGTTAAAATTACAAACAGTGACATTCAGCTTCCCTCAGCAGTCCCCTGCATGCTATAGGACATCTCTGAAGGGCTTCTAAAGTAGGAGCTGTTATGACTGTTTAAAACATATTTTTCGTTTTGTTAATCTGTTTTTTGTATTAAGGGGTTAATCATCCATTTGCAAGTGGGTGCAATGCTCTGCTAACTTGTTACATACACTGTAAAAATTTTGTTAGTTTAACTGCCTTTTTTCACTGTTATTTCAAATTTTGGCAAAATTTGTTTCTCTTAAAGGCACAGTAACGTTTTATATATTTGCTTGTTAACTTGATTTAAAGTGTTTTCCAAGCTTACTAGTCTCATTATTAGTCTGTTCTAACATGTCTGACATAGAGGAAGCTCTGTGTTCATTATGTTTTAAAGCCATGGTGGAACCCCATCTTAGAATGTGTTCCAGATGTACTGATTTCATGTTAAACAATAAAGATCATTTTTTTGTCTTTAAAAACATTATCACCAGAGGATTCTGTCGTGGGGGTAGTTATGCCGACTAACTCTCCCCACGTGTCAGACCTTTTGACTCCCGCTTTAGGGACTCACGCTCAAATGGCGCCAAGTACATCAAGGGCACCCATAGCGTTTCTTTACCAGGGGATTCTGTCGAGGGGAAAGTTATGCCGACTAACTCTCCCCACGTGTCAGACCCTTCGACTCCCGCTTCAGGGACTCACGCTCAAATGGCGCCAAGTACATCAAGGGCGCTCATAGCGTTTATTTTACAAGACATGGCAAAGGTGGTGAATAATATTCTGGCAGCAGTATTAGTCAGACTACCTGAAATTAAAGGAAAGCAGTTAGCTCTGGGGGTAGATACAGAGCATACAGACGCTTTAAGAACCATGTATGATACTACCTCACAATATGCTTAGTCTGTGGGTGATTTTTTTTTTTTGACTCAGGGAAGATGATTTAACCTGATTCTGATATTTCTACATTTAAAATTTATGCTTGAGAACCTCCACTTGTTGCTCAGGGAGGCTTTGGCTGCTCTGAATGAATGTGTACAATCGCAGGGCCAGAGAAATTGTGTAGACTGGATAAATAATATGCAGTGCCGGTGTGTACTGATGTTTTTCCAATACCTAAAGAGGTTTACTAAAAAATTTTTTAATAAGGAATGGGATAGACCAGGTGTGCCGTTCTCTTCCCCTCCTATTTTTTAGAAGAATGTTTTCTAATAGTTTCCACCACACGGGACTTCTGGCAGACGGTTCCTAAGGTGGAGAGAAGAGTTTCTACTCTAGCTAAGCGTACCACTACCTCTGACGAGGACAGTTGTGCTTTTTAGATCCAATGGATAAAAAATGTTTATTCAACAGGGTTTTATCCTGCAGCCCCTTGCATACATTGCTTCTGTCACTGCTGCTGCGGCGTTCTGGGTTGAGTCTCTTGATGAGGCTTTACAGTTAAGCGACTCCATTGGATGAATATATTTGACAAGCTTATGCTAGCCAATTCCTTTGTTTTCTGATGCCTTGTTCATTTGACTAGACTAACGGCTAAGAATTCTGTTTTTTACTATACTGGCGCAGAGCGCTATGGCTTATATCATGGTCAGCTGTCGTGACTTTAATAAATAAGCTACTTAACTTCCCTTCAAGGGGCACACCCTATTCGGGCCTGGTTTGAAGGAGATTATTGCTTATATCACTGGAGGAAAAGGTCATGCCCTTCCTCAGGATAGGTCTAAATCAAGGGCAAAAAAAAAAAAAAAAAAGTCTAATTTTCGTACCTTTTAAAAACTTCAGGGCAGGTGTGGCATCCTCTTCCTCTAAGGCAAAACAAGAGGGAATTTTTGCTCAGTCCAAGGCGGTCTGGAGACAATCGGACCTGGAACAAAGATAAGCAGGCCAAGGAGCCTGCTGCTGCCTCTAAGGCAGCATGAAGGAACGGACCCCTATCCGGTAACGGATCCTATAGGGGGCAGACTTTCATTCTTTGCCCAGGCGTGGGCAAGAGATGCCCAGGATCCCTAGGCATTGGAATTTATATCCCAGAGATATCTTCAAAATTTCAAAGATTCCCCCCCCAAAAAAGGGGAGATTTCGCCTTTCACAATTATCTGCAAACCAGATAAAGAAGGAGGCATTCTTACATTGTGTACGAGATCCATCCAGTTCCAAGAAGAGGAACAGGGACAGAGTTTTTACTCAAATCTGTTTGTGGTTCCCAAGGAGAGGGAACCTTCAGACCTATTTTGGATCTAAAGATCTTAAACAAATTCCTCAGAATTCCGTCATTTAAGATGGAAACTATTCGTACCATCTTAACTATGATCCAGGAGAGTCAATAGAGGACTACAATGGATTTGAAGGATGCTTATCCTCACATTGTGATGCATAAAGATCACCATCGTTTTTCAGGTTTGCCTTTCTAGACAGGCATTACCAGTTTGTAGCTCTTTCCTTTGGGATATCTACAGCCCCAAGAATCTTTATGGAGGTTCTGGGGTCGCTTTGGCGGTCCTTAGACCGCGGGGCATAGAAGTGGCCCCTTATTTAGACGACATCCTGATACAGGCGTCAAACATCCAAATTGCCCAGTCTCATACGGACGTAGTACTGGCATTTCTGAGATCACATGGGTGGAAAGTGAACAAGGAAAGAGTTCTCTATCCCCAATCTCAAGGGTTTCCCTCCTAGGGACTCTGATAGATTCTGTAGAAATGAAGATTTACCTGACGGAGTCCAGGTTGTCAAAGTTTCTAAATTTCTGCCGTGTTTTTTTCATCCCATCCGCGCCCTTCGGTGGCTCAGTACATGAATGAAATCGGCTTAATGGTAGCGGCAAGGGACATAGTACCGTTTGCACGTCTACATTTCAGACCGCTGCAACTATGCATGCTCAGTCAGAGGAACGGGGATTACACAGATTTGTCCCCCTGTTAAACCTGGACCAAGAGACCAGAGATTCTCTTCTCTGGTGACTATGTCGGGTCCATCTGTCCAAGGGTATGACCTTCCGCAGGTCAGATGAGACAATTGTTACAATAGATGCCAGCCTTTTAGGTTGGGATGCAGTCTGGAACTCCCTGAAGGCTCAGGGATAGTGGACTTAGGAGGAGACCCTCCTTCTAATAAATATTCTGGAACTGGGAGTGATATTCCATGCTCTTCAGACTTGGCCTCAGTTAGCAACTCTGAGGTACATCAGACTCAGTCGGACAATATACACGACTGTGGCTTACATCAGCCATCAAGGGGGAACAGAAGTTCCCTAGCGATGTTAGAAGTCTTACAATAATTCACTGGACAGAGACTCACTCTTGTCTATCAGCTATCCATATCCCAGGTGTTGAGAACTGGGAGGTGGATTTTCTAAGTCGTCAGACTTTTCTTCCGGGGGAGTGGGATTTCCTCCGGAGGTCAAGACCAAGCAGGAGAGGGCTTTGGTGTTTTTGACAGCGCCTGCGTAGCCACGCAGGACCTGGTATGCAGATCTGGTGGACATGTCATCCTTTCCATCACGGTCTCTGCTTCAGAGACAGGTCCCTCTACCTCAGGGTCCTTTCAACCATCTAAATAGAATCAATCTGAGATGGACTGCCTGGAGACTGAACGCTTGATGTTATCAAAGCATGGCTTCTCCGAGTCAGTCATTGATACCTTAATACAGACATGAAAGCCTGTCTCTAGGAAAATTGAACATAGATATGGTGTAAATATCTGATTGTTATGAATCCAAGGGTTACTCATGGAGTAAAGTCTGGATTCCCAGGATATTATCTTTTCTCCAAGATGTTTTTGAGAAAAGGGTTGTCAGCTAATTCCTTAAAAGGGGACAGATTTTTACTCTGTCTATTTTTTTGCACCAGCGTCTGGCAGGTATTCTAGACGTTCAGGCATTTGGTCAGGCTTTGGTTAGATCCAAGCCTGTGTTTAAAACTGTTGCTCCGCCATGGAGCTTAAACCTGATTCTTAAGGTTCTTCAAGAAGTTCCGTTTGAACCTTTTTTGTTCCATAGATATCAATCTTTATCTTGGAAAGTTCCTTTTGGGTAGCTAATTCCTCGACTCGTAGAGTCTCCAAGTTATCTGTGTTACAATGTGATTCTCCTTATCTGGTCCTTCGTACGGATAAGGTAGTCCTGCGTACCAACCTGGGTTTTTTCCTAAGGTGGTATCTAACAAGTACATCACTCAAGAGATAGTTGTTCCATGCTTGTATCCTAATCCTTCCTCAAAGAAGGAACGTCTATTACACAATATTGGACGTGGTTTGTGCTTTAAAGTTTTACTTACAAGCTACTACAGTTTTCATCAAACGTTCACCTTGTTTGTTGTCTATTCTGGACAGAGGAGAGGTCAAAAGACTTCAGCAGCCTCTCTGTCTTTTTGGTTAAAAAGCATAATTCATTTAGCTTATGAGACTGCTGGACAGCAGCCTCCTGAAGGGATTACAGCTCATTCTACTAGAGCTGTGGTTTTCACTTGAGCCTTTTTTAAATGTGGCTTCTGTTGAACAGATTTACAAGACGGAGTCTTGGTCTGCGCTTCATACTTTTCAAATTTAACAAATTTGATACCTTGCTTCTTCGGGGGCTATTTTTGGGAGAAAGGTTTTTTTTTTACAGGCAGTGGTAACTTCCGTTTAAGTACCTGCCTTGTCCCTCCCATCATCCGTGTACTTTAGCTTTGGTATTGGTATTCCATAAGTAATGGATGATCCGTGGACTGGATACACTTAACAAGAGAAAACATAATTTATGCTTACCTGATAAATTTATTTCTCTTGTAGTGTATCCAGTCCACGGCCCGCCCTGTCACTTTAAGGCAGGTAATTTTTTTCATTTGAACTACAGTCACCACTGCACCCTATGGTTTTTCCTTTCTCTGCATGTTTTCGGTCGAATGACTGAATATGGCAGTTAGGGGAGGAGCTATATAGCAGCTTTGCTGTGGGTGGACTCTTGCAGCTTCCTGTTGGGAAGGAGAATATATTCCATAAGTAATGGATGATCCGTGGACTGGATACACTACAAGAGAAATAAATTTATCAGGTAAGCATAAATTATGTTTTTTTTTCCACTTTTTGCTGCCACTTTGGATATTTTGTGAATTACCTGAGGGCCTAGGTGGTTACCCTACGTGGCATGCAGTGGCCTGAGTGCTGGACTGTTACCTGCATATTCTGTAAATGTATTTTTCCTCCCATTTACCAGCCCCCCTGCACCATGTGACAGACACCAGCCAATGACAGACTAGTATATGTATTCCTTGTGAGCTTGTGCACGTGCTCAGTAGGAGCTGGTGCCTCAAAAAATGTGCATATAGAAAAATTGTGTCAAATTTGATAATAGAAGTAAATTTGGAAAATTCTTAAAATGGTGTGCTCTTTCTAAATCATGAAAGTTTATTTTTTACTTGAGTGTCCCTTTAAGGGAATACAAAAGTGCAGGCTACTCTAGTCTACACATGTACAACCAGAGTTTGTGCTATATTTGAATATTGGTTTGTGATTGGTTAGCAGGGGTTCTTTTGTTCTCAAGACAGGGAAATCGGTGAAAAGAATAAACATAAAACAATATACTGCAGTTTTCATTGCAAATGATTCTTCTATATTAAGGTTCATTACCATGTAGTTTACAGTTTGTGTTTAATGACCCTTTAAGTTTTGCTAATACTGAAGATGTATCTTAGGCATAACTTGGAGACATAACTATTTTGGAATAAGGTCTGGCTAGTGATGTGATATCCAAATCAGAAAAAAAAATACAAAGATAGTGACATATACATAAAATTGAAATGGACTCCAATCTTATGGTTTTTTTATGTATGTTTATACCATTTCCTAAACTTATTACAGCTTTTGTTTAATTGAGTTTTATATAATGTCTCCTTATTGCAGGCTATTTGTCTGAACAAAGAACCTCACTGTCACAATGTCGGCTAAATCTTCACTTCTCAAAGTGATTCTTCTGGGTGATGGAGGTGTTGGTAAAAGCTCGCTTATGAACAGATATGTCACCAACAAGTTTGACACTCAGTTATTCCACACAATAGGGGTAGAGTTCTTGAATAAAGACATTGATGTAGATGGCCATTCTGTCACAATGCAGATATGGGACACAGCAGGACAAGAACGGTTCAGAAGCCTAAGAACCCCTTTCTATAGGGGCTCAGACTGCTGTCTACTCACTTTCAGTGTTGATGATTCCCAGAGTTTTCAAAACCTAAGCAACTGGAAGAAAGAATTTATTTATTATGCAGATGTGAAAGACCCAGACAGCTTCCCATTTGTGGTTCTGGGAAACAAAATAGACATGGCTGATCGACAGGTATCAGTCGAAGAGGCAGAATCTTGGTGCAGAGACAATGGAAATCACCCATACTATGAAACTAGTGCTAAAGATGCCACCAATGTTTCGTCAGCTTTTGAAGAAGCAGTAAGAAGAGTTTTGGCAATTGAAGATCGATCAGATCAGCTTATCCATGCAGATACGGTTAATCTTCACAGAAAGCCAAAAACCAGTTCAGGTTGCTGTTAACTGCTAGATTTTTGCATCAATTAGATTCTCTCTAGCTGTAGATGTACCCTCCCATACAGGTTTTTCTGTATAAGATAGGGAATGGCACATGTACAGCTATTTTAAGTTTATCGTGGAAGGCAAGCAGGAGAACAGTACCACTGACACAATTAAGTCATAAGTTTCACTAGGGCTTTCTGATGTGATCATTCATACACCATCTGCCCAAAAAGAAAGGAGGCATTTTCCCATCATGGATCAGTATTGACTTTAAGTGCAGTTTCATTCATGGTAAAGTTATTTTGCACTTCATAGACTGAGTTGCACAGCTTTAGCTTGAGAGGACACCTCTATGAAGAATGACCCTAATAAGCCATTTTTTGGCATGTGATTTAAATATCTAAGAAACATTTAGTTTAAATAATTAGGAATCACAAGAAAATTGTAATGAAACTTTAGAGACCATAGTGGAGGAACAAATGGAACCTGCTGGTGTAATATGCCCAATCATGAACATTAGATATATACTATTTAATACAATTAAAACTCCTAACACCTTTATAAAGTAGCATTTTCCATATTTAACATAATGTATTTAATGACTTATGCCTATTTAATTTAAATGTGCATTTTGAAAAACTTAAAGATTGCATTTATGAGTAAGAGGCTATTAAAACAGAAACTTGAACGATTGGAGATCACTACTTTGGATATATTTTTTAAATTGTTTGCTCTAAGAAGTTAAACAAATTGTATGTATATAGAGATTTTTTTAATACATTAGCATTCCATTCTTTGTTTACAAGTAATGCTTTGGACACAAATTAATTTAAACCAATAACAGTTTGATTCTTTAGAGGTACTCTTTAATTTGCAATTTTTTATGTTTTTGAACAATTTAGGAATTAATTTTACATTCCTGATTTCAAATATCAAATAAAATTGCATATTTGAAAACTTCTTTGTCAGTGAATTAATCTTTTTGAAATTTATTTTGTGCTTTTACCATGTATAACTTTGTCTCGTTAGTACTCTATATAAGCATAAAAATATTAGATTTAATTTCACACTAAAAATGCATGAGCAGCCCTATATTTTGGGGGCTAAGGGTTGTTTATTTTCTTCTATATTAAAGGGCCATGAATATGCAGCTTTAAAGGGACAGTCTTCTCCAGAATTTGTATTGTTTAAAAAGATATATAATCCCTTTATTACCCATTACCCAGTTTTGCATAACCAACACAGTTATATTAATATACTTTTTACAACTCTGTGATTACCTTGTATGTAAGTTTCTGCAGACTGTCCCTTTTTTCAGTTATTTTGACAGACTTGCATTTTAGCCAATCAGTGCCCCCTCATAAGTAACTCCACAGGCATGAGCACAATGTTATCTAAATGGCATGCATGAACTAACGCCCTCTAGCTGTGAAAAACTGTCAAATGCATTCAGATAAGAGGCAGCCTTCAAGTGCTTAGAAATAAGCATATGAGCCTACCTTGGTTTATCTATCAACTAAGAACACCAAGAGAACAAGGCAAATTGTATGCCCTATTCGAATCATGTTTCATTCTGACTAGACTGTCCCTTTAAGAGACGTCTTAGTATTTTTTATTACCAAATCTATTCTCTTGGAATCACTTTTTGGAAAACATACCTAGATTCCTAAGCTCAGGAGCAGAAATGCACTACTGGGAGATAGCTGGTGATTGGCAGCTATACACATTGGTCTCTTGTCATTGGCTCACTAGATTTGTTCCCAGTAGTGCATTGCTGCCCTGGAGCTGACTTTAACTATGTGTTGACTCTTTTAGGGTAATTGCATAGTTGGAACATTTTATTATTGCACTATTGCTTGCCTTAAACTCATTCAAACATTTTTCTTTTTCCACTTTCAAGACCCTTTAAAGTATCAATCGTCATTCGATTACAGTAAAGCATCTTCATATACTTTGTTGCAGTTTTGATATTTAGGTAGACTAGAACTTTTAGGCTTGGTAAGATACAGAAATGTGAATGCAGCACACATGTACAATCCATTTAGTAATGACACTTTTTATATGCCTTTTGTTATAAAGTTAATGCTGTCACTGAATTTTCTCTTAAAGGGACATGAAACCCAAACAAATTTATTTCATGATTCAGATAGAGAATTCAAATTTAAACAACTTTCCAATTTACATCTATTATTTAATTTGCTTCATTCTCTTGTCATCCTTTGCTGAAAGCTTTATCTAGGTAAGCTCAGGAGCAGCAAGGAACCTAGGTCCTAGCTGCTGATTGGTGGCTGCATATATATACCGATAGTCATTGTCTCACCCATGTGTTCAGTTAGAAACCAGTAGTGCATGGCTGCTCCTTCAACAAATGATACCAAGAGAATTAAACAAATTAGATAATAGAAGTAAATTTGAAAGTTGTTTAAAATTGTATGTTCTACCTAAATCATGAAAAAAAACATTTTTGGGTTTCATGTCCCTTTAAGGGAATATTTAACAAAAAATAGACAGCATCTTCCAACTTGTGACACAGTTTGGATACAACAGTGCAGCTTGTTTTTGCAATGTGTTATTAAAAAAAACTTTTTAGTGGCTAGTTTACTCCTGTGAGCACAGTGCACACACTGAGCTTGTATGTGATACCACTATCATTGCAAGACACTGCTCAATCCTCCTTTTCCTTAGAGTGATAACCCTTTCTCTTTATGTCATTCTCCCACCTACAGGAACTTGCTGTATAAGGGACCTTCACAATCTTATCCTTACAATGCTTCCTGGTTTTCAGATCTTTCCGTTTTGCAGGGGAAAAAAAGAATAAAAGGCATTTCAAGAAAAACTGCAGAGATTACTTGGATGGCATTTTTGCCAGGCTTGTTATATGATTGCCTGGGATTACTATATTTCTCCAACATTGGTGTGTCCGGTCCATGGCGTCATCCATAACTTGTGGGAATATTCTCTTCCCCAACAGGAAATGGCAAAGAGCACAGCAAAAGCTGTCCATATAGTCCCTCCCAGGCTCCGCCCCCCAGTCATTCTCTTTGCCGCTCTGAACAAGTAGCATCTCCACGGAGATGGTGAAGAGTATGTGGTGTTTAGTTGTAGTTTTTTATTCTTCTATCAAGAGTTTATTTTAAAATAGTGCTGGTATGTACTATTTACTCTGAAACAGAAAGAGATGAAGAGTTCTGTTTATAAGAGGAGGATGATTTTAGCAGCAGTAACTAAAATTGATTGCTGTTCCCACACAGGACTGTTGAGCTGAGAGAACTTCAGTTGGGGGGAACAGTTTGCAGACTTTTCTGCTTAAGGTATGACTAGCCATTTTTCTAACAAGACTGTGTAATGCTGGAAGGCTGTCATTTTTCCCCTCTTGGGGATCGGTAAGCCATTTTCTTAGTCTCAAACAGAATAAAGGGCTTATCATGGACTATAAACTGGTAGACACTTTTATGGGCTAAATCGATTGCTTTATTTAGGTATTATATACAGTTTGAAGTTGAATTTCACACTTTTATAACTTTGGGGAACGTTTTTTACGCTAGGCACTTGTTTAGACACCTTCCCAGTCAGGAAGGGCCTTTCTCTGTAGTAGGCAGAGCCTCATTTTCGCGCCATTACTGCACAGTTACTTTTGAGATCAGTACATGCAGCTGCATGTGTGTGGGTCTGGAATTCACTGAAAAGGTTCCTAGAAGGCTTCATTTGGTATCGTATATCCCCCTGGGATTGGTGAAGTCGCAGCAAAGGCTGGGGCTGGGACTGTAAAGGGGTTAAAATTGTAAACGGCTCAGGTTTCCACATTTTAAGGGTTAACAGCCTGAAATTTGGGGTGCAATGCTTTGAATGCTTTAAGACACTGTGGTGAAAATTTGGTAAAGATTGGATAATTCCTTCATAGTTTTTCACATATTCAGTAATAAAGTGTGCACTGTTGAACATTTAAAGAGACAGTAACGGTTTTGTTTTAAAACGGTTTTGTGCTTTATTAACCAATTTAAGCCTGTTTAACATGTCTGTGCCTTCAGATAGATCATGTTCTGTATGTATGGAAGCCAATGTGTCTCCCCCTTCTAATATGTGTGATAATTGTGCCATAGCGTCCAAACAAAGTAAGGACAGTACTGTCACAGATAATAAAGTTGCCCAAGATGATTCCTCAGATTAAGGAAGTAGACATAGTTCTACATCATCTCCTTCTGTGTCTACACCAGTTTTGCCCACGCAGGAGACCCCTAGTACTTCTAGCACGCCAATGCTTGTTACTATGCAACAATTGACGGCAGTAATGGATAACTCCATAGCAAATATTTTATCCAAAATGCCAGCATTTCAGAGAAAGCGCGATTGCTCTGTTTTAAACACTGTAGAGCAGGAGGGCGCTGATGATAATTTTTCTGTCATACCCTCACACCAATCTGAAGTGGCAATGAGGGAGGTTTTGTCAGATGGGGAAATTTCTGATACAGGAAGAATTTCTCAGCAGACAGAACCTGATGTTGTGACATTTAAGTTTAAATTAGAGCATCTCCGCCCATTGCTTAAAGAGGTGCTATCTACTTTTGATGATTGTGACAATCTGGTCATCCCAGAAAAATTGTGCAAGATGGACAAGTTCCTAGAGGTCCCGGTGCACCCTGACGCTTTTCCAATACCCAAGCGGGTGGCGGACACAGTGAATAAGGAGTGGGAGAAGCCAGGCATACCTTTTGTCCCTCCTCCTATATTTAAGAAATTATTCCCCATGGTCGACCCCAGAAAGGACTTATGGCAAACAGTCCCTAAGGTCGAGGGGGCGGTTTCTACACTAGCCAAACGCACGACCATTCCTATTGAGGACAATTGTGCTTTCAAAGATCCTATGGATAAAAAATTGGAGGGTTTGCTTAAAAAGATTTTTGTACAGCAAGGTTACCTCCTTCAACCTATTTCGTGTATTATTCCTGTGACTACAGCAGCATGGTTCTGGTTCGAAGAACTAGAAAAATCGCTCAGTAGGGAAACTCCGTATGAGGAAGTTATGGACAGAATTCACGCACTTAAGTTAGCTAATTCCTTTATTTTAGATGCCGCTTTGCAGTTAGCGAGATTAGCGGCGAAAAATTCAGGGTTTGCAATTGTGGCGCGCAGAGCGCTCTGGCTAAAGTCTTGGTCGGCGGATGTATCTTCCAAGACAAAATTGCTTAATATCCCTTTCAAAGGTACGACCCTTTTTGGGCCAGAATTAAAAGAAATTTCAGACATCACTGGGGGTAAGGGCCATGCCCTCCCACAAGATAGGCCTTTCAAGGCTAAGAATAAGTCTAATTTTCGTTCCTTTCGCAATTTCAGGAACGGACCGGCTTCTAACTCTGCAGCCTCTAGACAAGAGGGTAACGCTTCCCAGACTAAACCAGCTTGGAAACCGATGCAAGGCTGGAACAAGGGTAAGCAGGCCAAGAAGCCTGCTGCTGCTACCAAGACAGCATGAAGGGGTAGCCCCCGATCCGGGACCGGATCTAGTAGGGGGCAGACTCTCTCTCTTTGCTCAGGCTTGGGCAAGAGATGTTCCGGATCCCTGGGCACTAGAAATAGTCTCTCAGGGTTATCTTCTAGAATTCAAGGAACTACCCCCTAGGGGAAGGTTCCACATGTCTCTCTTATCTTCAAACCAAATAAAGAGACAGGCATTCTTACATTGTGTAGAAGACCTGTTAAAGATGGGAGTGATACACCCAGTTCCAACTGTGGAACAAGGTCAGGGGTTTTACTCAAATCTGTTTGTAGTTCCCAAAAAAGAGGGAACTTTCAGACCAATTCTGGATTTAAAGATTCTAAACAAATTTCTCAGAGTTCCATCGTTCAAAATGGAAACTATTAGAGCAAGGTCAGGGGTTTTACTCAAATCTGTTTGTAGTTCCCAAAAAAGAGGGAACTTTCAGACCAATTCTGGATTTAAAGATTCTAAACAAATTTCTCAGAGTTCCATCGTTCAAAATGGAAACTATTCGAACGATTTTACCTACAATCCAGGAGGGTCAATTTATGACTACCGTGGATTTAAAGGATGCGTATCTTCATATTCCTATCCACAAAGATCATTTTCAGTTCCTAAGGTTCGCCTTTCTGGACAAGCATTACCAGTTTGTGGCTCTTCCATTCGGGCTAGCCACTGCTCCAAGGATTTTCACAAAGGTGCTCGGGTCCCTTCTAGCGGTTCTAAGACCAAGGGGTATTGCAGTGGCACCTTACCTGGACGACATCCTAATCCAAGCGTCGTCCATTTCCAAAGCAAAGGCTCATACAGACATTGTTCTAGCCTTTCTCAGATCTCACGGGTGGAAGGTGAACGTAGAAAAGAGTTCCCTGTCTCCGTCGACCAGAGTTCCCTTCTTGGGAACAATAATAGATTCTTTAGAAATGAAGATTTTCCTGACAGACGTCAGAAAGTCAAAGCTTCTAAACGCTTGTCAAGTTCTTCACTATCTTCTGCAGCCTTCCATAGCTCAGTGCATGGAAGTAGTAGGATTGATGGTTGCAGCAATGGACATAGTCCCTTTTGCTCGAATTCATCTAAGACCATTACAACTGTGCATGCTCAAGCAGTGGAATGGGGACTATACAGACTTGTCTCCAAGGATTCAAGTAGACCAGATGACCAGAGACTCACTCCGTTGGTGGCTGACCCAGGATCACCTGTCCCAGGGAATGAGCTTCCGCAGACCAGAGTGGGTCATCGTAACGACCGACGCCAGTCTATTAGGCTGGGGCGCGGTCTGGGATTCCCTGAAAGCTCAGGGTCTATGGTCTCGGGAAGAGTCTCTTCTCCCGATAAACATTCTGGAACTGAGAGCGATATTCAATGCTCTCCAGGCTTGGCCTCAACTAGCGAAGGCCAGATTCATAAGATTCCAGTCAGACAACATGACGACTGTTGCTTACATCAACCATCAGGGGGGAACAAGGAGTTCCCTGGCGATGAGAGAGGTGTCCAAAATCATCAAATGGGCGGAGGATCACTCCTGCCATCTATCTGCGATCCACATCCCAGGAGTAGACAACTGGGAGGCGGATTATCTGAGTCGTCAGACTTTCCATCCGGGGGAGTGGGAACTTCACCCGGAGGTGTTTGCCCAGTTGACTCAATTATGGGGCATTCCAGACATGGATCTGATGGCGTCTCGTCAGAACTTCAAGGTTCCTTGCTACGGGTCCAGATCCAGGGATCCCAAGGCGACTCTAGTGGATGCATTAGTGGCGCCTTGGTCCTTCAACCTAGCTTATGCGTTTCTACCGTTCCCTCTCCTTCCCAGGCTGGTAGCCAGGATCAAGCAGGAGAAGGCCTCAGTGATTTTGATAGCTCCTGCGTGGCCACGCAGGACTTGGTATGCAGACCTGGTGAATATGTCATCGGCTCCACCATGGAAGCTACCTTTGAGACAGGATCTTCTAGTGCAAGGTCCATTCGAACATCCAAATCTAATTTCTCTCCAGCTGTCTGCTTGGAAATTGAACGCTTGATTTTATCCAAGCGCGGGTTTTCGGATTCAGTGATAGATACTTTGGTCCAAGCCAGGAAACCCGTGACTAGAAAGATTTACCATAAAATATGGAAAAGATATATCTGTGGGTGTGAATCCAAGGGATTCTCATGGAGTAAGATTAAAATTCCCAGGATCCTCTCCTTTTTCCAAGAAGGTTTGGATAAGGGATTATCAGCGAGTTTTCTAAAAGGACAGATTTCTGCTCTATCTGTCTTGTTACCCAAACGTGCCAGATGTACAAGCTTTTGTACAGGCTTTGGTCAGGATCAAGCCTGTTTACAGACCTTTGACTCCTCCCTGGAGTCTAAATTTAGTTCTTTCAGTTCTTCAAGGGGTTCCGTTTGAACCCTTACATTCCATAGATATAAAGTTATTATCTTGGAAAGTTCTGTTTTTGGTTGCTATTTCTTCTGCTAGAAGAGTTTCTGATTTATCTGCTTTGCAGTGTGACCCACCCTATCTGGTGTTCCATTCAGATAAGGTTGTTTTGCGTACCAAGCCTGGTTTTCTTCTAAAAGTTGTCTCCAACAAGAATATTAACCAGGAAATAGTTGTTCCTTCTTTGTGTCCGAATCCAGTTTCAAAGAAGGAACGTTTGTTACACAATTTAGATGTAGTCCGTGCTTTAAAGTTCTATTTAGAAGCAACAAGGGATTTCAGACAAACTTCTTCTCTGTTTGTCGTTTACTCTGTTAAGAGGAGAGGTCAAAAAGCTACTGCTACCTCTCTTTCCTTCTGGCTGAAAAGCATCATCCGATTGGCTTACGAGACTGCCGGACGGCAGCCTCCTGAACGAATCACAGCTCACTCTACTAGGGCTGTGGCTTCCACATGGGCCTTCAAGAACGAGGCTTCTGTTGATCAGATATGTAAGGCAGCGACTTGGTCTTCTCTGCACACTTTTGCCAAATTCTATAAATTTGATACTTTTGCTTCTTCGGAGGCTATTTTTGGGAGAAAGGTTTTGCAAGCCGTGGTGCCTTCTGTTTAGGTAACCTGATTTGCTCCCTCCCTTCATCCGTGTCCTAAAGCTTTGGTATTGGTTCCCACAAGTTATGGATGACGCCGTGGACCGGACACACCAATGTTGGAGAAAACAGAATTTATGCTTACCTGATAAATTACTTTCTCCAACGGTGTGTCCGGTCCACGGCCCGCCCTGGTTTTTTTAATCAGGTTTGAAAAATTTCTTTCTTTATACACTACAGTCACCACGGCACCCTATAGTTTCTCCTTTTTTTCTCCTATCCGTCGGTCGAATGACTGGGGGGGGCGGAGCCTGGGAGGGACTATATGGACAGCTTTTGCTGTGCTCTTTGCCATTTCCTGTTGGGGAAGAGAATATTCCCACAAGTTATGGATGACGCCGTGGACCGGACACACCGTTGGAGAAAGTAATTTATCAGGTAAGCATAAATTATGTTTTCTTGATCAGAGAAAGATTGCCTGGTATATCTGGGCTGAACTGACCTTGTTAGGCGGGATCAGACTAATATACTCCAGGAAAGCTCTTCTCTGTGAAAAGCACAATTGGGCTAAAAGAGACTGTTCACAGGTGGTAACTTGCCATAGAACAAGCTGCTGTTAGTTCCTGGTAGAGCGCTTCTCTTTATGTATGTATTGGTTCTAATAGAGGTGGGGTGTAGTTTTAAATATATTTAACATTTTGTATTAACTTTCTATGGGAATTATTTTTCTCAATAGCATTTTCTTGCTGCCAGTGGTAAGACCTCACTATTTTAGGAAGCCTGCTGGAGGTAGGTAGGGCCTAATAATGTGCTCTATTAGCAGAAAATCCTTTAACGACCAGCGATGTACAGGGTATGTTGTGGTTGTTAAACACAAACAAAAGAGGGCGCCCCAAATCTTCACAGTAAGGATATGCACATAAGTGAAGAAACATATTCAGATTCCAAAGCACATATGTGCAATTCAGGCAGACTGGACTGTTCGAAGTTGCAGCAAACTTGTTCCCGGGATGTCAGTTCCAATAAACGAATGTACGAGCAGAGAACTCCGTAAGGTATAGGTAGCCCAAACCAATCTGTGCTCAGTCAGTCTCATTCTTGAATACGGCTTAAAACAGTAAAGAATGGTAAAAACAGGTGTTTCTCTTACTTGGTGTATTCAGTCCACGGATTCATCCTTACTTGTGGGATATTCTCAATCCCTACAGGAAGTGGCAAAGAGAGCACACAGCAAAGCTGTCCATATAGCTCTCCTCAGGCTCCGCCCCCCCCCCAGACATTCTCTTTGCCGCTCTAACAAGTAGCATCTCCACGGGAGGGTAAAGAGTTTGTGGTGTTAGATTTGTAGTTTTATTTCTTCAATCAAGAGTTTGTTATTTTAAAATAGTGCCGGTTTGTACTATTTACTCTGAGGCAGAAAGTGATGAAGATTTCTGCTGAGAGGAAAAAGATTTTAGCATGTTGTAACTAAAATCCATTGCTGTTCCCACACAGGACTGTTGAGTACCGGAGAACTTCAGTTGGGGGGAACAGTTTGCAGGCTTAACTGCTTAAGGTATGCTCAGTCATTTATTTCTAACAAGACCTGGTAATGCTAGAAGACTGACAGAAATCCCCATGAGGGAAGGTAAGCCATTTTCTGAGACGCAGTATAGAAGGATGGCTTCAGTTAAGGGCTTTAATACTGGTAGACACTGTGATGGGCTAAATCGATTATTTTATTGATGGAATCTTATATTTATTCAAGTGTTTGAAACGTTGAAAACACTTTTGGGGTTTTTACTACGCCTGGCATATTATTAGACGCCTAGTCTGACTCAGGAAGGCCCCATAACTCTGGACTGAAGAGGGAGGGGGCCTCATTTTCGCGCCTCAATTGCGCAGTTGATTTTCAAGACAGCTTCATGCAGCTTCACGTGTAGAGTTCTGAGAGTGCAGGAGGACATCAGGGAGGCTTATATTTCTGCTACAAATAACCCTAAGGGAAGGTAGGGCCGCAGCAAAGACTGTGGCACCGTGCTGTAGTGTGTTAAACCGGTTGTTTGCTACAAATTGCTCCGGTTTGGTCAATAAGGGGTTAATTGATTTGAAAATTTGTGTGCAATCATTTCAAAGCATTAGGATCATGTGGTGAAATTTTCATAAAGATCGGATGTTTTTTGGTGATTTGGTAAAAAAGTGTGTGCTTTTATTATTTAAAGGCACAGTAACGTTTTTTCAAAAAGTGTTTTTCTCTGTATTGTAGTGCTGTATAAGTCTGTCAAACATGTCTGAGACTTCAGAGAGACCTTGTTCTTTATGTTTAAAAGCCATGGCGGTACCCCCATTGCATTTGTGTAAAGTGTGCTAAAACATCGAAGCATTTTAAAGACCATGCAGTGACACTTAAAAATGTAGCCCAAGATGATTCTTTAACAGAGGGTAATGAGGATAGTCCTTCTTCCTCTCCCCATGTGTCGACACCAGTTACGCCCGCACAAGCGATGCCTAGTACCTCTAGCGCATTGGCCCCTATTACTTTACAACAATTAGCAGCAGTAATGGATAATTCCCTTGCAGCATTTTTATCCAAACTGCCAGTTTTTCCAAAAAAGCGTGATAGCTCAGTGTTAAATACAGAGGATGAGCAATCAGAAGCTTTGGATGATTTATCTGTAGTACCCTCACAAAACTCAGAAGTAGCAGTGAGGGAAGGTCTGTCTGAGGGAGAAATTTCTGATTCAGGAAAAGTTTCTCAGCGGGCAGATTCAGATTCCTTAGCGTTTAAATTTAAGCTGGAACACCTCCGCGTCCTGCTTAAGGAGGTTTTAGCTACGCTGGATGATTGTGACCCCATGGTGGTCCCAGAAAAATTGTGTAAGATGGACAGGTTTTTAAAGGTCCCCGTATACACTGAGGCATTTCCGATCCCAAAGAGGGTAGCGAATATTGTGACTAGGGAGTGGGAGAGACCAGGTGTACCCTTTCTCCCCCCCCCCCTATCTTTAAGAAAATGTTCCCCATAAACGACCCCAGGCGGGACGAGTGGCAGACGGTCCCTAAGGTAGAGGGGGCTGTTTCAACACTTGCCAAGCGTACAACTATACCAATAGAGGACAGTTGTGCTTTAAAAGATCCTATGGCTAAAAAATTGGAAGGATTGCTGAAGAAAATTTTTGTTCAGCAAGGTTTTCTGCTTCAACCAATTGCCTGCATTATTCCTGTAACTACTGCAGCGGCTTTTTGGTTCGAAGCCCTGGAGGAGTTGCTCCAGAGAGAGACTTAATACGATGAGGTCATGGATAGAATTCATGCTCTAAAGCTGGCTAATTCTTTTATCACTGATGCCGCTCTCCAGTTAGCTAAACTAGCGGCGAAAAACTCAGGTTTTGCCATCATGGCGCGAAGAGCGCTTTGGCTCAAGTCATGGTCGGCGGATGTGTCGTCCAAGACAAAACTGTTAAATATTCCCTTCAAGGGGAAGACCCTTTTCGGCCCAGAGCTGAAAGAAATTATTTCAGATATCACTGGGGGCAAGGGACATGCCCTTCCACAAGATAGGCCGTTTAAGGCTAAAACAAGGCTAATTTTCGCTCCTTTCGCAACTTCAGGAGCGGACCTGCTGCAACCTCTGCTGCCGCAAAGCAAGATAACGCTTCCCAGCCCAAAGCAACCTGGAAACCCTTTGTAATAAACCTAATATTTCTTAGGTTTATGGTGTAGCTAGAGTGGAGAAAATCTTAGTCTAATATATTTGATTTGTCACACCAATCTTTTAAGTGAGCTCTATTAGAAGTGCCACCTTTGAATTAGTGTATTTCTTAGATAAGATTTTACTTAGGTTTACACTGTACTGTTATTTTAACAGACGGTTGCGAATTCAACTGGTATTCTTTAGTTAAAGCAAGCTTCAGATACAGCAGTGTTAGGTATTAATTGCAGTCTCTTTAGCAGGTTAGTAAATAGCAAGCAGGAATAGTAACAAATGGAATGCAATACTTTCTAATAGGAAGGGTTTAGCAAACAGACTGTAATGGTAGTAGCGTGCTGAAGTGGATTCAAATCAATTGCTTCAGTTTAAATGAAACATGCAGTCTATATTTCAGTTGTAGCTTTAAATAGATTCCAGAATAGTTTGAAAGAAGCAACTTACTTAACTCTGAAGGAGTTCACAGTCCGATGAACACAGCAGCTCCTTGAGACTCTGTTGCAGAGGGGGAGGTGACTCAGCAGTGAGACCGCAGGAGTTAGAGAGTTCAGCGTGTGACGTCAGTCTGCACACAGCAGATGCCGAAGGTGAGAGCTGCAGAGTGACTCTAGATAGAATTAAGTTGTTTAATGTAGCGGAACAGCAGAAGATTACCTTGATAAGTAGATTCCACAGAATTCTGTTTAGTAGATATAGGACAGGGTGTTATTTGTCTCCTCTGATGTTATGCGTAACAGATACGCTTGCTGATTCTTTTGCAGGAGAGTTGACAGTCTATAAAAAAGAATGGCAGAATAATAAATCCTTTTGCACACACAAATAGACTATGAAATTCCAAGGTATGACAGTCTGTGGTTTGAGAGAAAAACTAAGTTTAGCTCCAGCTTAGGTGAAGGTGTGACTACAGGAAGTTCACAAAATACTAAGCAAGGCTTTAGGTGTGACCAGGTGTTTTATAGGGGGCGTGATGAAACTATTGGATAGGAAACTTAAAGGTATACAACCATATGCTAAAATCCTGACATGACCCCCTCCTCAAGCAAGCTGATCCTCAGCTTGGGGTCTAGGACGGTCTGGGTATCGTCGGTGAAATAAAGACACCAGACGTGGTGCGGATAAGTTGGTAGAAGGTTCCCAACTATCTTCCTCTTCAGTGAAATTCTTCCATCGCACTAGGTATTGGAGAACCCCTCTAGAGTATCGAGAATCCATTATCCGTTGAACCTCAAAAACGTCAGTATCCGAGGGTGTCATAGCTGTGGGTATCAGAGGAACAGAAGATCTGGTTGGCAAATAAGGTTTTAACAAGGAGACATGGAAGGTAGGGTGGATTGACATGGAGGAGGGCAACTGTAGGGTAACTGCATTGTTGTTTACCACTTTCGTAATTGGAAAAGGACCACAAAATTTTTGAACAAGCTTCTTACTGGGAAAATGGAATTTCAAATTCTTCGTTGATAACCACACTTGGTCCCCAACCTTATAGTCAGGTGGTTTTCTATGTCTCAAATCGTAGTAGCTTTTTTGAGAGGCTTGAGCTTTCTGAATGTTATCCTTAATAAAGTTGAAATTATCCAAGATGGTATTTTTTAAGTCGTCTACTAGTGGGGAGTTGGATGGGTTAGAAGAGATGGAAGTGAATCTAGGATGGAACCCATAATTAGCGTAAAATGGGGTTAGTTTAGTTGATGAACTAGTTAGATTATTATAAGCGTATTCTGCGTAAGGTAAGAATTTCACACAATCACTTTGTTGATAGGAGCAGAAGCATCGGAGGTACTCATCTAACCACTGATTTACCCTCTCAGTCTGTCCGTTTGCTTGTGGGTGAAAGGAGGTAGTGTAATGGTGTTGAATATTCAGAGTTTTACAGAGATCCTTCCAAAAACGGGAGGTGAACTGAGTACCTCTATCGGAGATGATCACTGTAGGTAACCCATGTAATTTCAATATGTTGTCCAGGAAGAGTGTGGCAGTTTCGGAAGATGTGGGTAGTTTATGGTATGGCAGAAAATGAGCCATTTTAGTGAATGTATCTATAACAACCATTATAGTGGTTTGGTTTTTTGAGGGAGGTAAATCTACTATAAAATCGACACCAATTTGTTGCCAAGGTTGGTTCGATACTGGTAAAGAGATTAGTAATCCGTAAGGTGAAGCTCTGTCAGTCTTTGATATCTGACATGTAACACAACTTTTAATGTATTCTGTGACTGTGTTTTTCATCTGTGGCCACCAGAAATTCCTGGAAAGTAGTTCTAATGTTCTTTTAACTCCTGGATGTCCTGCCAAGGGTGAATCATGATGCTCAACAAGTACTTTTTGTCGTAGTTCTGTTGGAAGAAAAATACGTTTGTTGAAATAGTAGACTCCATCTGCTAAAGTTTTATTTTTGTTTGTAAGTGGAGCTTGTTTTGAAGAAGAATTCTTTACTTCTGTAAGGAAGTCTGAGGTAATCCCAATGAATTTTTCTGCTGGGATGATAGTATTAGGTATCGATGGTTCTGATTTGTTTGGCATATGTCTGGAGAGGGCATCTGCTTTACCGTTTTTATGAGCAGGTCGATAGATGATCTGAAAATCAAACCTGGAAAAGTAAAGGCTCCATCTTACTTGTCGTGCGGACAAGGTCTTGTTATTTTGGAGGTATTGTAGATTTTTGTGATCTGTAAAAATTATGATAGGATGCTGAGCACCTTCTAGTAAATGCCTCCAAAAATCAAGGGATCTTCTAATAGCCAGCAATTCCTTGTCTCCGATTGTGTAGTTCTTCTCTGCAGGGGTCATGATTTTGGAAAAGAAAGAAACTGGTTGCAATGGTTCATCTTGAGATGTACGTTGAGATAACACTGCTCCAATTGCATAATCAGAAGAGTCTACTTCTAACACAAATTGTAGGTTGATGTTTGGAAATCGTAGTATAGGGGCGGAAATGAAACATTCTTTCAGTTGTTGAAAAACTTCCAGATGACTCCGTGTCCAGTGGAAAGGTACAGATGAGCCTGTGAGTTGTGTAAGTGGTTTTACAATAGCAGAAAAGTTTTTGATAAATTTTCGATAATAGTTAGTGAAGCCAAGAAACCTCTGTAGTTCCTTTTTGTTTGTTGGTACTGGCCAATCTCTTACTGCATCAACCTTCTCCATTTGCATTTGTATCCCTGAAGGGGAAATTGTGTACCCCAGAAAAGATATTGAGGTTTGATGAAAAGAACATTTCTCCAATTTTGCATACAATTTGTGAACCTTCAATCTAGCCAATACCCAACGTACATGCTTTATGTGTTGAGAGAGAGAGAACTGGAATATATCAGTATGTCGTCAAGATATACCACGACGCAGATGTCCAGTAGGTCACGAAATATGTCATTTATGAAGTGTTGGAATGCTGCGGGCGCATTACAAAGGCCGAATGGCATTACAAGATATTCGAATAATCCGTATCTGGTTCGGAAGGCAGTAAGCCATTCATCATACGGATTAAGTTGTATGCGCCACGCAGATCAAGTTTGGTAAATATTGTAGCATTAGTGAGACGTTCGATTAATTCTGGGATGAGGGGAAGTGGATAGCGATTTTTAACTGTGCGTTTGTTCAACTCTCTGTAGTCGATTATCGGTCTCAAACTGGCGTCTTTATTTGTCACAAAGAACATACCAGCAGCAGTGGGTGACGATGAAGGGCGAATAAACCCTTTTTCTCCTGTTAAGTGTAGTCAGTCCACGGGTCATCCATTACTTATGGGATATTAACTCCTCCCTAACAGGAAGTGCAAGAGGATCACCCAAGCAGAGCTGCTATATAGCTCCTCCCCTCTACGTCATACCCAGTCATTCTCTTGCACCTAACTAATCGATAGGATGTGTGAGAGGACAGTGGTTATTAAAACTTAGTTTTATTTCTTCAATCAAAAGTTTGTTATTTTAAACGGCACCGGAGTGTGTTGTTTTTTCTCAGGCAGCATTAGAAGAAGAATCTGCCTGAGTTTGTGTATGATCTTAGCGGACGTAACTAAGATCCATTTGCTGTTCTCGACCTTCTGAGGAGCGGGGTAACTTCAGAACAGGGGACAGCGGGCAGGGTTTACCTGCAAAGAGGTATGTTGCAGTATATTATTTTCTAAGGAATGGAATTGACTGTGAAAATACTGCTAATACCGTTAAAATGTAAGTACAGCCTTAAATGCAGTAGTAGCAACTGGTATCAGGCTGTTATGTATGTATGTTGGCACTGAGGTATTTCTGGGGAATGGCACTTCACTAAGAAAATACTGTATACATATAACTTATAGCCTTTCTGCAGTGAGAGCGACTAGCAACAGGCTTTTTAATATCATTTCATATATTAAAACGTTTTCTGGCAGGTTAATCGTTTTTTTTTTCTCTGAGGTACTTGGTGAAAAAAATTTTTGGGCATTATTTTCCACTTGGCTATCGTTTATTTTAAATAAAGTCAGTTTATTCAGCTTCCCCACTGTTGTATTATGAGTGGGAGGGGCCTATTTTGGCGCTTTTCTACGCAGTAGAAATTCAGTCACAAATCTCCTTATTCTCCCTGCATGATCCAGGACGTCTCTACAGAGCTCAGGGGTCTCCAAAACTAGTTTTGAGGGAGGTAATCACTCACAGCAGACCTGTGAGACTGTGTGTTGACTGTGATTAAAACGTTTATATTTTACTGTTATACGTTTTTCCGGTATTAAGAGAGATTATTACCAAGGAGTGGGATAGGCCCGGTGTACCCTTTTCCCCCCCTCCTATATTTAGAAAAATGTTTCCAATAGACGCCACCACACGGGACTTATGGCAGACGGTCCCTAAGGTGGAGGGAGCAGTTTCTACTCTGGCTAAGCGTACCACTATCCCGGTGGAGGATAGCTGTGCCTTTTCAGATCCAATGGATAAAAAGTTAGAGGGTTACCTTAAGAAAATGTTTACTCAACAAGGTTTTATATTACAACCACTCGCATGCATTGCGCCTGTCACGGCTGCGGCGGCATTCTGGTTTGAGTCTCTGGAAGAGACCCTTGAATCAGCTCCAGTGGATGAGATTACAAACAAGCTTAAAGCCCTAAAGCTAGCTAATTCATTTATTTCTGATGCTGTAGTACATCTAACTAAACTTACGGCTAAGAATTCCGGATTCGCCATTCAGGCGCGCAGAGCGCTGTGGCTAAAATCCTGGTCATACGATGTGACTTCTAAATCTAAATTGCTTAACATACCTTTCAAAGGGCAGACATTATTCGGGCCCGGTTTGAAAGAAATTATCGCTGACATTACTGGAGGTAAGGGCCATGCCCTGCCTCAAGACAGAGCCAAACCAAGGGCTAGACAGTCTAATTTTCGTGCCTTTCGTAACTACAAGGCAGGAGCAGCATCAACTTCCTCCGCTCCAAAACAGGAAGGTTCTGTTGCTAGATTCAGACAGGGCTGGAAACCTAACCAGACCTGGAACAAGGGCAAGCAGGCCAGAAAACCTGCTGCTGCCCCTAAGACAGCATGAAGTGAGGGCCCCCAATCCGGAAACGGATCTAGTAGGGGGCAGACTTTCTCTCTTCGCCCAGGCTTGGGCAAGAGATGTCCAGGATCCCTGGGCGTTAGAGATCATATCTCAGGGATATCTTCTGGACTTCAAAGCTTCTCCTCCAAAAGGGAGATTTCATCTTTCAAGGTTGTCAACAAACCAGATAAAGAAAGAGGCGTTTCTACGCTGTGTACAAGACCTTTTACTAATGGGAGTGATCCACCCGGTTCCGCCGTCGGAACACGGACAAGGGTTTTACTCAAATCTGTTTGTGGTTCCCAAGAAAGAAGGAACCTTCAGACCAATCTTGGATTTAAAGATCCTAAACAAATTCCTAAGAGTTCCATCGTTCAAAATGGAAACTATTCGGACAATCTTACCCATGATCCAAAAGGGTCAATACATGACCACAGTGGATTTAAAGGATGCCTACCTGCACATACCGATTCACAAAGATCATTACCGGTACCTAAGATTTGCCTTCCTAGACAGGCATTACCAGTTTGTAGCTCTTCCCTTCGGGTTGGCTCTTCTGGCGGTACTAAGACCGCAAGGAATATCGGTAGCTCCGTACCTAGACGACATTCTGATACAAGCGTCAAGTCTCCAAACTGCCAAGTCTCATACAGAGTTTGTACTGGCATTTCTAAGGTCACATGGGTGGAAAGTGAACGAAGGAAAGAGTTCTCTATTGCCACTCACAAGAGTTCCCTTCTTAGGGACTCTTATAGATTCTGTAGAAATGAAAATTTACCTGACAGAAGACAGGTTAACAAAACTTCTAAATGCTTGCCGTGTCCTTCATTCCATTCAGCACCCGTCAGTGGCTCAATGTATGGAGGTAATAGGCTTAATGGTAGCGGCAATGGACATAGTACCCTTTGCACGCCTGCATCTCAGACCACTGCAATTGTGCATGCTGAGCCAGTGGAATGGGGATTACTCAGATTTGTCCCCTATGCTGACTTTGGATCAGGAGACGAGAAATTCTCTTCTATGGTGGCTTTCTCGGCCACATCTGTCCAAGGGGATGCCCTTCAGCAGACCAGATTGGACGATTGTAACAACAGACGCCAGCCTGATAGGTTGGGGCGCTGTCTGGAACTCCCTGAAGACTCAGGGATCTTGGTCTCAGGAGGAGAGTCTCCTTCCCATAAACATTCTGGAATTAAGAGCAGTTTTCAATGCTCTTCTGGCCTGGCCTCAGTTAGCAACTCTGAGGTTCATCAGGTTTCAGTCGGACAACATCACGACTGTGGCTTACATCAACCATCAGGGAGGGACAAGGAGTTCCCTAGCGATGATGGAAGTCTCAAAGATAATTCTCTGGGCAGAGTCTCACTCTTGCCACCTATCAGCGATCCACATCCCAGGTGTGGAGAACTGGGAAGCGGATTTTCTAAGTCGTCAGACTTTTCATCCGGGGGAGTGGGAACTTCATCCGGAGGTTTTTGCCCAAATACTTCGGCGTTGGGGCAAACCAGATCTGGATCTCATGGCGTCTCGCCAGAACGCCAAACTTCCTTGTTACGGATCCAGGTCCAGGGACCCGGGGGGCGGTGCTGATAGATGCTCTGACAGCACCTTGGGCCTTCAACATGGCTTATGTGTTTCCACCTTTCCCGTTACTTCCTCGATTGATTGCCAGGATCAAACAGCTGAGAGCATCAGTGATTCTAATAGCGCCTGCGTGGCCACGCAGGACCTGGTATGCAGACCTAGTGGACATGTCGTCCTGTCCACCATGGTCTCTACCTCTGAGACAGGACCTTCTGGTGCAGGGTCCTTTCAAACATCCAAATCTAATTTCTCTGAAGCTGACTGCTTGGAGATTGAACGCTTAATTCTATCAAAGCGTGGATTCTCGGAATCAGTGATTGATACTTTAATACAGGCTAGGAAGCCTGTCACCAGGAAAATTTACCATAAAATATGGCGCAAATACTTGCATTGGTGCGAATCCAAGAGTTACTCATGGAGTAAGGTTAGGATTCCTAGGATATTGTCTTTTCTACAAGAAGGTTTAGAAAAGGGTTTATCCGCTAGTTCGTTAAAGGGACAGATCTCAGCTTTGTCCATCCTTTTACACAAACGTCTGTCAGAAGTTCCAGACGTTCAGGCTTTTTGTCAGGCTTTGGCAAGGATTAAGCCTGTGTTTAAAACTGTTGCTCCACCATGGAGCTTAAACTTAGTTCTTAACGTTTTACAGGGTGTTCCGTTTGAACCCCTTCATTCCATTGATATCAAACTGTTATCTTGGAAAGTTCTATTTTTAATGGCTATTTCCTCGGCTCGAAGAGTCTCTGAGTTATCGGCCTTACATTGTGATTCCCCTTATCTGATTTTCCATTCAGACAAGGTAGTTCTGCGTACTAAACCTGGGTTCTTACCTAAGGTAGTTACCAACAGGAATATCAATCAAGAGATTGTTGTTCCATCATTGTGTCCTAACCCTTCTTCAAAGAAGGAACGACTTCTGCACAATCTGGACGTTGTCCGTGCTCTGAAATTTTATTTACAGGCAACTAAAGATTTTCGACAAACTTCTTCCCTATTTGTCGTGTATTCTGGACAGAGGAGAGGTCAAAAGGCTTCAGCCACCTCTTTCTTTTTGGCTTCGTAGCATAATACGTTTAGCCTATGAGACTGCTGGACAGCAGCCTCCTGAAAGAATTACAGCTCATTCTACTAGAGCTGTGGCTTCCACTTGGGCCTTTAAGAATGAGGCCTCTGTTGAACAGATTTGCAAGGCTGCAACTTGGTCTTCACTTCACACTTTTTCCAAATTTTACAAATTTGACACTTTTGCTTCTTCGGAGGCTGTTTTTGGGAGAAAGGTTCTTCAGGCAGTGGTTCCTTCTGTGTAAAGAGCCTGCCTGTCCCTCCCGTCATCCGTGTACTTTTAGCTTTGGTATTGGTATCCCATAAGTAATGGATGACCCGTGGACTGACTACACTTAACAGGAGAAAACATAATTTATGCTTACCTGATAAATTCCTTTCTCCTGTAGTGTAGTCAGTCCACGGCCCGCCCTGTTTTTTATGGCAGGTCTAAATTTTAAATTATACTCCAGTCACCACTGCACCCTATAGTTTCTCCTTTCTCGTTTGGTTTTCGGTCGAATGACTGGGTATGACGTAGAGGGGAGGAGCTATATAGCGGCTCTGCTTGGGTGATCCTCTTGCACTTCCTGTTAGGGAGGAGTTAATATCCCATAAGTAATGGATGACCCGTGGACTGACTACACTACAGGAGAAAGGAATTTATCAGGTAAGCATAAATTATGTTTTTCAGGTTTTCCTGTAGATATTGCTTCAAATGATCAAGTTCTGCCTGGCTCAAAGGGTAAAGGTGTCCCACTGGAAGAGTTGATCCAGGAATAAGTTCTACAGGGCAGTCATATACCCTGTGGGGTGGTAAGGCTTCTGCTTCAGTTTTACTAAAGACCTCCTTAAAATCTTCATATTGTTCAGGAATAGGGACTTCTTCTATGAGTGATAGTACTGTTTCATGTTGTGGGTAACAAGTATTAGTACAATAAGAAGATTGAAGTGAGATAGCGAAGGTGGTCCAATCTATCTTAGGGTTATGTAATTGTAACCAATGTATACCTAAAATTACAGGGAAATGTGGAGATGGAATAATATCGAATGTGATATATTCAGTATGACCCATGTCAGTGGTGACGAGTAGTGGTACGGTATGATGTGTGATGGGACCCACAGTAAGTGAAGAACCATCAATAACTTTAAGAGAGACTGGTATTTCTTTCATAACAGAAGGTATTTTATTGTTGGTTACAAGTGTTGAATCAATAAAGTTGCCGAAGGCTCCAGAATCTATGATGGCTTCTGTTTTCAGTCTTCTAAGGTCCCACTGTAGTAAGAGAGAAAGATTGCAGTAAGCAGATGATTTATTTGAGTAACGTGCATTATGTAAGAAAATACACTTACTTTTTTGTTTATTCCTGCGTAAGGTGGGGCAGTCAGAAACTGTGTGATTTGGATTGGCGCAGTACATACACAACTGTTTAGATCTTCTTCTCAAACGCTCCTCAGGGGTGAGTGGTCCTCTAAGGACTCCTATCTCCATAGGTGTTGTGTGGTTCGTAGAGGATGTAGACGCTGCAGAATAGCCAGAGGCTTGCGCCCGTGATGTTGAATCAATTTGTACGCGTTCTGCCTTCCTTTCTCGCAATCTTCTGTCTATTTGTGTGGCTAATTTTATCAGAGCTTCTAAATTAGATGGCAATTCAATTCGAGCGAGCTCATCCTTAATGCTTTCAGACAGTCCCAATCTATATTGGTTCCTGAGAGATATCATACTCCATGAGGAGTCAGATGCATATAACTTAAATTCTGCTGTATAATCTTCAACCGGTTTCTTACCTTGCTTTAGACTTCTCATTCTTTGTTCAGCGGTCAGTTGCACATCAGTCTCCTGATATAACTCATCTAAAGCTTCAAAGAAATCTGTCAAAGAATTTAGTAGTGGAGAATTAGATTCAAACAATTGATCTGCCCATTTTCTTGGTTCAGCTTTTAAGAATGAGACAGTAGTGAGTACCTTAACCCTGTCAGTAGGGTAAGTAAGTGGCTTTAAGTTATACAATAAATAACAGGCATTTTTGAATTGCCTGTAATTCCTTCTTTCACCTGAAAACACTTCGGGAAGACATACCTGGGGTTCTGGTGCTTGAAATCTTTGATTCTTAGTGTCCTTAATCAATTCTCTTAACACCTGGTTCTCCACCTGCAAATCCAAAATTGCTTGCCCCATCTGATCAACTTTCTGATTTAAATTATATACAATTTGTGGTAGTTCAGCAGGATCCATACTAATAACTTCCTATTACTTTTAAGGCTTAGTATTATGTAATAAACCTAATATTTCTTAGGTTTATGGTGTAGCTAGAGTGGAGAAAATCTTAGTCTAATATATTTGATTTGTCACACCAATCTTTTAAGTGAGCTCTATTAGAAGTGCCACCTTTGAATTAGTGTATTTCTTAGATAAGATTTTACTTAGGTTTACACTGTACTGTTATTTTAACAGACAGTTGCGAATTCAACTGGTATTCTTTAGTTAAAGCAAGCTTCAGATACAGCAGTGTTAGATAGGTATTAATTGCAGTCTCTTTAGCAGGTTAGTAAATAGCAAGCAGGAATAGTAACAAATGGAATGCAATACTTTCTAATAGGAAGGGTTTAGCAAACAGACTGTAATGGTAGTAGCGTGCTGAAGTGGATTCAAATCAATTGCTTCAGTTTAAATGAAACATGCAGTCTATATTTCAGTTGTAGCTTTAAATAGATTCCAGAATAGTTTGAAAGAAGCAACTTACTTAACTCTGAAGGAGTTCACAGTCCGATGAACACAGCAGCTCCTTGAGACTCTGTTGCAGAGGGGGAGGTGACTCAGCAGTGAGACCGCAGGAGTTAGAGAGTTCAGCGTGTGACGTCAGTCTGCACACAGCAGATGCCGAAGGTGAGAGCTGCAGAGTGACTCTAGATAGAATTAAGTTGTTTAATGTAGCGGAACAGCAGAAGATTACCTTGATAAGTAGATTCCACAGAATTCTGTTTAGTAGATATAGGACAGGGTGTTATTTGTCTCCTCTGATGTTATGCGTAACAGATACGCTTGCTGATTCTTTTGCAGGAGAGTTGACAGTCTATAAAAAATAATGGCAGAATAATAAATCCTTTTGCACACACAAATAGACTATGAAATTCCAAGGTATGACAGTCTGTGGTTTGAGAGAAAAACGAAGTTTAGCTCCAGCTTAGGTGAAGGTGTGACTACAGGAAGTTCACAAAATACTAAGCAAGGCTTTAGGTGTGACCAGGTGTTTTATAGGGGGCGTGATGAAACTATTGGATAGGAAACTTAAAGGTATACAACCATATGCTAAAATCCTGACACCCTTGCAGGGCTGGAATAAGGGTAAACAGGCCAAGAAGCCTGCTCCTGCTACCAAGACAGCATGAAGGGGTAGCCCCCGATCCGGGACCGGATCTAGTAGGGGGCAGACTTTCTCTCTTTGCACAGGCTTGGGCTAGAGACGTTCCAGATCCCTGGGCATTAGAAATAGCTGCTCAGGGGTACCTTCTAGAATTCAAGGATTCTCCCCCAAGGGGAAGGTTCCACATTTCTCGTTTGTCTTCAGACCAAACAAAGAAACAGGCGTTCTTACGCTGTGTAGAAGATCTCCTAAGAATGGGAGTAATACACCCGGTTCCAATTGCAGAACAAGGACTGGGCTTTTACTCAAACCTGTTCGTAGTTCCCAAAAAGGAGGGAACTTTCAGGCCAATCCTGGATCTAAAAATCAGAGTCCCGTCTTTCAAGATGGAAACCATTCGGACAATCTTGCCAATGGTCCAGGAAGGTCAATATATGACTACCGTGGATCTAAAGGATGCGTACCTACATATTCCTATCCACAAAGATCACCATCAGTTCTTAAGGTTCGCCTTTCTGGACAAACATTACCAGTTCGTGGCCCTTCCTTTCGGGTTGGCCACCGCTCCCAGAATTTTCACAAAGGTGCTAGGGTCCCTTCTGGCGGTGCTAAGACCGCGGGGCATTGCAGTAGCACCTTACCTAGACGACATCTTAATACAGGCGTCGTCTTTCCACAGAGCCAAGGCTCATACGGACATTTTTCTGGCCTTTCTAAGGTCTCATGGGTGGAAGGTGAATGTAGAAAAAAGTTCTCTGTCCCCGCTTACAAGGGTTCCCTTCCTGGGAACACTAATAGACTCGGTAGAGATGAGAATCTTTCTGACAGAGTTCAGGAAGTCCAAACTCTTGAATACTTGCCGAGCTCTTCATTCCATTCCTCGGCCTTCTGTGGCTCAGTGCATGGAGGTAATTGGTTTAATGGTGGCGGCAATGGATGTAGTCCCTTTTTCCCGAATTCATCTCAGACCACTGCAACTGTGCATGCTCAAGCAGTGGAATGGGGATTACGCAGATTTATCTCCTCAAATTCAAATGGACCAGAAAACCAGAGACTCTCTTCTCTGGTGGTTGTCTCAAGATCACCTGTCTCGGGGGATGAGCTTCCGCAGACCGGAGTGGATCATTGTCACGACCGATGCCAGTCTGTTAGGCTGGGGTGCGGTCTGGAACTCCCTGAAGGCTCAGGGTCTATGGTCTCGGGAAGAATCTCTCCTCCCGATAAACATTTTGGAGCTGAGAGCGATATTCAACACGCTCCAGGCATGGCCTCAACTAGCGGAGGCCAAATTAATCAGATTTCAGTCGGACAACATCACGACTGTAGCGTACATCAATCATCAGGGAGGAACAAAGAGTTCCCTAGCGATGAAGGAAGTATCCAAGATCATCAAATGGGCGGAGGATCACTCCTGCCATCTATCTGCAATTCACATCCCAGTGGTAGACAACTGGGAGGCGGATTTTCTAAGTCGTCAGACTTTTCATCCGGGTGAGTGGGAACTCCACCCGGAGGTTTTTGTTCAGCTGACCCAGCTATGGGGCATTCGAGAATTGGATCTGATGGCGTCCCGTCAGAACACCAAACTTCCCCTTTACGGATCCAAGGATCCCAAGGCGGCATTGATAGATGCTTTAACAGCGCCTTGGTCATTCAGCCTAGCTTATGTCTTTCCACCGTTTCCTCTTCTCCCTCGGCTAATAGCCAGAATCAAACAGGAGAAGGCTTTGGTAATTCTGATAGCGCCTGCGTGGCCACGCAGGACTTGGTATGCAGACCTAGTGGACATGTCATCGGTCCCACCATGGAAACTGCCATCGAGGCAGGATCTTCTAATTCACGGTCCTTTCAAGCATCCAAATCTAGTTTCTCTGCAACTGACTGCTTGGAGATTGAACGCTTAATTCTAGCTAAGCGTGGTTTCTCTGAATCAGTTATAGACTCTCTGATACAGGCCAGAAAGCCTGTCACCAGAAAAATTTACCATAAGATATGGCGGAAATATCTTGGTTGGTGTGAATCCAAGGGTTACTCGTGGAGTAAGGTTAGGATTCCAAGGATACTAGCTTTTCTCCAAGAAGGATTGGAGAAAGGCCTGTCAGCTAGTTCCTTAAAGGGACAGATATCTGCTCTGTCTATTCTGTTACATAAGCGCCTGGCAGCTGTACCAGACGTTCAGGTGTTTGCACAGGCCCTAGTTAGAATCAAGCCTGTTTACAAGCCTGTGGCTCCTCCTTGGAGCCTAAATTTAGTTCTTTCAGTTCTTCAAGGGGTTCCGTTTGAACCTTCACATTCCATAGATATTAAGTTATTATCTTGGAAAGTTTTGTTTTTAGTAGCCATTTCTTCTGCTCGAAGAGTTTCTGAATTGTCTGCTTTGCAGTGTGATTCACCCTATCTGGTGTTCCATGCAGATAAGGTTGTTTTGCGTACCAAACCTGGTTTTCTTCCAAAGGTGGTTTCTAATAAGAATATTAACCAGGAAATCATTGTTCCTTCTCTGTGTCCTAATCCAGTTTCTAGGAAGGAACGACTTTTACACAATCTTGACGTGGTTCGTGCTTTAAAATTCTATTTAAAAGCAACTAAAGATTTCAGACAAACATCATCCTTGTTTGTCGTCTATTCTGGTAAGAGGAGAGGTCAGAAAGTGACTGCTACCTCTCTTTCCTTTTGGCTGAAAAGCATCATCCGATTGGCTTATGAGACTGCTGGACAGCAGCCTCCCGAACGAATTACAGCTCATTCCACCAGAGCTGTGGCTTCCACATGGGCTTTCAAGAATGAGGCTTCTGTTGAACAGATTTGTAAGGCAGCAACTTGGTCTTCACTGAATACATTCGCCAAATTTTACAAATTCAATACTTTTGCTTCTTCGGAGGCTATTTTTGGGAGAGAGGTTTTGCAAGCAGTGGTGCCTTCCGTTTAGGTTACCAGACTTGTTCCCTCCCTTCATCCGTGTCCTATTGCTTTGGCATTAGTATCCCACAAGTAAGGATGAATCCGTGGACTGAATACACCAAGTAAGAGAAAACAGAATTTATGCTTACCTGATAAATTGCTTTCTCTTACTGTGTATTCAGTCCACGGCCCGCCCTGACATTTAAGTCAGGTTCAAATTTAATTTAAAATAACTACAGTCACCACTGCACCCTATGGTTCTACTTTTTCTCCTAACCGTCGGTCGAATAACTGGGGGGGCGGAGCCTGAGGTGAGCTATATGGACAGCTTTGCTGTGTGCTCTCTTTGCCACTTCCTGTAGGGATTGAGAATATCCCACAAGTAAGGATGAATCCGTGGACTGAATACACCGTAAGAGAAAGCAATTTATCAGGTAAGCATAAATTCTGTTTTTATTAAAAAACAGCTTAAAACAGAATGAATAAAAAAGCTCAACGCGTTTCTTGGATTTATGGTTTCATCAGGTGAGATAAAAAGCCTTTCTGTTCTGAGATTTAAATACCCCTCCACAAACATCCAACAACCAATAGAACGCATGTCCGTTAAGTATCTTATCACTGACTGTGAAACCCTCCAGCATAAACAATAAAAAGATCCGGTTGCAAATCAGCAAATGTTCATGGTTGGAGGATGTCTCTGTATGTAACCCACTAAAAATATAAAGTATACACAAAAATAGAAATTTAGGAGAAAAAGATACTATACGTATCAAATGTAGTGATAAAAATCCAAAAATTGCCCAAAGTAAAAATGGCGTTATCTGCTTAGTATCGAGAGAATATAATTAGGCGATTCTACAAAAAGAGTGCAATTATATAGCTGAGAGATCAGCTGATAAGCTCCAACATCACAGAGCTGTCAAAATTCACAAAGGAAAGGTTGCAATTATATGGCTAAGATATCAGCTGGTGGGCTCCAGAGTCCCGAAGCTGTCAGATCGACAGTGACTAAAACAAAGAACCCAGATATATCATCAGAAAATTTTACAGTGATATATACTTATTTAAAGTTTAATAACAGGCAAAAAAACAAAAATAAGTAATATGTCTAAACAGATACCCTCATCTTAAGAAGATATATATATATACACCACACACACAACTCAAATGACTAGGAAGTATAACTGTGGTAAAATATACATAATCGATCAGTACAAATTCCAAAAATATAAACACCGAAAGAAACAACACAAAAACAGATATCGCTATAGTCAGATACCCTTAAGTACATAATGAAGAAGAATAATAGAAAATGTAACTAAAAATAGAAGATATATAGAACAAAAATGGTGGCTAGAAACTGGTACGGTGGTAAACAAATAATGATGTTCTAAGATCAAAATACACAGATATGAGGTCAAAATATAAAAATGGGCTGTTATTTGGGACCCTTAGATATTAAAAGCAGCCATGTCAATATTCTCATTAAGCCCAAACAGTGTTAATGTCTGAAGTCTCCAAATCCAAAAGGTCTCCCTTTGGCGGAGATGAGTGAATCTATTAGAACCCCAAGATTTGGGTATAGTTTCTATAGGAATCATGCTAACAGAATTTTTGTTACCCTAATGTTCACAGATGGCGTGTCTGGGTACACTATGTTTTAGCATATTATTCTCTATATTTCTGCAATGTTCCCCCCACCTTTTCTTTATAGGTCTACACGTACGACCTATATATTAAAGAACACAAACACAATTAAGGAGGTAGACCACATAAGATGTATTACATGTGATATGAGATTTAATTTCAAATTTTTCATTTGTGTTGTGTGAAATGAAAAAAAAACACCTTTTATGTGGTCGCACATACCGCATAATTTCCTTCCACATTTATATATCCCACTTTTGCTTAGACCCATTATATTTTTATTTTGGTTTATTTTCCTGTTATGAAGCGAAGTACCCAAACCAATTTTAGTTACTACCTTACAGAGGGCCAGGATGTTTTTAAGAGTAGGTGCCCTAGTAAAGGGACATAATGGGGATTTATCTAGAATTTTTCTAAAAAAAAGAATCTTAAAATAGAATTGTTTAAGATTTCCCTTATAGCTTGGTGGTTACTATTATATTTGATAATGAACCTTATATTATCAGGTCGAGTATTTTTGCAAGTTCTATCTTTGGGGAGCAGAAGTATGTCTTTTCATATTTCGGGCTTTATAATACCATTGACTGACGAGTTCTAGAGGATACAAGCTTGCTTGTGAGATCAGTGCAGCATGTGTAGTTCTCAAGTGTATTTGTTCGTAAGTGTAGGGAGTTGTAACAAGGGAGTTATTATAAATGGATAACAAAATATACAGAACAGCAACTGGTATATAATTGGAACCTATCTGTAACATATTTGAAACCCTGCTAACAACGCGCTCTCACTCCTCTCTCCCCAGGTATATGTGAATGGACAGAATCCATTTTAAATGAAATAATTTTTTATTATCCATATTCCCACACCCAAAACATCAGGGAAAATACACATATTTGATCATGTGAGTACATCAAACAGTAGAATATAATTAGTGATTAGGATAAAGAGATGTCTCGCTGGATTACTTCTTGTAACGAGGGAGACCTCTAGCTGTAGAGGCCTCTCATAGTCCACATATATAGTTTCTCAAATGTCAGCCAGAGAGTAATCCCCTTTCAGCGTTCATAAAGTTAAGCCATAGCACTCTTTCAACTCTCTCAAACCTCTTGTGGGAGAGGATTAGTTTTAATTTGTAGTCCCCTGAACAGTTTCATTGTCTATTCGTCGGTACAACATTTTCAATAGGAGACTTTCAAATATGGGGGGTAAAAAAAAAGTGTCTAACTTTAACCATTCTCAGTAACAATCCTTGTAAGAACAAACAGAAACCAAACTGAGAATAACCAAAAATACAAAACAAATTTTTAAGACAATATGAAAAAATTACAAAAAGTGCACAAAATAAATATAGAGATTGATAGCTCAGCATTGTACTCAATATCTCCATGTTCATAGCTGGGAGCTACCTACTTCTCAGATCTTCTAACTAAGTTGTCTATCTGGGAATGTCCACCGCTTCTCCTCCCCCAAAGCCCCCTGTCAGAGCCTTCTTATTCTATCTTGGCTCAGATTCCCTCACCTGCACTGTGGACCAATTTGTTGTTATCTTCTAGTATCCAATAGAACCAGATTTTTTGGAACTTGGATTCTGTGCCCTGTATGAATGCTGCTGATTCGTACATCCTATAAACTAATTGGATTTTAGTCAAAACCTCTGACCAGGAAGGAATTTGTTTTCCAGTACTTAGCTATAACGGTTCTTGTGGAGGTACACAGAATTCTAATAAAGGTGTTAATATCTTTGTGCAACCTAGGAACACCTTCGTGAAGCAGTGCTTGAGCAGGAGTAAGATGGATCTGCTCGCCTAGAACCTTACCTAGTAGTAAAGATAATTCTCGCCATATCTTTTTGACCTTAGGGCATTCCCACCACATATGTAGATAGGATCCTATAACTTTGCAGCCCCTATAGCAAAAGTTGGAGCTCTCCTTTCCCATATGGGCTGTCTTTACTGGGGTCAAATACCATCTAAAGGACGTTTTTATAACATTTTCCCTCAAGTCAGCACTGATAAGGACTTTACTAGCTTGATATAGTATCTCATCCCATTTGTCTAGCTCAATTTCCTTGCCTATATCTGTTTCCCATTTTAGCATTAGTGTAGTCTTAGAATGTGTTCTGGTTTCTTGTATGGAAATATATAATCTAGAGATTGCTTTTTTTAGGTCTGGTCAATGCTGTGCATAGTTGCTCAAGAACGGTTTGTCGATTATGTGTCAGGTGTTTAGCTGTATGTGTTCGTATAGCTGAGGTTACCTGGAGATATAGGAACCAGTGCAGTGGGAGAGGGTCCAGTTTCTGTTGTAATTGAGTGAAGGTCAGCAGTGTGCCCTGTGAATAGAGGTCCGCTACCCTATACAACCCCTTGTTTTCCCATTTTTGAATCTGTTGTTTAAAATCTTCACTAATGATGTATTTTAGGGGCATTATTTTTGAGTATGATAAAATCGTTTTCCCTGATTGCTTCAATGAAGGCCATTGCTGTCTGGTAATTAATGTGGTTTTGTTCTTATACATATCGTATCCAATAAATAAGTCATTACACCAGAGGATGCCATCCGGAGTCTCCTGTCATGCCATTTCTGCCTCTAAGGCAGGCCAGAGGATGTCTACTTGTTGTCTGCTAATTGTTGAGTCTTATGCCAGTCTTGCGGCCTTGTAATAGTCAAGTAAATTGGGGGCACCCACCCAACTGTCTGTGTTTGTTTAGAATATGATGGGGGATTCTCGGATGTTTATTGTCTCGTAAGAACCTATTTATATCTCTCTGTAGATTAGCTATATCTGAGACATTAATCTTAATTGGAAGCACTCTAAACAAGTATAGAATCCTTGGTAGGATCATCATCTTGATAGCGGATAGCCTCCCATACCAGGAAAACCCCATTTCTTTCATGTAATTAGCAAGAGTCCATGAGCTAGTGACGTATGGGATATACATTCCTACCAGGAGGGGCAAAGTTTCCCAAACCTCAAAATGCCTATAAATACACCCCCTCACCACACCCACAATTCAGTTTTACAAACTTTGCCTCCTATGGAGGTGGTGAAGTAAGTTTGTGCTAGATTCTACGTTGATATGCGCTCCGCAGTAAGTTGGAGCCCGGTTTTCCTCTCAGTGTGCAGTGAATGTCAGAGGGATGTGAGGAGAGTATTGCCTATTTGAATGCAGTGATCTCCTTCTACGGGGTCTATTTCATAGGTTCTCTGTTATCGGTCGTAGAGATTCATCTCTTACCTCCCTTTTCAGATCGACGATATACTCTTATTTATATACCATTACCTCTGCTGATTCTCGTTTCAGTACTGGTTTGGCTTTCTACAAACATGTAGATGAGTGTCCTGGGGTAAGTAAATCTTATTTTCTGTGACACTCTAAGCTATGGTTGGGCACTTTGTTTATAAAGTTCTAAATATATGTATTCAAACATTTATTTGCCTTGACTCAGAATGTTCAACATTCCTTATTTTTCAGACAGTCAGTTTCATATTTGGGATAATGCATTTGAATTAATCATTTTTTCTTACCTTCAAAAATTTGACTCTTTTTTTCCCTGTGGGCTGTTAGGCTCGCTGGGGCTGAAAATGCTTCATTTTATTGCGTTATTCTTGTCGCGGACTTTTTTGGCGCAAAAAATCTTTTCCGTTTCCGGCGTCATACGTGTCACCGGAAGTTGCGTCATTTTTTTGACGTTATTTTGCGCCAAAAATGACGGCGTTCCGGATGTGGCGTCATTTTTGGCGCCAAAAGCATTTAGGCGCCAAATAATGTGGGCGTCTTATTTGGCGCTAAAAAAATATGGGCGTCGCTTTTGTCTCCACATTATTTAAGTCTCATTTTTCATTGCTTCTGGTTGCTAGAAGCTTGTTCTTTGGCATTTTTTCCCATTCCTGAAACTGTCATTTAAGGAATTTGATCAATTTTGCTTTATATGTTGTTTTTTCTCTTACATATTGCAAGATGTCTCACGTTGCATCTGAGTCAGAAGATACTTCAGGAAAATCGCTGTCTAGTGCTGGATCTACCAAAGCTAAGTGTATCTGCTGTAAACTTTTGGTAGCTATTCCTCCGGCTGTTGTTTGTATTAATTGTCATGACAAACTTGTTAATGCAGATATTTCCTTTAGTAAAGTATCATTGCCTGTTGCAGTTCCTTCAACATCTAAGGTGCAGAATGTTCCTGATAACATAAGAGATTTTGTTTCTGAATCCATCAAGAAGGCTATGTCTGTTATTTCTCCTTCTAGTAAACATAAAAAATCTTTTAAAACTTCTCTCCCTACAGATGAATTTTTAAATGAACATCATCATTCTGATTCTGATGACTCTTCTGGTTCAGAGGATTCTGTCTCAGAGATTGATGCTGATAAATCTTCATATTTATTTAAAATGGAATTTATTCGTTCTTTACTTAAAGAAGTACTAATTGCTTTAGAAATAGAGGATTCTGGTCCTCTTGATACTAATTCTAAACGTTTAGATAAGGTATTTAAATCTCCTGTGGTTATTCCAGAAGTTTTTCCTGTTCCTAATGCCATTTCTGAAGTAATTTCCAAAGAATGGGATAAATTGGGTAATTCATTTACTCCTTCTAAACGTTTTAAGCAATTATATCCTGTGCCGTCTGACAGATTAGAATTTTGGGACAAAATCCCTAGAGTTGATGGGGCTATTTCTACCCTTGCTAAACGTACTACTATTCCTACGTCAGATGGTACTTCGTTTAAGGATCCTTTAGATAGGAAAATTGAATCCTTTCTAAGAAAAGCTTATCTGTGTTCAGGTAATCTTCTTAGACCTGCTATATCATTGGCTGATGTTGCTGCAGCTTCAACTTTTTGGTTGGAAACTTTAGCGCAACAAGTAACAGATCATGATTCTCATAATATTATTATTCTTCTTCAGCATGCTAATAATTTTATCTGTGATGCCATTTTTGATATTATTAGAGTTGATGTCAGGTTTATGTCTCTAGCTATTTTAGCTAGAAGAGCTTTATGGCTTAAGACTTGGAATGCTGATATGGCTTCTAAATCAACTCTACTTTCCATTTCTTTCCAGGGTAACAAATTATTTGGTTCTCAGTTGGATTCTATTATCTCAACTGTTACTGGTGGGAAAGGAACTTTTTTACCACAGGATAAAAAATCTAAGGGTAAAAACAGGGCTAATAATCGTTTTCGTTCCTTTCGTTTCAACAAAGAACAAAAGCCTGATCCTTCATCCTCAGGAGCAGTTTCAGTTTGGAAACCATCTCCAGTCTGGAATAAATCCAAGCCTGCTAGAAAGGCAAAGCCTGCTTCTAAGTCCACATGAAGGTGCGGCCCTCATTCCAGCTCAGCTGGTAGGGGGCAGGTTACGTTTTTTCAAAGAAATTTGGATCAATTCCGTTCACAATCTTTGGATTCAGAACATTGTTTCAGAAGGGTACAGAATTGGTTTCAAGATGAGACCTCCTGCAAAGAGATTTTTTCTTTCCCGTGTCCCAGTAAATCCAGTGAAAGCTCAAGCATTTCTGAATTGTGTTTCAGATCTAGAGTTGGCTGGAGTAATTATGCCAGTTCCAGTTCCGGAACAGGGGATGGGGTTTTATTCAAATCTCTTCATTGTACCAAAGAAGGAGAATTCCTTCAGACCAGTTCTGGATCTAAAAATATTGAATCGTTATGTAAGGATACCAACGTTCAAGATGGTAACTGTAAGGACTATCTTGCCTTTTGTTCAGCAAGGGCATTATATGTCCACAATAGATTTACAGGATGCATATCTGCATATTCCGATTCATCCAGATCATTATCAGTTCCTGAGATTCTCTTTTCTGGACAAGCATTACCAGTTTGTGGCTCTGCCGTTTGGCCTAGCTACAGCTCCAAGAATTTTTACAAAGGTTCTCGGTGCCCTTCTGTCTGTAATCAGAGAACAGGGTATTGTGGTATTTCCTTATTTGGACGATATCTTGGTACTTGCTCAGTCTTTACATTTAGCAGAATCTTATACGAATCGACTTGTGTTGTTTCTTCAAGATCATGGTTGGAGGATCAATTTACCAAAAAGTTCATTGATTCCTCAGACAAGGGTGACCTTTCTGGGTTTCCAGATAGATTCAGTATCCATGACTCTGTCTTTAATAGACAAGAGACGTCTAAAATTGATTTCAGCTTGTCAAAACCTTCAGTCACAATCATTCCCTTCGGTAGCCTTATGCATGGAAATTCTAGGTCTTATGACTGCTGCATCGGACGCGATCCCCTTTGCTCGTTTTCACATGCGACCTCTTCAGCTCTGTATGCTGAATCAATGGTGCAAGGATTACACAAAGATATCTCAATTAATATCTTTAAAACCGATTGTACGACACTCTCTAACGTGGTGGACAGATCACCATCGTTTAATTCAGGGGGCTTCTTTTGTGCTTCCGACCTGGACTGTAATTTCAACAGATGCAAGTCTCACGGGTTGGGGAGCTGTGTGGGGATCTCTGACGGCACAAGGAGTTTGGGAATCTCAGGAGGTGAGATTACCGATCAATATTTTGGAACTCCGTGCAATTTTCAGAGCTCTTCAGTTTTGGCCTCTTCTGAAGAGAGAATCGTTCATTTGTTTTCAGACAATGTCACAACTGTGGCATACATCAATCATCAAGGAGGGACTCGCAGTCCTCTGGCTATGAAAGAAGTATCTCGAATTTTGGTTTGGGCGGAATCCAGCTCCTGTCTAATCTCTGCGGTTCATATCCCAGGTATAGACAATTGGGAAGCGGATTATCTCAGTCGCCAAACGTTGCATCCGGGCGAATGGTCTCTTCACCCAGAGGTATTTCTTCAGATTGTTCAAATGTGGGAACTTCCAGAAATAGATCTGATGGCGTCTCATCTAAACAAGAAACTTCCCAGGTATCTGTCCAGATCCCGGGATCCTCAGGCGGAGGCAGTGGATGCATTATCACTTCCTTGGAAGTATCATCCTGCCTATATCTTTCCGCCTCTAGTTCTTCTTCCAAGAGTAATCTCCAAGATTCTGAAGGAATGCTCGTTTGTTCTGCTGGTAGCTCCGGCATGGCCTCACAGGTTTTGGTATGCGGATCTGGTCCGGATGGCCTCTTGCCAACCGTGGACTCTTCCGTTAAGATCAGACCTTCTGTCGCAAGGTCCTTTTTTCCATCAGGATCTGAAATCCTTAAATTTAAAGGTATGGAGATTGAACGCTTGATTCTTGGTCAAAGAGGTTTCTCTGACTCTGTGATTAATACTATGTTACAGGCGCGTAAATCTGTATCTAGAGAGATATATAATAGAGTCTGGAAGACTTATATTTCTTGGTGTCTTTCTCATCATTTTTCTTGGCATTCTTTTAGAATACCGAGAATTTTACAGTTTCTTCAGGATGGTTTAGATAAGGGTTTGTCCGCAAGTTCCTTGAAAGGTCAAATCTCTGCTCTTTCTGTTCTTTTTCACAGAAAGATTGCTATTCTTCCTGATATTCATTGTTTTGTACAAGCTTTGGTTCGTATAAAACCTGTCATTAAGTCAATTTCTCCTCCTTGGAGTTTGAATTTGGTTCTGGGGGCTCTTCAAGCTCCTCCGTTTGAACCTATGCATTCATTGGACATTAAATTACTTTCTTGGAAAGTTTTGTTCCTTTTGGCAATCTCTTCTGCCAGAAGAGTTTCTGAATTATCTGCTCTTTCTTGTGAGTCTCCTTTTCTGATTTTTCATCAGGATAAGGCGGTGTTGCGAACTTCTTTTGAATTTTTACCTAAAGTTGTGAATTCCAACAACATTAGTAGAGAAATTGTGGTTCCTTCATTATGTCCTAATCCTAAGAATTCTAAGGAGAAATCATTGCTTTCTTTGGATGTTGTTAGAGCTTTGAAATATTATGTTGAAGCTACTAAGTCTTTCCGAAAGACTTCTAGTCTATTTGTTATCTTTTCTGGTTCTAGAAAAGGCCAGAAAGCTTCTGCCATTTCTTTGGCATCTTGGTTGAAATCTTTAATTCATCTTGCCTATGTTGAGTCGGGTAAAACTCCGCCTCAGAGGATTACAGCTCATTCTACTAGGTCAGTTTCTACTTCCTGGGCGTTTAGGAATGAAGCTTCGATTGATCAGATTTGCAAAGCAGCAACTTGGTCCTCTTTGCATACTTTTACTAAATTCTACCATTTTGATGTATTTTCTTCTTCTGAAGCAGTTTTTGGTAGAAAAGTACTTCAGGCAGCGGTTTCAGTTCGAATCTTCTGCTTATGTTTTTCATTAAACTTTATTTTGGGTGTGGATTATTTTCAGCAGGAATTGGCTGTCTTTATTTTATCCCTCCCTCTCTAGTGACTCTTGTGTGGAAAGATCCACATCTTGGGTAATCATTATCCCATACGTCACTAGCTCATGGACTCTTGCTAATTACATGAAAGAAAACATAATTTATGTAAGAACTTACCTGATAAATTCATTTCTTTCATATTAGCAAGAGTCCATGAGGCCCGCCCTTTTTTGTGGTGGTTATGATTTTGTATAAAGCACAATTATTCCAATTCCTTATTTTATATGCTTTCGCACTTTTTTATCACCCCACTTCTTGGCTATTCGTTAAACTGAATTGTGGGTGTGGTGAGGGGTGTATTTATAGGCATTTTGAGGTTTGGGAAACTTTGCCCCTCCTGGTAGGAATGTATATCCCATACGTCACTAGCTCATGGACTCTTGCTAATATGAAAGAAATGAATTTATCAGGTAAGTTCTTACATAAATTATGTTTTTTTTCCATTTCCCTAGGTCAGATCTAATTGTTTTGAACATAGGAATATAGTTTGTTTCATATAATTTTGAGGAATGTGACCTCCGTTTTATACCTAGATATTTTAGTCCTTCTGGTACCCATCTAAAGTCAAAGTTCGCCTCTATCAGTTTAATAGTGTGCTTTGGAATAGAAATGGGGAGTGCCTCACACTTATCTGCGTTGATTTTATAGCCTGAAATCTGAGAAAATAAATGTATTGCTTGGTACACATAAGGCAGCGTGTGTAGTGGCTTTGAGATTTTAAGTAGTACGTCATCCGCAAATAGGGTGATCTTGTGATGCAATTTTCCAATCTCTAGACCAACTATATCAGTAGAGTTGCGTATATAGGCAGCTAGTGGTTCTATGCATATTGCAAAGATTAGGGGGGAAAGAGGGCAGCCTTGTCTCGTACCATTTAGAATAGATATGTTTCCAGATTGGTGTCCTATTGCTCTAACATAAGTTGTGGGTGACGAGTATAAACCTATAATGGCCTTCAAAAAATGACCTTTGAATCCCAATTTTGAGAGAAGTGCTAGCATATATTTCCAGTCAACCCTATCAAATGCCTTCTCCGCATCCAGTGATAGGACCAGAGAAGGCACTTTTCGGTCATGTAGGAGATCTATCACCGATATCATCTTTCTAATGTTGTCTGGGGCCTCCCTATCCTTAATAAATCCTACCTGATCTTGGTGAATGATATGGGGTAAGATATGTTTCAGTCTATTGGCCAGGATTTTTGTGACGATCTTGATGTCCTGATTAATAAGGGAGATAGGCCTATAACTACTGCAAAGACTAGGATTCTTCCCCTGCTTTGGTATAACCACAATCTTAGCTCGTAGAAGGTCCGTGGGTATCTTTCCGCCATCCATTATATGATTCGCAAACACCACTAAGTGGGGAACCAGAGCCTCACGAAATGCCTTATAGTATTCCCCAGGGAATCCGTCAGGTCCTGGGGCTTTACCAGGCTTAAGATCCTTTATAGCTGATATCACCTCAGCCCTTGTAATCTTAGCATTTAGGACAGCCCTATCTTCATCATCTATAGGTGTCATTTTAGCTTTTTGCAAAAAGGAGTCAAAAACTTCCTTTGTCGCAGAGTTATAGTGCACCTTTGTGCCATCATATAACCTACTATAAAATTGGGAGAATGCGTCAACAATTTTCTGAGGGTGCGTAGTTATGTGGCCAGTTGGTGTTTGAATATTTGGTATAGAGAGAGAATGGCATTCATCTCTGATCCTCTTTGCAAGGTATTTGTCAGGCTTATTGGCAAAGACAAAGTAGTTTGCTTTCAATCTATGTGCAGCCTTTACAGATTGCTCATTTAATATGGATTGTAGAGTTTGTCTCTTGCCAACCAGCCCGGCCAGTGTGGTCTTAGAGCCATTCAATTTGTGTAACATTTCCAGAGAGGTAATGAGAGCATCTTTCTTCTTTTTATATAGTACTTTCTCTTTTATTAGTATACCTCTAAACCACTGCCTTATGTGCTGCCCAAGGTGCAATAGGGTCGTCTGTCGAGTCTACATTGATCTGCCAATATTCTTTTAAGTTATTTAGGATTCTATCTTTAATAAGTGGGTCTTTGGTACAAAATGGGTCATATGTCCATGTCTTTGATCTTTTTGGATCTGAAAGATCACCTAAAGTAAGCAGTGTCAGGGAGTGATCAGACCACACACATGGATGGATATCTATAGAATGTACTACTGGTTGTAAAATCTGGCTAGTGAACACATAGTCAATCTTTGAGTAGCTATCAAGGGCTGATGAATAATAAGTGGTGCTCCCATCACCCCCATTCAATTGTTTCCAGGTATCTTGTAATGTGTGTTGGTCTAATATCTCCCAGATGTTTATGGCCATTGTTCTTTGTCTTTGTTTCTTCCTAGACTGTTGAGTGAGCGTTTGTTTAGTCAGTGCCTGGAGGTCAATGTTAAAGTCCCCTGCCAGTATTATCCTCAATCTAGACCAACCCGTTAACAAATTGGAGAGAGTGTTAAAAAACTTATCTTGTTGTTCATTGGGGGCATATATATTACATAGGAGTATCTCAACATTTCTTATTTGTCCGAATACCAAAAGGTATCTACCCTCTCTATCTGATATGGTCTCTTTGTGAATAAATGGTAATGTGGAGTGTATTAAGATGGAGACTTCCCTTTTTTTTTAATCTAACACAGAGTGAAATTGCATTGAATAATCCCTTGCCCAATATTTGGGAATAGTATTTTTCAAAAAATGAGTCTCCTGGAGGTAGATAATATTAGCCTTCAACCTTCTATAATTTGACATAGCTGTCCTTCTCTTGATATCTGTGTTTAATCCTCTTGCATTGTGCGAGATCAAAACTATCTTAGGCAATGACATTTCACTAGGTAAAACAATTCTGCATTCTATTCCTACTCTTGGTAGCAGGGATCTCGGACAGCATATCTACCCCCATACACAGTGACCAGCTATTGTTTCCTGCAGAAATAAGTGAGTTATTCTCCCCTCTCTGTACCAATAAACCTGGCTGCCTTCCTAGAACCCAACCTTCCCGTAATAGACCTTCCCTTGATGAACCTATAGTAATCGTACAATGTTTCATGCATCTAGATAATAAAAACATAAAACAGAACAATAACAATTGACATTGAGTAAACTTTTGAATACACATGTATCAGAAACTAACACACGTTAAATGCACTATGCAGCCTCAACATGAGGTGCCAGTTTAACACAGCTTCATATGAGTGAAGAACCTAAGTCAGACCCTTAGGTCTGGTACCTGTGTGACCTTGCGGTCCTCGTTAGTGTCCTCAGGGTATAGGTATCCCCATAGTTATGTCTGGAAGTAAAGCCACACATTTCGATGATGGCGGCCTGTCGTCTGTATAGCTCAAGTCTTGGTTTTCTTCTTAGTTACTTTCTTCCACTTTTCTCTTTGGGGTTTCCCTCTGGATGAAGATATTGTAGAAGAGGAATGAGATGGTTCTGCAGCTGTAATCTCAGGTGGTTCCAGATCTAGAAATTTGCAGATCTCCGGGATCTCCCCAGCGGTTTTGATGGTAGCTATTCTGCCATTGCGGATCACATGGAGAGCAAAGGGAAAACCCCATCGATATGGTATATTGTTCTTTCTTAGGAGGAGAGTAAGAGGTTTCAGGGCATACCTTCTTTGTAAGGTTTTAACACAGAGGTCTTGAAAAAATTGGATTATGTTGCCTTGGAACTTGAACGTGGGGTTCCGTCTTGCGGCTAATAAGATTTTTTCTCTGTCAGGAAACCTGAGGAGCTTGATGATGACATCTCTCGGTAGTTGGTCTGGTTTGGGTTTAGCCCTAAGGGCTCTATGAGCTCTTTCAATTGGATATTCAGCATCTATTGGACTTCCAAGAATAGCATGAAATAGCTGTTGGAGATAGTTGTGAAGGTCCTCTGCTCCCACAGTCTCAGGGATTCCTTTAAGCCTAATATTAGAGCGCCGGCTCCTATTCTCCAGGTCTTCAATTTTTTCTTCTAGTTCCAAAATGGTTTGGGTTTGAGAAGTAAGGGACTGCGAGACTGTCGCCACCTCCTCTCCCATTTATTCTGTGGCCGATTCCAATGAATCTACTCAGGTCCCCAGCTCCAGAATCTCGGTTTTAATTTCTGTGAGGCTGTTGGTAACTGTGGTTTGAAAGCTGTCAATTTTCCCCCAAAATTTTTCAAAGTTAGAGGCTATATCTTGCTTACACCAGGGCTCGCAGATCTGCTTTAGTTACAGGAGTTAGATCCTCAGCACTCTCCTCAATTTCAGATTCCATATCCTCCTCAGTGTCCGCCATGATGTGTTCTTGAGATTTAGGGGTTCTAGATGATTTAAAGAAGGTGTCTACCGATAAGTATTTCATCCCCTTGTCTCCTTTGGAACTTTTTCTCGTAGCCATAATAGTTGTAGTGGCAGTTTAAATATGCTATCTTGATCTTGTGATAGTACTTAGTTTACTTGACAATATGTTCTCAGGCTTCTACACCCCCTATCCACGAAACCTTTCTTGCTGTCAAGACCTCTGTTAGACGTTCATGTATATCTTATCCCCTCCACTAGCATTGCAATTCTCTTCACTCAATTGTAATATTCATTGTTTTTCAACACATTATCTTTCTCCTCTTTTGATACAAATTTGAGTGTTTATCATGAAAGACAGTGCTGAACAAAAGATCTGTGTAGTGCTTCAAGAATAATGGCAAATTGTAAGCTATATTGTGACATCCATGCCGGACTGCACAGGCAGCATTTTCTGAGCCCTTAGATCATTTTAAGTGTCTGCCTTCTTATGTTTGCTGAGTCCCCATAGGCAATGTCTAGGGTATTAAATGCAGATTAATTAGACCCTCTCCTACACCGGGGAGTGTGTCCTCACTGGACGAAGTCGGGCAGGGGAGTTGGGGTATGACCTGCTGGCACTCTATCCAGCAGGAAATGGTGGGGAGAGAGAGCCCTTCAATCCCAATCTGAGGCTGCACTGTGTAATAATCATTCAGTTAGCACCACCACAGTGTTCTTGTGTGCAGCTGATTAATATAACAGACTGTGAGGTTAAGGCCTGTGAGCGCTTACTGCGCACTTACGTGTTCCACGTGGCTAGTGACTAAAAGGAGGATTAAGGATACTCGCTCTTGATTCCGCTCCCTTCGCACCGAAAACCCCCCAGCACACCTCTCCTCTGGGTATGTAGAAATACAGACGACAGTCTCCGTAGCTGTCTCTTAGGTCACAGTGCAGGTGGATGTCTTTTAGAGCTGTCACACTCGCATTTCTTGTTCCCTTCTCCCTTTCTTAAGCTATGTGGGTTAAATTGGCTGCGTGGGTGTGAGCCTGATAGTCACTATACAGATTACTGGAGAGTGGGAGGTCAGCCGGGATGAGACTCACTCGCTCACTGTTTAGTTTTTTTTTGTGAGAGCTGTGATCTCCGGTCAGGAAGTGAGGAGGGATCTATGGTGCCTGTGTGACAGGGCCTGAAAATGTCGGATCTTCGCGCCAAGAAAAAGGAGGAAGCTTCAGGCAGTATTAGTGCCCCTAGTGATCCCGCCTGTAGGTGTAGTGTAAGTCTTTTTAAGAGTGTTTGGCAGGTCTGGGGGAGCTTTAAATCACTATTTACAGTGGTGGATCAGGGTATCCGTTACCTTGATTGGCGCTTACACTAGCGCAAGTTCTGAGCGGGTCTTCACTTTGTCTCCGCAGCTGCCCGGTGTCTGTGTGCTATTCCGGAGCGGAGCCCCGACCCTCCGGAAAGCAACACAGACTCTGTCTTTAGGCTCTCTGGTGTTACACTGAGGCAGTGGGGTCCGGCTTGTGTGAGCTGGCTGCAGTGTTTCAGTGGTGCTCTCTAGTCTCTTTTTTTCTGTCAGGAGCTGTAAGAGAGGTTTTCTCCTGTAATAGTTACCCCTCTGCTTCTTCTGTGATTTTCTGGGGTTATGGGGTCAGTTTGGTGGCAACCTGGGTAGTATTTAATTCTTTTTTTAGTAATATATGAGAGGAGCTCTTAATGGAAGCGTCTCCTCAGCTAGACAGTTAGCTACACCCCCCAGAATCCATTTTAAAGGGACAGTCTACCATAGAATTGTTTTTGTTTCAAAAGATAGATAATCCCTTTATTACCCATTCCCCAGTTTTGCATAACCAACACAGTTATATTAATTTTTACCTCTGTGAACGTTTTACCTCTGTGATTACCTAGTATCTAGGAGCCTTCTTCCAGCCCCCTGATCACATGACTGTGACTGTTTATTATCTATTGTCTTGCATTTAGCATTGTTTGGTGCTAAATTTTAAATAACCCCCTGTGCCTGAACACAGTGTTATCTATATGGCCCACATGTACTTTCTGTCTCTTTGTGTTGAAAAGAGATTTAAAAAACATGTGATAAGAGGCAGCCCTCAAATGCTTAGAAATTAGCATATGAGCCTACCTATGTTTAGTTTAAACTAAGAATACCAAGAGAAAAAAGCAAACTTGATGATAAAAGTAAAGTTGAAAGTTGATTAAAATTAAAAATCCTATCTGAATAATGAAAGTTTAATTTATACTAGACTGTCCCTTTAACCCTGCAGAACACAATATAGCTGCCTTTTGCCCCTACAAATCTTAAATCTTTGGTATGTGTGAATTACCTTAAAAACTTTCTTTTCTCTGTCTTCCATTTTGATAAGAAAGGTGTCATCTGCATTGTTTGATCAGGCCTTGTTTGACCCTGCTGTAATTTGACATTTGCTAATTAGGATCATGTGACTGTTATTACCTTTTAAATTGTATACCCTTAGCTTGTTACATCAAGCTTGCTTGTGAGATCAGTGCAGCATGTGAGTTCCCTAAGTGTGTTAGCTCCTAAGTGTAGGGAGTTATAACAAGGAGTTAGACAAAAGAGTGGACAACACAGAAACAATTGCATTTAAATCTCCCTAAATTAACTGCAATCATGCTACACTTTCTAATGTCTGCATTAACCTTTTCCTCCCTTCTCCTTAAAGTGAAAGTCAATCCTAGCGTTGTACAAACGCTAGAATTGACTATTGAAACAAAGGGGACTTTCATTCATGAAGTATAAGATACTTCATGTAGAAAGCTCCTTTAATTGTTTCAATCGATTGCCATTCCGGATTTATTGCACGGCTATTGGCTAAGAGGTGAAAACGTCACCTCTTAGCAAAAATATTTTTAGCTGTGGGCTGCCGTAGCAGCTAAGAATGGCGGTCCATTGAAACAAATAAAGGAGCTTTCTACATAAAGTATCTTATATTTCATGAATGAAAGTCCCCTTTATTTGTTTCAATAGTCAATCCTAGCGTTTGTACAACGCTAGGATTGACTTTCACTTTAAAATCAAAGCTCTTCCTTTCACAAACAGCACTCAGACAATGTGATGATCACTTCTGTAACTGAAGTACATAAATTCACGAACCGCAACTGCAGGTAGAATTGCTAACTAAAATACTACTAAAGAGTCTATACATTGAAGTACTGTCACTTTAAATCTAACAGTAATATTTAATGTAGCTGGTTTGAGGCATTTCAGAAACAACAATATGTTAATGGAATTAAGATGGTAAATATTAGGTAATCATGGAAGAATTAACCAGCAATTTATTATGAGGAAAAACTAGTTCCTAGATTACAGATGTATATGAGGAGCCCAAAGATTTGTGATCAGTTTACACTAATATAAATATCTGGTAGTAAAAGAGCTCTAAAGGATTGACTTATTCTATAAGGGTATGAGTGGTAAGGAAATGGAAACAATTGTATAATTATAAACGATAGCTTAGAGATTAAGCGTTGCCTTACCAAGGTAGAGTTCAAGCAGCAGTACACAGCGTGTCAGAGCGGAATGCAGCAGAGCGGAGTTCCATGTGATACAGGGGAATTACATCACTGTTTATTCAGATGGCGCTTTAGGAAGCGTAGAAGGATCCTCAAGTGAACGGAGGTAGTCAAAACGAACCTGTTGGCGAAGATACGTATGAGACTCTGTGACAGAAATTAGTGGAGGTAGTTGCAGGATCCAAGGTGAAATAAGGTAAGGAAGCTTTACAAGACACTTGTAGCTTGCTTCAATATCAAGCAAAGAAGAGAGGATGCGTCTGCCACTTATAGGGAGTATTAAGGTAACCCCTCTTCTTAAGAAAATATGCAGCAATTATGACAGATTCTCCTGAAATAATTTTTTTTTTTTTTTTAAAACTTTGGGACGGCTGCGGTTCTGAATCTAGAGGGAAGTATCAGCCCATATTGTACACTGCTTTGTATGTGTTAGCAATTATGACAGACAATTCATATTTCTCCTCTTCTACCTTCCCCCCTCTACAACACACTTGAACTCTATTCCTATCTCACATCCCTCAGCCAGCCATGCTTCACTGATTCTAAACTTAAACACTCACATAAGACACATTCTCATCTACTTTCACTCACCATATTTCTTCTTCTTGCAGCTGGGGATGTCTCACCTAACCCAGATCCACCCTCTGCTTCCCTCAATTCACTACCCCAAATGACACCTCATACACCTTGCCCACGTAACCCTCTAAACCTCATTAACTGTACCTCTGTTAGTACACCCCAATTCTCTTGTGCCCTATGGAATTCACGCTCTGTATGCAATAAGCTTACATCTATTCACAACCTATTTATTTCACGTTCACTTAACCTGTTAGCCCTCACTGAAACTTGGCTTTCTTCCTCTAACACAACTGCTGTAGCCTATCTGTCCTATGGCGTCCTGCACTTCAGTCACACTCCCAGACCAGGAGACAAACAAGGAGGGGGAGTAGGAATTCTCCTGTTTCCACACAGTACCTTTCACTGCATTCCTTCACCCCCCTCTCTTTCCTTCTCATCTTTTGAAGTTTATGCTATCCGCCTCTTCTCCCCTATAGGTCTTTGTGTTGCAGTTATCTATCGGCCCCCTGGCCCAGCATCCACATTTTCTCTCTTGTAACGTCCCTTCTCTAATCTTAGGGGACTTCTACATACCCGTTGATAATCCTAACATGCCTGCTGCCTCTAAACTTCTATCCCTTACCACTTCATTTGGCCTGTCCCAGTGGACAACATCCCCAACACACTGTGAAGGCAACTCCATAGACCTAGTCTTAACTAATCTCTGTGCCGTTTCCAACTTCCTTAACTTCCCCTTTCCTCTCTCTGACCACCATCTACTAACTTTCTCTCTTACTCTAGCTACTACATCTTTGCAAGTCCCCCAAAAACTGCTACCTTACAGGAATTTAAATGCCTTGGCTCTCACACACTTTTCCACTCAACTGAATCCTCTGCTCTCCAACATTTCATCCTTCTTGCCCAAACCTCGTGGCTTTACAGTATAATTCGGCACTAAAATCAACACTTGACAAAGCTGCACCCTCCACTGTTTGCAGTACATCAATAACTCAACGGGAACAGTGGCACACCAAACAGACCAGATATCTTCAGCAATGTTCACGGGCTGCTGAACGGCAGTGGAGGAATTCACACACCTGTGCTGATTTCCGCCATTATAAATTCATCCTTAAGTCCTACAACTCTGTGCTCAGCCTGGCCAAACAAGTCTATTTCTTCTCTCTTGTATTATCTCACAAATCCAACGCCAGAAAGCTGTTCTCAACCTTTAACTCCCTTCTATGTCTGCCTGCACCCCCGCCCACTACCAACCACACTGCTCAGATTATTGATGATCGTTTCAAAAATAAAATTGACACCATTAGAAAAGATATCTGCACCTTACACCCCTCAAACCCAGCAATCCTACCCACCCCTTCTATTAACAAAACTCCATGCTACTTCCCTCCTGTAACAGAGGAAGAAGTCTCTGTACTCCTATCCTTGGCTCATCTCACAACCTGCCCACTTGACCCTATTCCTTCACAACTTCTTCCCTCTCTCTCTGCTTCACTAACCCCTACCCTAACTCATCTCTTTAATTAATCTCTCACCGCTGGCACATTTCCTGATACTTTCAAGCATGCGTCAATCATACCAATCCTAAAAAAGCCCTCGCTTGACTCCTCCACCCCTTCTAACTATTGACCGGTCTCCTTCCCTTTGCTTCAAAATTATTGGAACGACTGGTCTATAATCGGCTAACTCAATTTCACACAACTTACTCCTTATTTGATCCACTGCAATCTGGTTTCCGCCCTAAACACTCAACAGAAACCGCTCTTACTAAAGTAACAAATGACCTTTTATCAGCTAAAGCAAAAGGCAACTACTCCTTACTAATTCTTCTTGACCTGTCTGCTGCCTTTGACAAAGTTGACCATCCTCCCCTCCTAAACATTCTACATTTATTTGGCATCTGAGACACAGCCCTCTCCTGGTTTGCCTCATATCTATCAAAACGCTCGTTTTCAGTTTCCTTTAACAACATATCTTGTGATCCTATCCCTCTCTCAGTTAGAGTACCGCAAGGCTCTGTCTTGGGTCCCTTGCTTCTCTCTCTATACATCCTCCCTTGGAAAACTTATAGCCTCCTTTGGATTCCAGTACTATTTATATGCTGATGATACCCAAATCTATCTTTCCTCTCCTGATATCTCTCCCTCTTTACTCAACCAGATTTCCAACTGCCTCTCTGCAATTTCCTCTTGGATATCTTCACACTACCTCCAACTCAATCTGTCCAAAACTGAGCAGCTTCTTATTCCCCCCTTTTCGAGACATTCAACACCTGACATTTCTCTGATGGTTGGAGACTCTATTCTCAACACCTCACCCCAGGTCCACTGTCTTGGGATTACAGTTGACTCATAACTCACATTCAACCCACATATACAAGTGCTTACCAAATCCTGCCGTTCACACCTACGTAACATTTCCAGAATTCGTCCCTTCCTTACTCAAGAAACCACAAAAATACTTATTCATTCCCTCATTTCTCTTACATTGGTGTGTCCGGTCCACGGCTTCATCCTTATTTGTGGGATATTCTCAATCCCTACAGGAAGTGGCAAAGAGAGCACACAGCAGAGCTGTCCATATAGCTCCCCTCAGGCTCCGCCTCCCCAGTCATTCTCTTTGCCGCTCTAAACAAGTAGCATCTCCACGGGGGTGTTAAAGAGTTTGTGGTGTTAGTTTGTAGTTTTTATTTCTTCTATCAAAAGTTTGTTATTTTAAAATAGTGCCGGCTTGTACTATTTACTCTGAAGCAGAAAGTGATGAAGATTTCTGCTGAGAGGACTATGATTTTAGCATCAGTAACTAAAATCCATTGCTGTTCCCACACAGGACTGTTGAATACAGGAGAACAACAGTTGGGGGGAACAGTTTGCAGGCTTAACTGCTTCAGGTATGATCAGTCATTTTTCTAACAAAACCCAGTAATGCTAGAAGACTGTCAGTAATCCCCATAGGGGAAGGTAAGCCATGTTTCTTAGACTATGTATAAAATAATGGCTTAAATAAAGGGCTTAGTTGCTGGTTGACACTATTTTGGGCTTAATCGATTGCTTCTTAGCATAATTATTTATAGTTTAGGTGTTTTTGTGACTTATAAAAACGCTTATGGGGTTTTTTATTCGCCTGGCATTTGATTAGACTCCTAATCTCCTCAGAAAGGCCCCAGCACTTTGTAATGCAGAGGGAGGAGGTCTCATTTTCGCGCCTCAGTTGCGCAGTTGTTTTTGACAAGACAGTTCATGCAGCCTCAAGTGTGGTGTCCAGAGCCTTCAGATTGACTTCAGACAGGCTTATTTCTACTCCAAATAATCCCTAAGGACGGTAAAAGCCTCAGCAGAAGCTGTGGCATAGTACTGTAGTGTGTTTAACCGGTCAAATTCATGTTTTAGCTCCAGTTTGGGCATTAAGGGGTTAATTGAGCTGAAAATTTGTGTGCAATCTTTTCAAAGCATTAGGATAATGTGGTGAAAATTTCATTAAAATCGGATGTTTCCTTTATGGTTATTTGATGTTTTGGTAATAAAGTGTGCACTTTTATTATTTAAAGACACAGTAACGTTTTTGTCAAAAGTATTTTTTATTGCATTTTAGTGCTGTCTAAGTCTGTCAAACATGTCTGGGCCTTCAGATAGCGCTTGTTCTATATGTTTAAAAGCCATGGCGGTACCCCCATTGAATTTATGTTTGAAGTGTGCTATAGCGTCCAAGCAGTTTAAGGAACATACAATGACACTTAAAAATGTAGCCCAAGATGTATCTTTAGCTAAAGGTAACAAGGAGAGTATTTTATCTTCCCCTTCTGTGTCAACACCAGTTATGCCCGCGCAGGCGATGCCCAGCACATCTAGCGCATCGATCCCTGTTACTTTGCAGCAATTAGCAGCAGTCATGGATAATTCTCTTGCAGCTTTTTTATCCAAACTGCCAGCATTTCCAAGAAAGCGCGATAGCTCAGTTTTAAATACAGAAAATGAGCAATCAGACGCAGCGGATAATTTATCTGTAGTGCCCTCACATCAATCTGACTTGGCGGTGAGGGAGGGCCTGTCTGAGGGAGAAATTTCTGACTCAGGAAAAGTTGCTCAGCAGGTAGAGCCAGATACTATAGCATTTAAATTTAAGCTAGAGCACCTCCGCGCCCTGCTTAAGGAGGTTTTAGCTACGCTAGATGATTGTGACCCCTTGGTGGTCCCAGAAAAATTGTGTAAAATGGACAAATTCTTAGAGGTCCCGGTACACACTGATGCATTTCCGATACCTAAGAGGGTGGCGGATATTGTGACCAGGGAGTGGGAGAGACCAGGTGTACCTTTTGTTCCCCCCCCCCCCTATATTTAAGAAAATGTTCCCCATTGTTGACCCCAGAAGGGACGCATGGCAGACGGTCCCTAAGGTGGAGGGGGCAGTTTCAACACTGGCTAAGCGCACCACTATACCAATAGAAGACAGTTGCGCTTTCAAAGATCCTATGGATAAAAAATTGGAAGGTTTGCTTAAGAAAATATTTGTTCAACAAGGTTTTCTTCTTCAACCAATTTCTTGCATTATTCCTGTAACCACTGCAGCGGCTTTTTGGTTTGAGGAACTAGAGAACTCCCTACAGAGGGAGACCCCTTATGATGAGGTTATGGACAGAATTCACGCCCTGAAGTTGGCTAATTCTTTCATTACAGATGCCGCTCTTAAGTTAGCTAAATTAGCGGCGAAAAATTCTGGTTTTGCAATCGTGGCGCGCAGGGCGCTTTGGCTAAAATCTTGGTCGGCGGATGTGTCGTCCAAAACAAAATGACTTAATATTCCTTTCAAGGGTAAGACCCTTTTCGGGTCAGAGTTGAAAGAGATTATTTCTGATATTACTGGAGGAAAGGGCCATGCCCTTCCACAAGATAGACCTTTCAAGGCTAAAAATAAGCCTAATTTTCGTTCCTTTCGCAATTTCAGGAACGGACCCGCTTCTACTTCTACAGCCACTAAGGAAGAGGTTAACGCTTCCCAGTCCAAACCTGCATGGAAACCCATGCAAGGCTGGAACAAGGGTAAACAGGCCAAGAAGCCTGCTGCTGCTACCAAGACAGCATGAAAGGGTAGCCCCCGATCCGGGACCGGATCTAGTAGGGGGCAGACTTTCTCTCTTTGCTCAGGCCTGGGCAAGAGATGTTCTGGATCCCTGGGCGTTAGAAATTGTCTCTCAGGGGTACCTTCTGGAATTCAAGGACCTTCCTCCAAGGGGAAGGTTCCACATGTCTCGCTTGTCTTTAGACCAGACAAAGAGACAGGCATTCTTACTTTGCATAGAAGATCTTTTAAAGATGGGAGTAATACACCCAGTCCCAACTGCAGTACGAGGACAGGGTTTTTACTCAAACCTGTTTGTAGTTTCCAAAAAGGAAGGAACTTTCAGGCCAATTCTGGACTTAAAAATCCTAAACAAATTTCTCAGAGTTCCATCATTCAAGATGGAAACTATCCGGACAATCTTGCCGATGATCCAGGAGGGTCAATATATGACTACCGTGGATTCGTACCTGCATATTCCTATCCACAAGGATCACCATCAGTTCCTAAGGTTCGCCTTCATGGACAAGCATTATCAGTTTGTGGCTCTTCCCTTCGGGTTGGCCACCGCTCCAAGAATTTTCACGAAGGTGCTAGGGTCCCTTCTAGCGGTTCTAAGACCGCGGAGCATTGCAGTAGCACCTTACCTAGACGATATCTTAATACAAGCGTCGTCTTTTCACAGAGCAAAGGCGCATACAGGCATTGTGTTGGCCTTTCTAAGATTTCACGGGTGGAAGGTGAACGTAGAAAAAAAGTTCTCTGTCCCCGGTCACAAGGGTTCCCTTCCTGGGAACAATAATAGACTCGATAGAAATGAAAATCTTTCTGACGGAGGTCAGGAAGTTAAACCTTTCGAATTCCTGTCGAGTTCTTCATGCCAATCCTCAGCCTTCTGTGGCTCGGTGTATGGAGGTAATCGGTCTAATGGTTGCGGCAATGGACACAGTCCCCTTTGCCAGAATTCATTTGAGACCATTGCAACTGTGCATGCTCAAACAGTGGAATGGGGATTATGCAGATTTGTCTCCCCAGATACAAATGGGCCAGATAACCAGAGAATCGCTCCTCTGGTGGTTGTCTCAGGATCACCTGTCTCAGGGAATGAGTTTCCGCAGACCGGTGTGGATCATTGTCACGATCGACGCCAGTCTCTTAGGCTGGGGTGCGGTCTGGAACTCCCTGAAAGCTCAGGGTCTATGGTCTCGGGAGGAATCTCTTCTCCCGATAAACATTTTAATATTGAGAGCGATATTCAATGCGCTCCAGGCCTGGCCTCAGCTGGCGGAGGCCAAATTCATCAGATTTCAGTCGGAAAACAAAGAACTGGACCTGATGGCGTCCCGCCAGAACTCAAAAGTTCCCCTTTACGGGTCCAGGTCCAGGGATCCCAAGGCGACATTGATAGATGCTCTAGTAACGCCTTGGTCATTCAATCTGGCTTATGTCTTTCCACCGTTTCCTCTTCTCCCTCGGCTAGTAGCCAGAATCAAACAGGAGAAGGCTTCGGTAATTCTGATAGCTCCTGCGTGGCCTCGCAGGACTTGGTATGCAGACTTGGTGGATATGTCATCGGCTCCACCATGGAAGCTACCTTTGAGGCAGGACCTTCTAATCCAAGGTCCATTCAAACATCCAAACCTAGTTTCTCTGCAACTGACTGCTTGGAGATTGAACGCTTAATTCTAGCTAAGCGTGGGTTCTCTGAATCAGTTATAGATACTCTGATCCAGGCTAGAAAGCCTGTTACTAGGAAAAATTTATCATAAGATATGGCGAAAATATCTTTGTTGGTGCGAATCCAAGGGTTACTCGTGGAGTAAGATTAGGATTCCAAGGTTGTTATCTTTCCTCCAAGAAGGATTGGAGAAAGGATTGTCAGCTAGTTCGTTGAAAGGACAGATATCTGCTCTGTCTATTCTGTTACATAAGCGTCTGGCAGCTGTGGCAGATGTGCAGGCGTTTGTACAGGCCTTAGTTAGGATCAAACCTGTTTACAGACCTGTGGCTCCTCCATGGAGTCTACATTTAGTTCTTTCAGTTCTTCAAGGGGTTCCGTTTGAACCTCTACATTCCGTAGATATTAAGTTACTATCTTGGAAAGTTTTGTTTTTGGTTGCCATTTCTTCTGCTCGAAGAGTTTCTGAATTGTCTGATTTGCAGTGTACCTCACCCTATCTGGTGTTCCATACAGATAAGGTTGTTTTGCGTACCAAGCCTGGTTTTCTTCCAAAGGTAGTTTCCAATAAGAATATTAACCAGGAAATAGTTGTTCCTTCTCTGTGTCCTAATCCAGTTTCTAAAAAGGAACGTCAGTTACACAATCTAGATGTGGTTCGTGCTTTAAAATTCTATTTAGAAGCAACAAAAGATTTCAGACAAACATCATCCTTGTTTGTCGTTTATTCTGGTAAGAGGAGAGGTCAGAAAGCAACTGCTACCTCTCTTTCCTTCTGGCTGAAAAGCAAGTAAGGATGAAGCCGTGGACCGGACACACCAATGTAAGAGAAAACAGAATTTATGCTTATCTGATAAATTTCTTTATCTTACGGTGTGTTCGGTCCACGGCCCACCCTGGCGATTTAGTCAGGTCTAAAATTATTTTTGTAAACTACAGTCACCACTGCACCCTATGGTTCTCCTTTTTCTCCTAACCATTGGTCGAATGACTGGGGGGGAGGAGCCTGAGGGGAGCTATATGGACAGCTCTGCTGTGTGCTCTCTTTGCCACTTCCTGTAGGGATTGAGAATATCCCACAAGTAAGGATGAAGCCATGGACCGGACACACCGTAAGAGAAAGAAATTTATCAGGTAAGCATAAATTCTGTTTTTGTCATGCATTGATCATTGCAATCAACTTCTAAATGGCCTTCCAAAACACTGCCTCTCCGCCCTCCAATCTATTATGAATGCTTCTGCTAGACTCATCCAACTAACTCGGCAATCTACATCAGCTGCTCCGCTCTGTCAGTCTCTACACTGGCTCCGTATACACTCCAGAATACAATTTAAAGTATTAACCCTAACTTACAAAGCACTCAACAGTCTAACTCCCAACTATATTTCCTTTCTCATCGTGATATATTCCCCATCCCGTCCTCTTTGATCAACCTCTGACCTACGTCTCTCCACTCCTGTTATCTCTACGTCTTACTCCCAAGACTTTGCATGTGCTGCTCCTGTCCTCTGGAACTCTCTACCCCGCTCCTTAAGACTGTCTTCAATCTATAATAATAGAAATGTGATCAATAGTTTGTAAATGATACAGTTCACAGTGAGTATCCAAATGATTCTGTAAGGAAGATCCACTTAGGACCGCAGATAACGATGTCTATGCAACAAAAGAACAAAAAGGGGTGTCTCGTATAGTTAATATAAAATATGGAACATCTAAAAGTGATTGCATGCAATCTCACAAGTGAGATGGCACCTTTGTGAAAGATGGTGCTAATCAGCAAGCTGACACAGAGGTCAGCACGTTGGAACTACAGTATTGTCTTTCTCCACATAACTCCAGGCTGGATTCCTCTGGAAAACACTGGGACTCCACTCACAGCGGTCTACATGGTGGCATCATAAGCAACAGTTGGCTGTATGTGGTTGTGAGTGCTCCTTGCCCAAAAAATTGCTCAAAGACGCCGCCACCAATAATCCCAAATGGCTGAATAAGCACCCCCCCCCCCCCCCCCACACACACACACACACAAAGAAAAAGAATGGCAAAATAAAGAAAAGTATGAATAGCACCTTTATTAATGAAACTCATTTCTTGGCCCACAACAGCCTTTTCCCTCAGGCATAATACAAATAAAAAGAATTGAAACAAATAAAATATACCTGGATGTAACAAATTTAAAGAGTCCAATCACAAATTTTACAAACTGAAACAGATTTAGTTATGTTTGCAACATATAATACAACAATAATTGTTGCACAAAGCGTTACAATAAACCTTTATAAACATCTTATACAAACATTGGAAACAAATAAAACCTGTCTCTAAAAAGACAGAAATGAAATTATATTCTATTTTACTGAAAAATAATAAAAACATAAGTCTAGCGATATTCTATAAATTGAAAAAAATAAACATCTGCTGACGATCAACATGTGTGTAAAATATGCATAGTAAGATTATGTACACAAGTAAAATTACATATTTCTAAAAACAGATAATATGGAGGAATAAATTAAAAACCCAATGTCATGTGACATCCAAAAAAGAAGTGCCAAATGATAATTGAATATATGAAACGGTGATATGATAAGTGTAAATAATTTTGTCCAGTCCATTTTTTGAGTTTTGCGTGGAATGTGTCACATTTGGCTTTTTTTTCTCCACTATTTTGTGTTAAACTAATACAAACATAATAAATAAACATGTGAATGCCTAAACATTTGTAATTGCAATAATTTTCTGGGCGAAGTGGTGCATTATCTGACAGAAATGCAGGGGTGAATATATTTTATGGCCATGACTGTATATATGTTATGGGTAAAGTAAGAAATCCAGGTAATTCTAGGATTACCTGGGTAAAATGGTCATTACCCAAGTAGCTGTGGGTAAAGCCAGATGTGCTTTAATTCCCCCATCTACACTATTTATTTTGCCTAAGACTGGTGGGTTCAAGGAGATAGTGAAGATGGGGGAATTACAGTGCATGCTATATATGTTTGATGCAATGACTCATTGACTCTGAGTGGATTTATGATCTTACATCAGGATTTACCCACAGCCGCTTGGGTAATCCTAGGATAACCCAATATCTGACTTTACCCGCAACATATATAATTTCACATTGTATTTTACACGGTAATGCTATGAGGCGCCCCTTTATGTTCTTTTGTTTCATAGATTGACAACTTCTAAAAAAAGACGATAACATTTAAAAGGACAAGAATAAAAAAGGTGTTTTTAAATTATACATCTGTACCTCTTTATGCAATTTATTTAAGTCAATTGTGTTATTTATATTCCTCTTAAAGAGACTGAAGCATTGCTCAAACTTAAAGGGCATGTTACCCATATGCTGTATTCTTTGAATGTGATATGGTATGTATCAGTACAAGTGAATGAACAAGAGGCACTTAAAGAGCACTCACTTTTATAAATACATAGGATGGAGACTATGTCTCAGGTTAAGTATAAAACATAACTTTTATTGAGCACATGAAGTAAAAAAAATAATAATGTTAATTTAAAATAATTAAAAATCAAAAGTGGATATGATCCAAACAGTACAAGAATAACTAAATATATATGTTATCAACAATTAAAGTAAGATGACAGAGATAAAGTCATGGAGCAATCAGCAAAGGTTGTCCCATTATGTTAGTTCCACCAAAGCAATAAAATATCAAAAAGAGGACATAGTCTTCCATAGGGCTGCCATTAGGGGGTGAAAGGGGTGACTCCTGTCAGGGGCCCATTAGGCCAAAGGGCCAGCACAACTATTATTAAAAAATATATATTTTTTTTAATGTTGGCAGCCACCAGAGGGCACTACAGAAGAGTGCTAATGAGCGGGGGGGAATGCCATAACAAGGAGTAAAGCATTAGTATTTGAGAGGATTTCTGACTGTGCACTAAACCACTATGCACAGTGTGAGACAGATTTGGCACTTCAGTTTGTACAGTGTGTTCCTGAGTCAGACAGCAGATCACTTTCATTTGCAGAGGAGGTAGGATTTGCTTAGTAAATGTTTTTTATTTCTTTGTGCAATTTCGGATTGTAACTTCAGTGGGGTAGTATTTGTATGGTGGGGCCAGGGGTCCATAAAAACACGTATTTTTTAGCAATATGCAGCAGTGTATTTATGATTAATGTATATATTTTCAATCTTGTCAAGTATTTCGCTCCATTCCGGTGTTCCCACCCTCCATTTCCTAGCTATGCATATTCTGGTGGCTGTACATACTATATTAACCCATTTATTAGTGGCTGAATTTAGGGAGTCTAGAGGAATGTGAAGTAGGGCCTTTGCAGCTGAGAGTGTGAATGAGTCATCTAATGAATTCTTAAGCAGCTGTGTAAGTTTATCCCATATAGGTCGTATCACCGGGCATTCCCACAACATGTGTAAGTACCTAACCCTGTGCAGCCTCGATACCATAATCTGTTATTCTGTGGTGTAAAATGTGATGTCTTTAGTGGTGTAAGGTACCATCGGTATGCTGTTTTAGTCGCATTCTCAATAAGGTCAGCCCCTACTAGGCTTTTGCCTATCGATAAGAATATTTGTCTCCATTCTTCCTCATTATAAGTTATGTCTAGATCTTGCTCCCATCTATTGTGTAACCTCTGCTTATTTACATTTTTCGCCTCTTGGATAGCTAGGTACAGTCTTGTAATAATTTTTTTGTTTCTACCTGGAGTCAGTATAATTTGCTCCAAGGTAGTGTTTGGAGAGGGGGAAACACTCTGTCTGTATTTATGTATCGCATGCTAAATTTGGTGGTATAGAAACCAGTGCAATGTGTTAGGACTAATTTTATCTCTTAGTTGTGTGTACGTCATCAATTTCCCTTTGTCCATGAAGTCTGCCACCCGATATAGACCTTTGTTTTCCCATTTAGTTATCTGATGTCTAAATTCTAGTGGCATTAAATTCCCCAATGGTAATATGGTTGTACGAGGTGGGATTAGTTTCCATGTGGTAGTCATTAACCTCCATATTATTTTAGAGTTTTCTGTAGTTTTAAGTTTAGCCAATGGTTGAAATTTAGTGGTAGCCGGAGTCCATATAATATCCCCTGGGTTGTCTAGACCTCCAATATCCGCCTCCACATTGGACCATGTCATTTTCTGACAATCTTTCCCTAGTAATGCGCATTGCGCCAGTCTGGCGGCTTGGTAATAATCTCGTAAGTTAGGGACCCCTATTCCTCCTAATTGTTTATGTAATTTTAATAGGTGAGCGGGTATTCTAGTCGATTTGTGTCCCCGAATGAATGTGAGAAATTCAGTCTGTAAGTCCTCTAAGTCTTTTAGCGGGATCTTAATAGGGAGGGCTCTAAACAGATACAGCAGTCTTGGTAAAATATTCATCTTTATTGCTACTTGTCTCCCCAGCCAAGAGAAACCACCCTTTTTCCATTTATTCAAATCTGCTCTTATAGTTTTGAAGATCGGAGCATAGTTTGCTTTATATAGAGTGTCCAGCGTGTTAGTGATATTGATTCCCAAATATCTGAGTGAATGTTTGGCCCATTTAAAATCAAAATTAGTTTCTATCAATTTCCGAGTATGGTCTGGTAACGATAAGGGAAGTGCCTCGCATTTATCAGAATTTATTTTGAAACCAGAAATCCTGGAGAAGTCGTTTAATAACTGATAGAGATTGGGTAGGGATATCATGGGTTTAGTAAGTGATAGCAAGATGTCATCTGCAAATAAAGTTAATTTATAGTCCCCTCTCTTTAACCTGACCCCATATATGTTCTTAGAATTTCTTATGCACGCTGCTAAGGGTTCTACGCACATAGCGAATAGAAGTGGCGATAGTGGGCATCCCTGTCTCGTTCCGTTTAGAATTTGGATAGGTCTAGATTGATATCCCGCCGCTCTAATTGTTGCAAATGGATTAGAGTATATGTTTTTAACCGCCGCAATAAATTTGTTACCAAAACCCAAATGTTCCAAGACCGCCACCATATAAATCCAATCCACTCTGTCAAACGCCTTCTTCGCGTCCAAAGATAGGAGCAGAGAAGGCGTTCCCGTGTCCTTCAAATATTCGGCCAAGGCCACCGTGCGTCGAACATTATCCGGTGCTTCTCGATCTTTAATAAAGCCTACCTGGTCGGGATGGATTAATGAGGGTAAAAGATGTTTAAGCCTGTTTGCTAGAATTTTGGTGAAGATCTTTACATCCTGGTTGATCAGAGAGATTGGCCTATAATTTTGTGTTACTTTGGGATTCTTTCCCGGTTTAGGGATTACAATGATTTTAGCCTGAAGAAGTTCAGGGGGGATTGGAGTGCCATTCAGGATATCATTACAAAATTCGTGAAGATGTGTGACTAAGTCTGTTCTAAGTAATTTATAGTAGTCTCCAGAAAACCCGTCGGGGCCAGCTGCTTTACCTATTTTGAGTTCTTTAATGGTGTTTGCTATTTCTATCATAGTGATCTCTGCATCTAGAGAGTTTGCGTCTTGTTCATCCAGTCTAGGTAGATCTGCTGTCGCTAAAAGTGTTTGTCTGATTTGTGTTGTCTGAGGTGAGTGCAAGACTTTCTTCCCATCATACAGGGATTCGTAGTATTGTGCAAAACATTCCACAATTTCTTGCGGATGGGATGTCAATGTACCATCTGGTATTTGTAACTGTGTAATCGTGAAGGATTTAGTTTTCTCCCTTAGTCTATTAGCTAGATATCTATCTGGTTTGTTTGCATGCAAGAAGTAGTATGATTTTAATCTACTAATGGCTCTCATGGAGTTGTCAGTTAAAATCTTGTTAAGCTCTTTTTTTTTATTGGTCAGAGTGGTTAAGGTTGTGTGGGAAAGAGTGGTCCGGTGTGATTTTTCTAATTCCTCAATTTCCTGTTGTAGCGTTGTAATCACTGATCTGATTCTCTTCATAAATACATTTTTTCCTTTATCAGCAACCCTCTAATGTAGGGTTTGTGGGCAGCCCATACCATTACTGGTTTGATTGAGGGGTTAACATTTAATCTCCAGTATTCTTTGAGACTATTTAGAATTCTATTATGGATGTCTGGTTGTTCCAGAAGGGTAGGATCGTATGTCCATGATTTTTGTCTGTTTGCGTCAATGAGTCCCTTCAACTGAATCTGTATTACTGAATGATCCGACCAAGCTGAAGCGTGGATGGATGAGGAGAGCAGGTTAGGTATCATTATTTGACTAATATATATGTAGTCAAGTTTAGTATAGATTTTATGAGCTGGGGAGTAGTATGTATGGTCGTTTGTCTGGCCATATAGTGTCATCCAGGAGTCAATTACATTGTGTGATTCTAGGGTTTCCCTGATAGTTTTAGTGATAGAGTTGAGCCTACATTGTTTGTTCATCAGTTTGGTGTTTTTGGTGTCCCGCAATATCTTTAAATTCACATTAAAATCTCCTGCCACTATCATTAGGGTCTGCGACCACTGAGTTAATAAGTGTGAGAGACTAGTGAAAAAGGTGTGTTGTTGCTCATTAGGTGCTTAAATGTTGCATAGTGTAATTTGCGTGCCCTGAAGTTTACCTCTCAATATGAGGTATCTACCTTCTTTATCTCTAATCACCTCTTCTTTTGTGAATGGAATGGAGTTATGCAGGAGAATTGACACCCCTCTCTTCTTTGTATCAGTTGTGGAGTGGTAGTGTTGCGTGTAGTGTTTGCTCCAGTATGCAGGAATTTGATTGTGGGTAAAATGAGTTTCTTGTAGAAAGATAATTTTAGCATTCATGTTACTATACTGGGTGATTGCTATTTTCCTCTTTACATTGGTGTTCAGACCCCTTACATTGTGTGAGATTATTTGTAAGTTAGAGACCATTAATAAGTGTCTTCTCCCTCCCCCCCCTCGTACCTGGTTAACACAGTTACTTTGGCGTGGTAGGTTGTCTGACTTTGCCTTTGGCCTTCTTTGGTATAGAGAAACTTTCTTGATATCTGCTCGGCCGTACTTGGAATGAGAAAACAAAACCAAACATTAAACAAAGTCAAATTTTTAAACAAAAAAAACATATCAATACTATTATTATGGAATTGCATTTTCATTGCTTTCTAACTACGTATGCTATGGAGCATAGCAAGTTTACAGCTAGACTACAGCAATTGAGGTAGATATAAATTTGATCATATAGTGACCGGTTATTAAGTGTCTATGATATACATATGTTGGCCTGGACTGGAGGATGGTAAGGGGGAATTTATAATGTTCCGAGGTTGATAGGATAAGTTAGTAATAGCCCCTTTCTAGCAATTAACTAACATAAAATTGTTCATTGTACTGCTGGGGTGCTAAACATTGTCACCATTGGCTTTTATTAATCATACTTCACTTCAACCTCCATCCTCCTCTCAGTGAGCTGATTGCGTAGCTTCTTGAAAATATCAGCCAAAGTCTTAAGTCCTGTGTACATTTCTCCCATACAGGAGTAGGCAAAGGTATAGTTACCACCAAAAAGTGTTGGTCCATAGTCAGAGTCCAGAAGGTCTCTCATGTCTTCTGTTTCTTTTTGGAGACTTTAGTCCAGCGTCCTAGTTGACTTGTTCCACGTGGGGTTTGTGGCCGGGCTTTGATGTTATCTTGAGAGTTGTCTGGAATCTCTGGGCACTCTAATTTAAGTCCTTGACAAATAGATGGGATGTCTTGTTTCTCTCTAACGGAAATTGTGCTGCCCTCATGATGTATGAGCAGGGCAAAGGGGAATCCCCATCTGTATAGAATCTGATTTTTCCTCAAAAGTTGTGTCAATGGGCGGAGAGCATATCTCTTCTGAAGGGTCCTGATACAGAGTTCTTGGTAGAATTGTAGAATTGACCCCTGAAACTTGAATGTTGGATTTTTCCTTGCCGCCGACATGATCTCTTCTTTTTCTTGGAATCGAAGGAGTTTAATTATCACATCTCTTGGGGGTTCCGTGTCCCTGGGTTTTGCTCTTAGAGCTCTATGAGCCTTTTCAATCTGGAATTTCCCCTCCTCTGTTGAGCTTGTAACAGTTTGAAACAAGTGTAGAAGGTAGTTAGATAGTTCTGATGATGTTATCGTTTCTGGGACTCCTTTCAAACGAATATTACACCTCCGACTCCTGTTCTCAAGGTCCTCAAGTTTGTCATTGATATCTGCTAATTCCTGTTGATGGTCAGTTAGGTGTTGATTGATAGATGTAATATCCTCCTCCATTGCTTCTTCTTTTTCTTCTAGGGTTTCCAGTCTGGTGCCTAACTCCGTTATGTCTTGCTTGATTTCAGTAAGGCTGTTTGTGACAGTGTTCTGAAGTGCATCCATTTTAGCCCACATTTTATCAAAGATGTTCGTTATGTCTTGTTTGGAGACAAGATTTCTTATGTCTTTTAGAGTTACAGGCACCTCACCGTTTCCTGGGGGGATATATTCAGTGTCTTCCTCAATCTCTTCCTCTGTGATATTACCACTTTTCTCTGTAGATTTGTCTCCTTTCTGGGTTTTAAGAAAAATGTCAGCTACTGCAGGTTTGATAGTAGCCCCTGTCTTGCTCTGCCTTCTAACTGACATTGTGTAAATTTGTATCTGGTTTATAATATCAGCTTTGTGCTTACTGATAATATGCACAGACTGTGTCTGTATAGTAAGAATTATAGCAAGATTGCCTTGAGTCTGTTACAGATGTGAGAGACTTGTCAGCTGGATATTAGATATATAGTGTGAAAAGAGCTTTAACACATTTCTAGTCTCAAAGATCTTTATTCTCCCTCCTACATATTATGCCTCTAGAAAGATCCAGAATTTAAAGAGAGGGTGGAAAGCAGGACAGAACACTTATTTATTTGTTACTCCTCTCATCTTCTTATGTATGACCCATTAATAAAGCAGATCTTGTAACATAACCTTCTTCCTTTTGGTTTACATCACCATCCCAACATTATTTCAGTGTATTTATTGCCTTGGGAGACAGTTTTCTATAACTTAGCGTTCCTGAATCTTATTGTTTAAGTTCGGCGTTTACACGCGCCCAGTCTCCCACGTGGCTGTACAGCTAATATGGCGTCGCCTTATTATAGTCCCACCATCTCCTTGTTATAGAGCTCTTGTGAGCCCGACATCCCCCTGCGCTGCTTACCGGAACACTGTCTTGCTGTTTGTCGGCTCCGTGTAGGGAACAACAGGTCAGGAAATTTTCTGCTTGAAGCGCCGGTATGCGCTGCTTAGATCGCCATTGTATGGGGAATGTCAGGCATGCTGTCTTTGTCTCTGCGTCTGTATCTAGCGTAGTTTTGCTAACACATTAATGTAGAGCCGCTTCAGCTTCAGTCCGGTGGATGTTTATGGTCACTTAGTGGTATATTAAGAGCTTTCACTCCACTTTCTTTGCTAAATGCTCCCGGAGCACTGAGATCATGCGTCCGCCATTTAGCTTGCCTAGGCTCCACCCCCCCAAATATGATTCTTTAAACAGTGATCTCTTAATTTCTGCTGTTTTTGAGGGTGTGTGCATATGACCTTGTGCTTTTTCTGTTGGTGTTTCTGGGAGGGTGTGTGTGTAGGTCTTTGTGTGTTTTCTGTAGATGTCTCTGTGAGGGTGTGTGCGTATGTCTGTGCATTTTCTGTGGGTGTCTCTGTGAGGGTGTGTGCGTATTTCTTTGTGCATTTTCTGTTGGTGTCTCGGTGTGGGTGTGTGTATGTATGTATGTCTGTGTATTTTCTGTGAATGCCTCTGTGAGGGTGGGTGTGTATGTCTTTGTGGGTTTTCTGTGGATGTCTCTGTGAGGGTGTGTGTGTATGTATATCTGTGTGTTTTCTGTGGATGTCTGTGAGGGTGTGTGCATATGTTTGTGGATGTCTCTGTGAGGGTGTGTGCATATGTATGTGTGCTTTCTGTGGGTGTCTCTGTGATGGTGTGTGCATATGTCTGTGTATTTTCTGTGGGTGTCTATGTGAGGGTGTGTGTGTGTGTATGTCTTTGTGTGTTTTCTGTGGATGTCTCAGTGAGGGTGTGTGTGAATGCATGTATTTGTGTTTTCTGTGGTAATCTTTCTCTATGTGTATGTCTTTGTCTGTTTTCTGTGGGTGTCTCTCTGTGTGTGTGTATGTCTTTGTGTGTTTTCTGAGGCTGTCTCTGTGGGTGTTTCCTTGGGTGTAGTTTGTGTGTGTGTGTCCATTGTCTGTTCCTTTTTAGGACATTTTGACCTTACTACTGATTATTCACATCTTTCTACAGACTTTGAGACTAATGAGACCTTTCCGGAAGTCACCAATCCACCACTTAACCTTTAAATTATTGTTTAGGCAGTTCAGGGCCCTTCCTTCCAGCCACTGCATGCTGTTGTCATCATATAGTATCTTCCTTGACAAAAAGATAATCAGAACCCAATATTTTGTCTTGTAAATCTCAAAACTGTAGTCTACCTCATTACTTGTCAGGTCAATGTAAAGTGCTGAGTGTCTGTGTGTTTCTTTGCGTGTCTGCTAGAGTGTCTATATGTGAATCCTTATGTGTGAGTGTGTGTTTCAGTGTATGAGTGGGTATAAGAATAAAGTGCATATACGTTTTAGTCACTTGGTCAAAAATACACATGTCAAAGGGGGGGCCCTGATCAATGGTTAAGTAAGGGGCCCCAAACTTTCTAGCGGCAGCCCTGGTCCCTCAAACAGTTAACTAAATAAAGGTAGAGCTAACACAATTATTAAAACTGGTTGAGTCTGTGCATCCATAGACTGAAAAAATATTCTCTGACATCAAAAAGCTACCAATAATACCATTAGAAAAACAAAATTCAAAGTGCTGCAAGGAATCACAGTATACGCCTGATGCGCATTTCACAGTTAGGCTTTTTCAAAGGCGAAAAGCATGTGTCCCTTTTTAATATAACACTTTGAAAAGTCTATAAAAAACTGTTACGCAAATTCACCTTTGTTACATCTGCCGCTCTTCATGTTGTTTAAATATACAAGCCCGATGCTTGTCCCAGCTACATCTTGGAAGTAAGTGTCTCCATTGATAAGCACAATTTACAATCTTCTCCATGTTTTCTGAATACTCATGAGATTACACTAAACTCTGGAAGTTAGTTAAAAATAATGTGAACCTGGAACAGACAAAGCATGTACATTAATGGTGATTATTAGTCAAACACAAAATGGGGTGTAGCTACTCAATGATGTTGGTACTTATGTGCTGAAGACAGATATAATTTGCTGATTTTCTGGCCAACTGCTACCACTCTCCTCCAGGAGCCAAGATATGCTTGTTCTACTCCTCCATGGAGTACCTTAACTGATTAGTTAAATATAATATAATATATATTTGAAATATGTTGTGAATTGAAGTAATACCCTTGGATTGTGAAAATAAAAGACAAGTGAGTTACAAAAAGCTGTGTTGTGAGGTGGGTGAAGCTGTTAAATATATAAAATGTATAAATGGTGCTGAGGGTTGTTTCTCTTTCTTGATTTAATAATAAAAGTGACAAGAATGGAAACAATGTTTCCAAAAAGTCCCAAAATGAAAGAGGACAGGCTTCAAAGGTAAAAATGTACTTTTATTATCCATTTAAAACGCAATAGTGCAAAAGTCAACATCACAACCATGTATAATAACCAGCCTGAAAAAAAGTATGCAGTAGATCCTACATGTTTCATGCCTGGACCAGTACAGTGTGAGATATTGGATACGCAATACGTGATATTATACCTTGACCAATACAGGACACAATATTAACACAGTAATCCTACATTTGCATGCATATTACTTTTGCTAACGTTCACATAGGAAGGTATATACAGTATGTCTCTTTGTAGTGGGATCTAGTAAGAAGACATTAGTGTTATTGGACTTAAGTTATTCACTTGATAAGAAAGGAATCTAGTCCAAAGTGTCCTCTAATAACCAGAAAGGTGATGTGCAACCAGTAAGAAACTGTAAACGGAACCATTGGAGAAGTAAATGGAACCATTGGAGAAGTTATAAAGGTCTAAAAATGTAAAGAGTTGTTACTTGTTAAGTGAGAGTTGTGAATACAGTGGGTTTGTAGGCAGGCCCAGAAATTGTATTGAAGGACTAAAACAATGTAGCTCATGTTGCAAAATAGCAGCTGCATGTTTTATCTCAAGACTCTTTTTACAGGAAAGTTCTAAATGAGAAATCATTATGAGGTGTAAAAAGTGATGGATGCTGCTACACAGATGGTGAAAGCATCCTGCTTGTCACATCCCCTCCTTAAAGGGACAGTCTACTCCAGTATTGTTATTGTTTAAAGACATATATAATCACTTTATTACCCATTCTCTAGTTGTGCATAACCAAAACTTTTTGTCTCTGTGATTACCTTGTATCTAAGCCTCGGTAGACTGCCCTTTATTTCAGTTCATTTGACAGACTTGCATTTTAGACAATCTATGGCAGTGAACACAATGTTATCTACACTGTGCAGACACTTTATTAGGTACAGCTACCTAGTAGTGTGTTGAGCCTCCTTTAGCCTTTAGAACAGTCTGAATTTGTCTAGGCATGGATTCAACAAGATGCTGAAAATGTTGTGGAGATGTTGTGTACCATGCAGACATGAGTGTGTCACATAACTCCTGGAGATTTGACGGAGGTGTAGGCCTGCAGTGAATAGCCCTTTCCAGCTCATCCCAAATATGTTCAATAGGATTGAGATCCAGGGACTGAGTAGGCTACTACAGCAAAGAAAATTCATTGTCATGTTCCAGGAACCATCCCAAAGTAATGCTGGCTTTGTGCACAGGCACATTATCCTGCTGGAAGTAACATCTGCCTGCGGATAAACTGTCAACACTTGGTCAGCAACTATGTTTACGTATGCTATGGCATTCAGACGTGAATCTAGGGGTATCAATTAGACATGTGCGATTTTGATCGATTTGGAAATTCGGCCGAATTCGAAAAATTCGGGATTCGGATCGATTCTGATTTCCGAATTAAAATAGTGCCGAATTTACCGAATAAATCCGAATTCGTTCGGATTTATTCGGTAGATTCGGATGGCCATGGATTACACTAGTATTGTACAGTATATTAGGTTATATCTCTCTGCTATGGGTTACACCTAATATACAGTACATAATACTAGTCTAATACACAGCACATCCCACCGAATTTCCGAACCGAGACAAATTTATTTGAATCCGAATGAATCCGAAACTAATCCGAACCAAATTGATTCAAATTTTTCCGAATTCGAATCACTCTGAACCGAAATTCGAAAAAATCAGAATCAATCCGAACCGAACCGAATTTTTTCGCCATGCACATATCTAGTATCAATGGACCCAATGTGTGCCAGGAAAACATTTCTCACACCATATCACCGCCCCCACTATTTTACACAGTTTTCATCAGACATGACGGGTCCATGGATTCATTCTGTTTTCATCAAAGTTGGAGCCTGCCATCAACATCACGCACTAGGAACTTCGACTCATTAGACCAAGCAACCTTTTTCTAGTCTTTGATTGTCCAGATCTGGTGTTGTTGTGCCCACAGAAGGCATGCTCTCTTGTTTTTCTATGATAACAACATCACCCGCTGTTTTAGCCCATCAGCAACAAGGTGCACCTAGTGGCATGTTGCAATATGTTTTTCTCTGCGCCAAGGATTAATTCTGATTTGATTACTGAAATTGTGACCTGTCTGTTTACATGCACAAGTCTAGCCATCCTCCTCTGACCTCTCTGATTGAATGTTTTTTGGTCATTACACCATTCTTGATACACCCTTGAAACTGTTGTACGTAAAAGGTTTAGGCGTACTGACATTTCAGATACGCTTCGTCCAGGACTTCTTACACCTACTATCCATGCCATGTTAAAAGTCAATAATTTATTAGTGCGCAAACCAAGAGGGAATGCTAAAGTAAATGGTATAAAGGTGGAATATTTTTAGCTACTAATGGTCTCAAAATTTAAAAATGAACAACCATGTGCATCTTAAAATTTATGACAATAAAAAGTAGTTATGTCTCAGACTTGGGGAAAAAGAATTTTATTAATTTAATTTCTTGGTCAGAGCTCAAAAAAATGAACTCATTAAAGTTATAAACATAAGATAAAAAATAAAATATGAGATTCAAAAATAAATTTTAAATTTTAATATTTAATATATAACTGATTCCCTTAAATCAATTCAAACTATAATTCAACAGAAATATAAAATATGAAATAACTTCTCTAATAGCTCATCTAATAATTCATTTCAAAGTTTAATGACCGGTCCTAACTAATAAACCTTCGCTTCAAACAATAAACCTTCAAACAAATAAATACAGAAAAGTTCATATAATAAAACAACAACTAACACGATACATATAATACAATTTAAAAATAAAAAGTAAAAAGTTAAAAAGTTGCTCCTTTCACTCGAAAAGAAACTTTTGAGCTGGCTCTCAAATGAAAGTGTGTATCCAGACAAACGTCCTTCAGAGGCTTTTCACAAAAAGGAGTATGCGGTAGCGGTCTTTGGATTCTCCCAGCGTGTCCTGAGTGTAAGGCGTCTAAGTGAGAAACAGAAGCGTCCGCTTACATAGATATTTGATATTTACAGAAACAACAAGCATCGGTACTTACACATTAGTACCCAAAGATCTGCGCCGCACCCGACTCTCCTCACTATCAGGGGTCCCGGTTCGTGTTTGATCCTACACGGATTTGCTTCAGAGCCCAAACACCGGCCAATTGTAAGGACAGACCCAGGAGGAAATCCAAAAAGGGCGCCAAGAGAAATAGCAACACCTATAAGGTGGATATAAACTGCAAACAGTCCTTAGATCACAAATTTCAAATTGTAAGCAGTGAGTAACAAATCCGTGAAGGATCAAACACAAACCGGGACCCCTGATAGTGAGGAGAGTCGGGTGCGGCGCAGATCTTCGGGTACTAATGTGTAAGTACCGATGCTTGTTGTTTCTGTAAATATCAAACATCTATGTAAGCGGACGCATCTGTTTCTCACTTAGACGCCTTACACTCAGGACACGCTGGGAGAATCCAAAGACCGCTACCGCATACTCCTTTTTGTGAAAAGCCTCTGAAGGACGTTTGTCTGGATACACACTTTCGTTTGAGAGCCAGCTCAAAAGTTTCTTTTCGAGTGAAAGGAGCAACTTTTTAACTTTTTACTTTTTATTTTTAAATTGTATTATATGTATCGTGTTAGTTGCTGTTTTATTATATGAACTTTTCTGTATTTATTTGTTTGAAGGTTTGTTTGAAGCGAAGGTTTATTAGTTTGAACCGGTCATTAAACTTTGAAATGAATTATTAGATGAGCTATTAGAGAAGTTATTTCATATTTTATATTTCTGTTGAATTATTGTTTGAATTGATTTAAGGGAATCAGTTATATATTAAATATTAAAATTTAAAAAGTATTTTTGAATCTCATATTTTATTTTTTATCTTATGTTTATAACTTTAATGAGTTCATTTTTTTGAGCTCTGACCAAGTAATTAAATTAATAAAATTATTTTTCCCCAAATCTGAGACATAACTACTTTTTATTGTCATACATTTTAAGATGCACATGGTTGTTCATTTTTAAATTTTGAGACCATTAGTAACTAAAAATATTCCACCTTTATACCATTTACTTTAGCATTTCCTCTTGGTTTGCGCACTTATAAATGATTGAAATCTCTCTTTACCTTTGTTTGTTGGAAGTTTTTTGGGAATCTTCCTTAAATATAAGTGTTTGTATTTGGTTCATTGTGTGCTTTTCTCTAACTTTTTTCTTTTTCCAGTTTAGAGAGTGACCCAGCAGTAAAACAGTTAATTAGAGCAAAAGTTTAAAGTTCAATGCCCTATCTGAATTATAGAAGTATAATTTTGACTAGACTGTCCCTTTAACCCCTTAAGGATCAGCAATGTACCCTGTACGTCTCTAGTCTTTCTATGGATAGTGTACTATTAAAAATGAGGCCTCGCCACCAGCGCTATTATAAACTAGCAAAGCAGACCCTTAATGACCAGTGATGTACGTGGTACGTTGTGATCATTAATGGGTTAAGAAGGCTTTTTGGTACACTTAATTGTATCATTTGTGGTTGACTTGTAGTGGACGGTGCTCAGGCATAGTGCAGGTGTTGATCACACTGCTCTGTGTGAACGATGGATGCTTGGATGTCTCGGGACTGAGTCTGCTCTTTTAAGCTCCGGTGCTAGTTATAAAGTTAAAAATATTGATCTGATGGATACTGGGCAAAATTTTTAAGCTACCCCTGGTGCAGACAGGAGATTTGGTGAATGTCTGCTGGCGTGGCTACGATTGACGTTTAAATGGTTTAGAGCATCCACTAGACATTATTCTGAAGTGATTGCTGTCTTTATATTGCCTGATCCTGTGTCTGCGGTCAAAACCTTTACCTTTTGGAGTGTTTATAGGGAACTATCCCAAGGTGATTGCTGTCCCTGACCTGCCTGATCCCATTAGCCACAGAGGAATTTGGAGAAAACTGAATTCCGGAGGAACTGGTGGTAGTGACAGTTTCAGTACAAAGGCATTATTTTCTTCTCTGCCCAGAAGTTTAAATGATAAACAAATTAAAATTAAGGGTTAATTAAAAAATGAAGGGTTAAGGGCTTTGCCAAAATACTGGTCTCTTCAGATAAGAAAAGTACACCATATATTTTATAACTTATTCCATTACTGTTGGTATTTGGCATTTAATGAACTGTTGGCCCAGGTTAAGAGAAATGTGAAGAGTACTTTGATATACATATACTTTGACCTCACAGAGCTGGATATAACCTATTTATAAATATTGATTTGAGGGCCGCTCAGTGGTTTATGTCCAACAGACATTGATGAATGCCGACAGCGTAAAGCCGCCCCTTGCAAATTTGCTAGCAGGGGGTGTCAATCAGACCGATCGTATAGGATCGGCGGATTTATATCCGCAGCTTCAAAACAGGCGGACCAGTTATGGAGCAGCGGTCTAAAGGCCGCTGCTTCATAACTTCTGTTTCCAGCGAGCCTGAAGGCTCACGCGGAAACGGGCATCAAGCTCCATTTGGAGCTTGATAATTCGGCCCTATAGTGTTGATGAAGTTAGTCGAACAACTTGGTCAACAGTAGTTGGTCCCAAAATATGAAACTTTGTGATAATTTCCATGTAATTAAAGGCCTGCTATAAGATAAAATTGAAAATAAATCCACTTGATTTAGATCCTTTATATGGAATAGTGGATAAATATGACTATTGGTCATTTAATTATAAAACATGATAAAAGTAATTTGATCTACATTGCAAGAGCCCTAAGTTTCTGGATGTCTTGCAATATGAGAGATGGGGACCAATGCGCTATTTAGAGCTTTTTGTTCGCACACAAACACTGTCAGAAGTATTCTTTTACAATGCGCGGTTAGCACGTATATTACAAGTTTAAAGTAAAATGTTTGTATGCGAACAAAAGCTGACACATGCTAACCATTGGATTTTGGATATTGCAACCACACTAACTTCTTCTCCACATACACTTCAATGGAGAGCGCAAATGGAAATAAAACACCTTTCGCTCACACGCTAACCAGAGGATAGTTATGAATATTTTACATTCCAATGTTCTTCACATAGAAGAAAATGTTTTATTTATTTTTAAATAAATATATATATATATATATATCTGATGTACTTTTTGTAAAATATATATCTATATGAATATATAAAGATGTATATATATATAAATATTTTACATTCCAATGTTCTTCACATATTGAAAAACAGAATTTATGCTTACCTGATAAATTACTTTCTCCAGCGGTGTGTCCGGTCCACGGCGTCATCCTTACTTGTGGGATATTCTCTTCCCCAACAGGAAATGGCAAAGAGTCCCAGCAAAGCTGGTCACATGATCCCTCCTAGGCTCCGCCCACCCCAGTCATTCGACCGATGGACAGGAGGAAATATATATAGGAGAAACCATATGATACCGTGGTGACTGTAGTTAGAGAAAATAATTCATCAGACCTGATTAAAAAACCAGGGCGGGCCGTGGACCGGACACACCGTTGGAGAAAGTAATTTATCAGGTAAGCATAAATTCTGTTTTCTCCAACATTGGTGTGTCCGGTCCACGGCGTCATCCTTACTTGTGGGAACCAATACCAAAGCTTTAGGACACGGATGAAGGGAGGGAGCAAATCAGGTCACCTAAATGGAAGGCACCACGGCTTGCAAAACCTTTCTCCCAAAAATAGCCTCCGAAGAAGCAAAAGTATCAAATTTGTAAAATTTGGCAAAAGTGTGCAGTGAAGACCAAGTCGCTGCCTTACATATCTGGTCAACAGAAGCCTCGTTCTTGAAGGCCCATTTGGAAGCCACAGCCCTAGTGGAGTGAGCTGTGATTCTTTCAGGAGGCTGCCGTCCGGCAGTCTCATAAGCCAATCGGATAATGCTTTTAAGCCAAAAGGAAAGAGAGGTAGAAGTCGCTTTTTGACCTCACCTTTTACCAGAATAAACAACAAACAAGGAAGATGTTTGTCTGAAATCTTTAGTAGCCTCTAAATAGAATTTTAGAGCACGGACTACGTCCAAATTGTGTAACAAACGTTCCTTCTTTGAAACTGGATTCGGACACAAAGAAGGTACAACTATCTCCTGGTTAATATTTTTGTTGGAAACAACTTTCGGAAGAAAACCAGGCTTAGTACGCAAAACCACCTTATCTGCATGGAACACCAGATAGGGCGGAGAACACTGCAGAGCAGATAACTCTGAAACTCTTCTAGCAGAAGAAATTGCAACCAAAAACAAAACTTTCCAAGATAATAACTTAATATCTACGGAATGTAAGGGTTCAAACGGAACCCCTTGAAGAACTGAAAGAACTAGATTTAGACTCCAGGGAGGAGTCAAAGGTCTGTAAACAGGCTTGATCCTAACCAGAGCCTGAACAAATGCTTGAACATCTGGCACAGCTGCCAGTCTTTTGTGAAGTAAAACAGATAAAGCAGAGATCTGTCCCTTCAGAGAACTTGTAGATAATCCTTTTTCCAAACCTTCTTGTAGAAAGGATAGAATCTTAGGAATTTTTATCTTGTTCCATGGGAATCCTTTAGATTCACACCAACAGATATATTTTTTCCATATTTTATGGTAAATTTTTCTAGTTACAGGCTTTCTAGCCTGAATCAGAGTATCTATTACAGAATCTGAAAACCCACGCTTTGATAAAATCAAGCGTTCAATCTCCAAGCCGTCAGTTGGAGGGAAACCAGATTCGGATGTTCGAATGGACCCTGAACAAGAAGGTCCTGTCTCAAAGGTAGCTTCCATAGTGGAGCCGATGACATATTCACCAGGTCTGCATACCAAGTCCTGCGTGGCCACGCAGGAGCTATCAAGATCACAGAGGCCCTCTCCTGATTGATCCTGGCTACCAGCCTGGGGATGAGAGGAAACGGTGGGAATACATAAGCTAGGTTGAAGGTCCAAGGTGCTACTAGTGCATCTACTAGGGTCGCCTTGGGATCCCTGGATCTGGACCCGTAGCAAGGAACCTTGAAGTTCTGACGAGACGCCATCAGATCCATGTCTGGAATGCCCCATAATTGAGTTATTTGGGCAAAGATTTCCGGATGGAGTTCCCACTCCCCCGGATGGAATGTCTGACGACTCAGAAAATCCGCTTCCCAATTTTCCACTCCTGGGATGTGGATCGCAGACAAGTGGCAGGAGTGATCCTCCGCCCATTGAATTATCTTGGTCACTTCTTTCATCGCCAGGGAACTCCTTGTTCCCCCCTGATGATTGATATATGCAACGGTCGTCATGTTGTCTGACTGAAACCTTATGAATTTGGCCTTTGCTAGTTGAGGCCAAGCTCTGAGAGCATTGAATATCGCTCTCAGTTCCAGAATGTTTATCGGGAGAAGAGACTCTTCCCGAGACCATAGACCCTGAGCTTTCAGGGATTCCCAGACCGCGCCCAAGCCCACTAGGCTGGCGTCGGTCGTGACAATGACCCACTCTGGTCTGCGGAAGCTCATTCCCTGTGACAGATTGTCCAGGGTCAGCCACCAACGGAGTGAATCTCTGGTCTTTTGATCTACTTGAATCGTCAGAGACAAGTCTGTATAATCCCCATTCCACTGTCTGAGCATGCACAGTTGTAATGGTCTTAGATGAATTCGTGCAAAAGGAACTATGTCCATTGTTGCAACCATCAATCCTATTACTTCCATGCACTGCGCTATGGAAGGACGAGGAACAGAATGAAGTACTTGACAAGAGCTTAGAAGTTTTGATTTTCTGACCTCTGTCAGAAAAATCCTCATTTCTAAGGAATCTATTATTGTTCCCAAGAAGGGAACTCTTGTTGACGGGGACAGAGAACTTTTTTCTTTGTTCACCTTCCATCCGTGAGATCTAAGAAAGGCTAGGACGATGTCCGTATGAGCCTTTGTTTTTGACAGGGACGACGCTTGAATCAGGATGTCGTCCAAGTAAGGTACTACTGCAATGCCCCTTGGTCTTAGAACCGCTAGAAGAGACCCTAGTACCTTTGTGAAAATCCTTGGAGCAGTGGCTAATCCGAATGGAAGTGCCACAAACTGGTAATGCTTGTCCAGAAAAGCGAACCTTAGGAACTGATGATGTTCCTTGTGGATAGGAATATGTAGGTACGCATCCTTTAAATCCACGGTAGTCATAAATTGATTTTCCTGGATAGTAGGTAGGATCGTTCGAATAGTTTCCATTTTGAACGATGGTACCCTGAGAAATTTGTTTAGGATCTTTAGATCCAAAATTGGTCTGAATGTTCCCTCTTTTTTGGGAACTATGAACAGATTGGAATAAAAACCCATTCCTTGTTCTCTTATTGGAACTGGATGTATCACTCCCATCTTTAACAGGTCTTCTACACAATGTAAGAATGCCTGTCTCTTTATTTGGTTTGAAGATAATTGAGACCTGTGGAACCTTCCCCTTGGGGGTAGTTCCTTGAATTCCAGGAGATAACCTTGAGAAACTATTTCTAGCGCCCAAGGATCCTGAACATCTCTTGCCCAAGCCTAAGCAAAGAGAGAAAGTCTGCCCCCCACTAGATCCGGTCCCGGATCGGGGGCTATCCCTTCATGCTGTTTTGGTAGCAGTGATAGGCTTCTTGGCCTGCTTACCCTTGTTCCAGCCTTGCATTGGTTTCCAGGCTGGTTTGGGTTGTGAAGTATTACCCTCTTGCTTAGAGGATACAGAATTAGAGACTGGTCCGTTTCTGCGAAAGGGACGAAAATTAGGCTTATTTTTAGCCTTAAAAGACCTATCCTGTGGGAGGGCGTGGCCCTTTCCCCCAGTGATGTCTGAAATAATCTCTTTCAAATCAGGTCCAAATAATGTTTTACCTTTGAAAGGAATGTTAAGCAATTTTGTCTTGGAAGACACATCCGCTGACCAAGACTTTAGCCAAAGCGCTCTGCGCGCCACGATAGCAAACCCTGAATTTTTTGCCGCTAATCTAGCTAATTGCAAAGCGGCATCTAAAACAAAAGAGTTAGCCAATTTAAGTGCTTGAACTCTGTCCATAACCTCCTCATACGAAGATTCTTTACTGAGCGATTTTTCTAGTTCCTCGAACCAGAAACACGCTGCCGTAGTGACAGGAACAATGCATGAAATTGGTTGTAGAAAGTAACCTTGCTGTACAAAAATCTTTTTAAGCAAACCCTCTAATTTCTTATCCATAGGATCTTTGAAAGCACAACTATCTTCGATAGGAATAGTAGTGCGTTTGTTTAGAGTAGAAACCGCTCCCTCGACCTTGGGGACTGTCTGCCATAAGTCCTTTCTGGGGTCGACTATAGGAAATAATTTCTTAAATATAGGGGGGGGGAACAAAAAGTATGCCGGGCCTTTCCCACTCTTTATTTACTATGTCCGCCACCCGCTTGGGTATAGGAAAAGTGTCGGGGGGCACCGGAACCTCTAGGAACTTGTCCATCTTACATCATTTCTCTGGAATGACCAAATTGTCACAATCATCCAGAGTAGATAACACCTCCTTAAGCAGTGCGCGGAGATGTTCTAATTTAAATGTCACAACATCAGGTTCAGCTTGATGAGAAATTTTTCCTGAATCTGAAATTTCTCCATCAGACAAAACCTCCCTCATGGCCCCTTGAGATTGGTGTGAGGGTATGTCAGAACAGTTATCATCAGCGTCCTCTTGCTCTTCAGTGTTTAAAACAGAGCAATCGCGCTTTCTCTGATAAGTAGGCATTTTGGATAAAAGATTTGCTATGGAGTTATCCATTACAGCCGTTAATTGTTGCATGGTAATAAGTATTGGCGCACTAGATGTACTAGGGGCCTCCTGTGTGGGCATAACTGGTGTAGACACAGTAGGGGATGATGTAGTATCATGTTTACTCCCTTCATTTGAGGAATCATCTTGGGCAATATCATTATCTGTGGCATTACTGTCCTTACTTTGTTTGGACACTATGGCACAATTATCACATAAATTTAAATGGGGAGACACATTGGCTTTCATACATATAGAACATAGCTTATCTGATGGTACAGACATGTTAAACAGGCTTAAACTTGTCAACAAAGCACAAAAAACGTTTTAAAATAAAACCGTTACTGTCACTTTAAATTTCAAACTGAAAACACTTTATTACTGAATATGTGAAAAAGTATGAAGGAATTGTTCAAAATTCACCAAAATTTCACCACAGTGTCTTAAAGCATTAAAAGTATTGCACACCAAATTTCAGAGCTTTAACCCTTAAATTAACGGAACCGGAGCCGTTTTTACATTTAACCCCTATACAGTCCCAGCTATATGCTTTGCTGAGACCCAACCAAGCCCAGAGGGGAATACGATACCACAAGATGCCTTCTATAAGCTTTTTCAGTGATTCTTAGCTCCTGACACATGCATCTGCATGCCTTGCTCTCCAAAAACAACTGCGCATTAATGGCGCGAAAATGAGGCTCTGTCTATAACTAGAAAGGCCCCCATCTGAAAAAGGTGTCCAACACAGTGCCTGCCGTTTTTCTAAATGTTCCCCAAGATTATAATACCAATAATTAGTTAGAATCTGCATAATATGCCTAGTAAAGCAATCGTTTTAGCCCAGAAAAATGTCTACCAGTTTTTAAGCCCTTTCTGAAGCCCTTTATTCTTTTATGTTTAACTAAGAAAATGGCTTACCGGTCCCCATGAGGGGAAATGACAGCCTTCCAGCATTACATGGTCTTGTTAGAAATATGGCTAGTCATACCTTAAGCAGAAAAGTCTGCTAACTGTTTCCCCCAACTGAAGTTACTTCATCTCAACAGTCCTGTGTGGAAACAGCAATCGATTTTAGTTACTGTCTGCTAAAATCATCTTCCTCTTACAAACAGAAATCTTCATCCTTTTCTGTTTCAGAGTAAATAGTACATACCAGCACTATTTTAAAATAACAAACACTTGATAGAAGAATAAAACTACATTTAAACACCAAAAAACTCTTAACCATCTCCGTGGAGATGTTGCCTGTGCAACGGCAAAGAGAATGACTGGGGTGGGCGGAGCCTAGGAGGGATCATGTGACCAGCTTTGCTGGGACTCTTTGCCATTTCCTGTTGGGGAAGAGAATATCCCACAAGTAAGGATGACGCCGTGGACCGGACACACCAATGTTGGAGAAAATGTTCTATGTAGTTTTAAATAGATATATATATATATATATATATATATATATATATATATATATATATATATATATATATATATATATATATATATATATATATATATATAAAGTACACACAGTAAAACAAAAAATATAAAAAAAATCAATAAAAATTATTTTTCATGTTTTCAGGTATTGGAGTGGAAAAGGCTCAAAAGGATGAATTCTGATGTGACCTGTGTGCTTGCACAAATCTAGCCATCCTCCTCTGACCTCGCTGACTGGATGTTTTTTTGGTCATTACACCATTCTCGATATAGCCTTGAAACTGTTGTATGTAAAATGTTTAGGAGTAACGAAATTTCAGATATGCTTCATCCAGCACGTCTTGCACCTATTATCCATGCCACGTTTAAAGTCCATTAGATCTCTGCTCTTCCCCATTCTCGCTGCGGTTTGCACGCTTAACTGCTAGTAGGAAGGTTGTTCTGCTGTATTTATACCAAAACAGTGGCCACATCATATGCAATGTAGTAGAACAAACCATTTTTGTGCACACCAGGGATGTACCTAATAAAGGGGCTGCACAGCAAATATGGCACACATTAACTAGTGCTGTTGAGCTATGAAAAACTCACAATGCACTGCATTATGGTGCATATATGGCACACATGAACTAACACTGTTATTTTTTATGTTTTCAGGTATTTGAGTGGAAAGGACTCAAAAGTATGGATATTTTTCCACCCCCATATATACATATATATATATATATATATATATATATATATATATATATATATATATATATGTGTATATATATATATATATATATATATATATATACATCTATACACACACAGTCATGTGAACAAGAAAGTACACCCTCTTTGAATTCTATGGTATTACGTATCAGGACATAATAACAATCATTTGGTCGTTGGCAGGTCTTAAAATTAGGTAAATAACAACCTCAGATGAACAACAACACATGACATAACAACACGTCATGATTTATGTAACAAAACTAAAGCCAAAATGGAGAAGCAATGTGTGAATAACTAAGTACACCTTATGATTTAATAGCTTGTAAAACCACCTTTAGCAGCAATAAATTGAAGTAAACATTTTCTGTATGACTTTATCAGTCTCTAACATTGTTGTGGAGGAATTTTGGCCCACTCTTCTTTACAACGTTGCTTCAGTTCATTGAGGTTTGTGGGCATTTGTTTATACACAGCTCTCTTAAGGTCCCACCACAGCATTTCAATCATGTTGAGGTCTGGACTTTGACTGGGACATTGCAACACCTTGATTCTTTTCTTTTTCTGCCATTCTGTTGAAGATTGGCTGGTGTGCTTTGGATCATTGTCCTGTTGCATGACCCTATTTTTGGCCAAGCTTTAGCTGTCAGTCAGATGATCTCACATTTGACTCTAGAATACTTTGGTGTACAGATGAGTGCATGGTCGATTAAATGACTGCAAGGTGCCCAGGTTCTGTGGCTGCAAAACAAGCCCAAATAATCACCCCTTAACCACAGTGTTTGACAGTTGGTAGGAGGTGTTTGTGCTGATATGCTGTGTTTGGTTTTCGCCAAATGTGGCACTGTGCATTATGGCCAAATATCTCTATTTTGGTCTCGTCTGTCCATAGAACATTGTTCCAGAAGTCGTGCGGTTTGTTCAGATGCAACTTTGCAAACCTAAGCCATGCTGCAATGTTTTTAGAGAGAAGAGGCTTTCTCCTGGCAACCCTTCCATGCAAACCATACTTTTTCTAATTGTACTGTCATGAACTTTAACATTTAACATGCTAACTGAGGCCTGTAAAGTCTGAGATGTAACTGCTTTTTTTTTTGCAATTTCTCTGAGCATTGCAGGGTCTGACTTTGGGTGAATTTGCTGGGATGTCCACTCCTGGGAAGATTGGCAACTGTCTTCAATGTTTTCCACTTGTGAATAATCTTTCTCACTATAGAATGATTGACTTTAAATTGTTTGGAAATGACCTTGTAACCCTTCCCAGATTGATGGGCAGCAACAATTGCTTCTCTAAGATCTTTGCTGATGTCTTTCCTCCTTGGCATTGTGTTACCACACACCCGAATGCTCCAGACCAGCAAACTGCTAAAACTTTGGCTTTTATAGAGGTGGTCACACTTGCTGATGATCAGTTAATCAAAGGCATTTGATTATCAGCACCTGGCTGCTACTTAGCCTCTTAATTCCTAATGAAGCAGTAAGGGTATACTTAGTTTTTCACACATGACCTCCATTTTGGCTTTATTTCTATTAAATAAATCATGATATCGTGTAAAATGTCATTTTTGTTGTTCATCTGAGGTTGTATTTTCCTAATTTTAAGACCAGCTAAGGTCCAAATGATTGTTATTATATCCTGATACGTAAAACGATAGACTTCAAAGAGAGGGTGTACTTTCTTTTTCACATGACTCTATATGTATGTATATATGTTACAATGATTTAAGTAGGATGCTATAACCAATTAATTCTAATAATCTCTTCCCCACTATATAGGTCAGAGAGGGGTGTTGCTAAGCAATAAAGGATGATGTGCATCAGTGAAGCCGAAGGTTCTTCTTTTGAGCTGTGGGTGGGGGTGATGCATTGAGTGGATAGTGACTGAATGCTGTTTGCAATTGCATCATGTTATGGATAACATCTGATCATTGATAACTATCTCTCCGTATTTCCTTCTGTTGCATCACATGAATGTGAGTAGCCAATGATCATCAGGAGGCAGATCTATGATGAAAGGGAGGTGTGTTGGTTAAGCGGCATTTGATTGGTCATTAAAAATCTATTTAAACAGTTGTCATTTCCAGCAATCAGGTTATCGCCTTGACAAAGCTGTGGCGAAACATACAGGCGCTCATGTATCCCTCGCACCTTAATGGTCTATTATGATTTATGGTTTAAATATATGTTTTGAGGATTACAAGGCAGTACCCAACCTTGTTAAATAACTATTGCTGTGTGACGTGAGTGGGGCATCATTGTCACAAAATCATAGTCACTTAGATAGGGATCTTTTTCTTTGTGTTTCTAGCAATAGTGTGGACAGTTACACCTTTGATTGTTTTCCTCTGGAATTTAATAGTTACTGAATAGTTACTTTAATTGCTGTGGTGCAGGTGTTGTGCATGCTGCGTATTGATTTTTTTTTTCTCCAACTTTTAATAATTAGAATACAAGTTATATTTTAATATAATGGGTTTGATACCTTATATAGGATGTAGAGATATACAAATTTATCTTAGGGATTAATATGTTGTTGGTGGGCTGACCTCTTTGTCTCCCTATTCCGGGTGTTTGAGGAGGCTTTCTTTTTCAATATGTACAGTATATATGTGTTTATATGTGTATATATATAGTTTGTGCTCATGTGGTCATGTTTACTTTCAACTTGTAAAATGCGTGCAAATTAGTGTGGGCGCCAGGGGTCAAGTCCAGCGGGAACGCATGGGAACGGAGTTCCTGCACTATTTTTGCAGGTGGAACTAAGTTCCCCCTGGAATGAGAACAGAAACATTTCAGTAAACATTGCTGCTGCTGGTGGGAGGAGCTAAAGCACAGTCTGGATAGAGGGATAGTGAGATCCTCTAGTAATGGACAGTAGCACTTCCTACAATACACTAAATGCAAGCCTGTCAGCGGTCCTGTTGTGTGATCCCCCAGCACTGTGTGTAACACATGGTGCTTACATTGCTGTGTGGCATGTTCTGGGGTTATTTAGTTCCCCTCAGCAGAAATAGGACTATTCCACCTTAAGTGGGTGAGACTCTGTGACCCTTCGTTGGTTCTAATTTGCTTTAATTAACCAAAGTGTATAGATTATATACATATAAATACAGTGTGTGTGTATGTAAGTGTGTGTGTATAAACCAAAATTAAAGGGGCATACAAAGGTTGAGATCTGTGCATATCCTAAAAGGGATAATTAATTAAAAATAGTTTGCATAAAAAAAATTGTTTAAAAATTGCTGGCAAGTATTTTAAAATAATTTTCAAAAATAAGCAAAATGAATTACATAGCTAAGCTGCCTGGAAAAGCCAACTCCACCACCCTTATCAGGGTTTAGACACAGGCGTTGTATTTCAACTGAGTTCACAGCTTCTTGACATGCTCCAGCAGATAATCCTTATGCACTTTTGCATTCTACCAAAACAACAATAGATACAGATACAGCCATAGAAGGAAATGTGAGGGGGGAGTTAGAGCTTTACAATTCAGAAACTAAAAAGAAAGGGTTAATGACGAGGCACTGCAGAATACATTTGCAGGTAAAGTAATTAAAAGTACATATTATTATATTTTGTCTCAATCCCAACTTGTTTTATGTATCTTTAATTGTGAGGGGGATGAAAGTCTTTGTGAGTTCCCACACTTTTTCTTGACCCCTGGACTGGGCGTGAAATTCCCAAATCACGTGCATGCCACTTGCAATCTAGCCCTGTATCAGGAAGAAATAAAGTTGCCGTTATCTCCTATAATAACACAAAGTGTGAACTAGGACAAAGAAGAAAAGAGAAGGAGAGTGTGGCAGAAATGAAAAGGTAAGGGAAAGAAAGTGAATAAGTCACGGGATCTGCAAATAGGAAACTTAGCCTCAACATCTTAATCTCAACACCTTGTTTTACGTAAAGCGAAAGTCTAGTCTAGTCAGATTTAGATAGGGCATGCAATTTTAAACAACTTTCCAATTTACTTTTATCATCAAATTTGCTTTGTTTTGCTTGGTATTCTTAGTTAAAAGCTAAACCTAGGTTGGCTCATATGCTAATTTCTAAGCCCTTGAAGGCCACCTCTTATCTGAATGCATTTTGACAGTTTTCACAGCTAGACAGTGTTAGTTCATGTGTGCCATATAGATAACATTGTGCTCACTCCAGTTGAATCATTTAATGTAACTTGTTTTACAACAGTAAAGATAGCCACAACTTTAGATTTACTGTTTAAAGTGGTGTTGCTTGTATATGTTTCTTTTTTTCTCTCTCTTTCTCTATACACTTCTATTCCTGATAAGTGTCCCCCCCTCCTCTCTCATAACCTCAGTTTTGAAAGTTTTCAGTGAGTTTTTTTTAGTCTTCTCCCTCCCTATACACCTCTGTCTTTGAGGTGATAAGTTGGGGGGGGGGGGGTTCCTCAACCTCTGTTTTGAGGTGTCAAGTGAGCATATTTTTTTAAATTTTGTTTTCTACATTGGTATAGCTGTATGTTGGTTGCACCAATTGAGAGCCTGTCTATATAACGTAGATTAGGTTTGTAGAACCCTACTATAAGGGAGGGGTATTAAAGCATAGTTTTTTTAGAGTATTGCTCCGACCTAAAGACTATTTTGAGATTGTAACTTTCCTATAAGTAGAGTATTAGTAAGGGACACAGATTATTGCCTTAGCTTTATTTAAGGGGAATCTTGGCTTTGTTTAGAATCCGTGAAAAAACATTTTCCTTTCTTTTTATGAAAAAATATCTGACCCAAAAAATGCTCCTAAAAACAGGTTTCTAGATAAGAAGACCAAATCCTCCTAAAAGCTCCAACAACTCATTTCATCTGCTGAATAATTCAATAGATGCACCATCCTCTAACCCACTGATTTCACTAATAACCAACATCTTGGTTTCCAAAATTGAAAATATTCAAGCAGAACTACGAAAAGATATTCAATTACTCACAATTGATTGAAGTAAAACAATTAATGGTAGACTTCTGGAGGCTGATCAAAGGGTTTCAGAACTAGAAGATAACTACCATAATTTAGAAATGAAGCTAGATTAGTTAATAAAACACAACAGCTTTCTCTCTCAAAGATTGGAAGAATTGGGAGAATAGAAACAAAAGAAATAATGTTATGTTATTAGGACTATCAGAGTCCGTAAAACACTTAGAAATATTACATTTTGTTCAAATTAAGCTCCCTGAAATACTAGGTATTGTCACATCCATACCTGGAGCTGATACTGGGATGTCCAGTCTCTGGTCAGATGCCTTCCCTCCTGAGTCACTGGAGGGCTTGGTTCTGTTTGATAATTACTTAGTCTACTGCCTGCTCTGGCTGGCTCTGTGGCTCCATCTGCCTGCCAGCTGCAGGCAGTTACTCAATCAACACTGTATAAAAAGCTACTTCCTGTTTCTTGTGTTTTCCTGTGTATAGACCTGTATTTCTGGGCATGCTACTTCCTGTTTCTGCTGTTCTCTGTGTATGACGCCTGCCTGTTTCCTGGACTCATCCTTTGGATTTTAAATTGGTTCTGTTGATGCCTGCAAGATTCTGACCTTTGGCCTGGACATTATTTACCACTTTGGATCCTAATTTGGCACTGTATTTAGCTTGCAGGGTAATGACCTTTGGCCTGAACTAACCTTCATTTTGTCTTATACTAGGTCTAACCCTCCGTGATGAGGCAGTGTGGCTCATTGTCACTTCCCAACCACCTGAGGGTCCTTTCCTAGACTGACTTTACTACTCCTGTGACATTATACACAGGCAACTAACATGGACCCTGACTAAGTGACCAAAGCTATAACTCATCAACGCCAACTACTGGGGGCTCACTCAGCACATCTCCAGAGTATTGACACAAAATTGGACTAGTTAGCAGAGATAATGCGAACACTGTGCCAATCCTCTCAACCTGCTACAACACTGTTGCTTCGCCCAGCTTTACCAGAAGTTACTGAAACATGTGATTTTCTGATGACTGTAGAGTGTTTCGGAATCAGTGCTACCTTTATTTTTTAAATAACCCTGAAACATGTGTCTTCTGAAACCCAGGTTACCTTCATCATTTATTTGCTGAAAGGAAAAGCTATGTTGTGGATTTCACTATACTAGAAAAGGATGACCCAATTCTTAAGGATGCTTAAGCCTTTCCAACTGCTTTAAAAACGATATTTGACAAGCCTAGCTGCAGCTGAGTCTGCTCTACTGGAACTGCAACAAAGGCACACAATCTGTTGCTCTGTATGCTGTTGAATTCTGCACTTTAGCGACTGAGAATACTGAAAGCAGCATTCAGCAGAGGACTGTGTGACAGGATTAAAGGTGGATTGGTTTAAAAAGAATTAGAGGACTTTATTTCTCTATGTATCAAACTTGATACCCGCCACATGAAGCTTTAGCTGGTAAAAGATAGGACACAGAAATCCCAAAGACCTGTTTTTAGTTGGTAGCAAAATTTACAATCCCTACAGCATCTCCTTCAATCCCTACAGTTGAAGAGCCTGTAAAGGTGAGTACCATCCGACTTTCTGAAGCAGAAGGACTCAGGAGACGTAATCTCGGTTTGTGTCTCTACTGTGGCCAAAAAGGGCATCTCTTGAAGGATTATTCCACCAGGCCGGACAAAGCCTCTAACAAGACCAAGTTGTCTGTACTAATCTGCCTCACTATCAACAGACAACACATCAATTCCCAAGCCCTTACTAACTCTGGAGCTGATGCAGTATTTATGGATTTATTTTTCGCCAGACAACATGATATTTCCAGTGTAAAGAAGAAGAACCCAAGCCATATGACTGTTAGGTACTGGAGTTAATTTTCTACCATTCTATACCCCTTACTATACACGTGGGGGTGCTTCATGTGGAAACTCTGCAATTCGATTTAGTGTCTTCACCACATGTACCGAGCATATTGGGATATCCATGGTTAAAATTACATGAACCCACAATTTCCTGGTCCAAAAATGAAATAATGGCTTGGGGGAGACAATTGTTTTAATCACTGTCTGTACAGGCCTGTGACACTGAAACTTTCCATCGTTCTAACTCTATCTGTGGGCTATAATCCCTTGCACTACTATCAAGAGTTTTTGGATGTATTTAAAAAAGAAACAACAAAACAAAAAAAAAAAACACAGAAATATTACCTCCTCATCGAGAATTTGATTGTGCCATAAAGTTGTATCCTGGAGCTACAATACCTAAGCGTAAGACTTATCCTGTCTCTCAACCTGAATTCAAAGCTTTAGACACCTACATAAAGGAAAACCTTGAACGTGGATTCATCAGTCCTTCGACCCTGCATTGATTATCGAGCCTTAATTACTGTAAAGGACTCTTACCTATTACCGTTGATTCTAGAAATTTTTTATTATCTCAAGGATGCAACCATTTTCACCAAGTTAGATTTGCGTGGGGCCTGCAATCTTGTCCGTATCAAGGAGGGTGACGAGTGGAAAAAACACCCATTTTGGGCACTTTGAATATCTCGTATAGCCCTTCGGGCTGTGCAATGCACCAGCAATCTGAACATCTTCGTAATAATATGTTTAGATGACAAACTAATTTTCCCTGAATGTCCCTTTCTGAGCATGTGAAACTTGTTCTACAGCCTAAAGTGCTAAGCAGGAAAAGTATTTATTCCATCAAAATAGTATACCTTTCCTTGGATACATTATATTTCCCTCTGGAATTTCTATGGACCAAACCAAGCTATTTGCAACTTTAGACTGGCCTCAGCCTACCACTCTATAGAGAGTTCCAAGATTTCTTGGCTTTGCTAATTACTATAGGCACTTTATCAAAGGATTCTCATCTATTGCAGCACCCTTAATAGGTGTATTAAAGTGTGTAAGTAGAAAATATATCAAATATGTCCCTGAGGGGGAGGGATATTGCCCTTACCCACAGGGGGTGCTGGATGCAAATTACAAAGTAAATAAAATCAAAAGAAAAATAAGTAGCATCCCTAAAGCACTCACCAAAAGCAACAATATTCTCTAGACAAAACAAAGTCTCACCCCACCCCTGTAGGGACAAAATATTAAAACATAACTTTTAATAACACTTTAAAATATATAATCACACATTTAAAAACCAACATTTACTAGGGTAAAATATATATAGGCAGGTAAAGCCAGATACACGTAAATCCTAATAAGGCTATAATCCTATAAACCTCAGTCCAGTACAAAGTGGGTAATTATCCCCATTAATCTGTGTTACACGAATACAAAAGATCCCTTTCTATGGTCTATCGGTGACTCATAAGCTTCCTCTTAGGAGCATAATGGGATGGCAAACTACTAAGCTCACATGTAACTACCAGAGCAATTATTTAAGAAAGCTGGGTATTCCTGTACTAGCCTGGGTAAAAAAATAAAACATTTGTTTAAAAAAAACCATATTACCAAATAGGTGGCGGTGTATAGAAATCCTCAATCAGGACCAAACCCATCACATTATGCTCCTGAGAGGAGGCTTATGAGTCACCGGTAGACCATAGAAAGGGATCTTTTGTATTCATTAATATCCAAATTCTGGAGAGCCGAAACCTAGGGGTATCTATTTCCCTTTCTTATTTCTACCACTCACAAACTAAGGGTCAAACTGAAAGAGTTAACCAGGACCTGGAAGCTTATCTAAGAAATCTAATCTAAGAAATTATGGTACAGTAGTACAGAAGTGTATCCCCACAGTGTGTGTGACAAATCATATCATAAAACACATATATACAAAAATATATATAAAAGCAAACACACAATTCATGGAAAAACACAAAAATTACTCTGTATCAACTAAGATCATACCACATGTAGAGAGCTATCAAGGTATTGGGTCTAGGAGCTATAAAATCAAAATTATACACTATAGACTGAGAGCAGCATATAAAAAATATCATAAATGGATAGGTAGACTCTCATTCAAGATTTCATAAGGAAGTATATAAGGAAGATCTTAGCAGAAAATGTCCTTCACATGCTCATAAGTAGCACTGCCAGCCAGTATGGACATTTAGACACCTGGCCGTTAGGGTTATTATTATTATCGGTTATTTGTAGAGCGCCAACAGATTCCGCAGCGCTAGGGTTCCCAATTCGTATATCCATCTAGCCTCTTTTTGCAGAAGGAGTTTGGCCCTGTTGTCACCTCTCCTTGGGATAGGTACATGGTCGATAATTCTAAACCTCAAGTCTTTAACAGTGTGGTCCGCCTCTAGAAAATGACGGGCCACAGGTTGATCAGATTTTGATGGCTGCCCTTATACTTGAACGATGATTTGCCATCCTGACTCTGGCATCATCAATGGTTTTTCCTGTGTAGATCTTTCCACAGGGTCTTTTAAGGAGGTAGATGATGTACTGTGTTGTGCAAGTAAGAAAGAATTTGATCTGATATTTCTTCTTGCGGTCAGGATGTTGAAAACTGGCACCCGTGTGCATGCTGTTGCATGTTACACAGCTGGTACATTTGAAGCAGCCGCTCTTCTTCTTCAACCAGGTTTGCTTATCGCTCAAAGGGGTTACGTCTGTTTTCATCAACTAGTCCCTCAAACTCCTCCCCCTACGATATGCAAGTCGTGGCGCTGTCCATTGAGTAAATTGTAACGTCAGGTCTGCTTGAATCAGCTTCCATTCTTCTTTAATGACCTTGGTGACATGATATTGGTCGGGGTGTAAGAGGTTACAAATGTGAGTTGAGGGGAATCGTTTTTCCTTGAAGTCCTCTGTGTTGCCATAGGGCATAGTGCCTGTTCTTGAATTTCTCGTAACTGCTTCCCCCTATATCCACGTTCCATGAACCTCTGTGTCATCTCAGATAATTGTTGGGTGCATTTTGTTCACAACAGTATTGTTCCTGATTACTCGCTGATATTGCGCTTTTGGAATGTTTAGAATAAGAGCTGGTTGATGACATCTTCTTGCGTGTAGGGTAGAGTTTGCGGTATGCTGAAATCTAATAGTGATCTCAATCTCATTCAGAGATTTAATCCATGTCTCCAGAGACTCTTCACCATCTTGCTAGATTAGAAAGAGATCATCTATATATCGACAATAGAATTTGATAGGATGTAAGTCATAGACATTAATGTTTTCGGTCTCATAGTCAGCCATAAATAAATTAGCTAGCGATGGGGCCACATTGGACCCCATCACCAAGGCTGCAATCTGCAGATAGAAGATGTTCTTGAACCGGAAAAAGTTTTCTGTAAGGCAGATAGTAAGTAATTCCACAAGTACTTCTTCAGATGGACCCACATATGACACTCGGCTTAAGCATTTAGTGACCGCTGCTATCCCTAACTTGTGTGGGATGACAGTATATAAGCTAGATACATCCAAGGTGACTAGTAGATCGGTGGTCCTGATGTCTTTGTGTTGAGTAACCTGTTTAATAAAGGCTGTGGAATCTTGTATATAAGATCTCATCTGTTTTACCCAAGGATGTAGGTAAAAATCCACAAATTAGCTAGTGGCTGCAACAAGGATCCTCTACCCAAAACTATGTTATATAGTGTATAATTTTGATTTTATAGCTCCTAGACCCAATACCTTGATAGCTCTCTACATGTGGGATGATCTTAGTTGACACTTGGATATATATATATATATATATATATATATATATATATATATATATATATATATATATATATATATATATAACATAATTTATGTAAGAACTTACCTGATAAATTCATATATTTCAAATTGGCAAGAGTTCATGAGAATTTAGTAAATGTATGCAAAGAAGACCAAGTTGCTTTGCAAATCTTATCAACTGAAGCTTCATTCTTAAAAGCCCACAAAGTGGAGACTGATCTAGTGGAATGAGCTGTAATTCTCTGAGGCGGGGCCTGACCCGACTCCAAATAAGCCTGATGAATCAAAAGCTTTAACCAAGATGCCAAGGAAATGGCAGAAGCCTTCTGACCTTTTCTAGAACCAGAAAAGATAACAAATAGACTAGAAGTCTTCCTGAAATCTTTAGTAGCTTCAACATAATATTTCAAAGCTCTTACCACATCCAAAGAATGTAAGGATCTCTCCAAAGAATTCTTAGGATTAGGACACAAAGAAGGGACAACAATATCTCTATTAATGTTGTTAGAATTCACAACCTTAGGTAGAAATTTAAATAAAGTCCGCAAAACTGCTTTATCCTGATGGAAAATCAGAAAAGGAGATTCACAAGAAAGAGCAGATAATTCAGAAACTCTTCTAGCAGAAGAGATGGCCAAAAGGAACAACACTTTCGATAAAAGTAGTTTAATGTCCAAATAATGCATAGGCTCAAACGGAGGAGCCTGTAAAGCCTTCAAAACCAAATTAAGACTCCAAGGAGGAGAAATTGATTTAATGACAGGCTTGATATGGACCAAAGCCTGTACAAAACAGTGAATATCAGGAAGCTTAGCAATCTTTCTGTGAAATAAAACAGAAAGAGCAGAGATTTGTCTCTTCATGGAACTTGCAGACAAACCCTTATCCAAACCATCCTGAAGAAACTGTAAAATTCTAGGAATTCTAAAAGAATGCCAGGAGAATTGATGAGAACACCATGAAATATAAGTCTTCAAAACTCGATAATAAATCTTCCTAGAAACCGATATACAAGCTTGTAACATAGTATTAATCACTGAGTCAAGGAAACCTCTATGACTAAGCACTAGGCGTTCAATTTCCATACCTTCAAATTTAGTGATTTGAGATCCTGATGGAAAAACGGACCTTGAGACAGAAAGTCTGGCCTTAATGGAAGTGGCCAAGGTTGTCAACTGGACATCCAAACAAGATCCGCATACCAAAACCTGTGAGGCCATGCTGGAGCTACCAGCAACACAAACGATTGTTCCATGATGATCTTGGAAATCACTCTTGGAAGAAGAACCATAGGTGGGAAAATAGCAGTTCCTTGGTGTTACCAACATGCTTATAACGCATCCACCGCTTCCGCCTGAGGATCCCTGGACCTGGACAGGTACCTAGGTATTTTCTTGTTTAGATGGGAAGCCATCAGATCTATTTTTGGAAGACCCCACATCTGAACAATCTGAGAAAACACATCTGGATGGAGCGAACACTCCCCGGATGTAAAATCTGACGGCTGAAATAATCCGCTTCCCAATTGTCTATACCTGAGCTATGAACCGCAGAAATTAGACAGGAGCTGGATTCCGCCCAAGCAAGTATCTGTGATACTTCTTTCATAACTTGGGGACTGTGAGTCCCACCCTGATGATTGACATATGCCACAGTTGAGATATTGTCTGTCTGGAAACAAATTAATGGTTCTCTCTTCAACAGAGGCCAATCCTGAAGAGCTCTGAAAATAGCACAGAGTTCTAAAATATTGATTGGGAACCTTGCCTCTTGAGATTTCCAAACCCCTTGTGCTGTCAGAGATCCCCAGACAGCTCCCCAACCTGAAATACTTGCATCTGTTGTAATCACAGTCCAGGTTGGAGGAACAAAAGAGGCCCCTTGAACTATACCATGGTGATCTAACCACCAAGTCAGAGAGAGTTGAACATTGGGATTTAAGGATATTAATTAGGTATATTTGTATAATCCCTGCACCATTGTTTCAGCATACAAAGCTGGAGAGGTCTCATATGAAAACGAGCAAAGGGGATCACGTCCGATGTTGCAGTCATGAGACCTAAAACTTCCATGCACATAGCTACTGAAGGGAATGATTGAGACTGAAGGTTCCGACAAGCTGAAACCAATTTTAATCATCTCTTGTCTGTTAGAGACAGAGTCATGGACACTGAATCTATCTGGAAACCTAAAAAGGTGACCGTCTGAAGAATCAAATAACTTTTTGGTAAATTGATCCTCCAACCATGTCTTTGAAGAAACAACACTAGTTGATTTGTGTGAGATTCTGCAGAATGTAAAGACTGAGCTAGTACCAAGATATCGTCCAAATAAGGAAACAATGCAATACCCCGTTCTCTGATTACAGAGAGTAGGGCACCGAGAACCTTCGAAAAGATTCTTGGAGCGGTCGCTAGGCCAAATGGAAGAGCGATAAATTGGTAATGCTTGTCTATAAAAGAGAATCTCAGAAACTGATAGTGGTCGGGATGAATCGGAATATGAAGATATGCATCCTGTAAGTATATCATGGACATATAATGCCCTTGCTGAACAAAAGGCAGAATAGTCCTTATAGTCACCATTTTGAAAGTTGGCACTCTTACATAACGATTCAAAATTTTCAGATCCAGAACCGGCCTGAATGAATTGTCTTTCTTTGGGACAATGAATAGATTTAAATAAAACCCCAGATCCTGTTCCTGAAACGGAACTGGTTTGATTACCCCTGAAAGCTCCAGGTCTTAAACACACTTCAGAAAAGCCTGAGCCTTTACTGGATTTGCTGGGATGCGTGTATGAAAAAATCTTCTCACAGGAGGTCTTACTCTGAATCCTATTCGGTACCCTTGAGAGACAATACTCTGAATCCATTGATTTTGGACAGAATCTGCCCAGATGTTTTGGAAGAATCTTAATCTGCCCCCTACCAGCTGAGCTGGAATGAGGGCCGCACCTTCATGCAGACTTGGGGGCTGGCTTTGGTTTCTTAAACGTCTTGGATTTACTCCAACTTGAAAAAGGTTTCCAATTGGAACCAGATTCTTTGGGGGAAGGATTAGGTTTCTGTTCCTTACTTTGTCGATAGGAACGAAAACGGTTAGAAGCTTTAGATTTACCCTTAGGTCTTTTATCCTGAGGCAAAAAAACTCCCTTCCCCCCAGTGACAGTTGAAATAATGGAATCCAACTAAGAGCCAAATAACTTATTAACTTGAAAAGAAAGAGATAGTAATCTAGACTTAGATACCATGTCAGCTTTCCAATATTTGAGCCACAAAGCTCTTCTAGCTAAAATAGCTAAAGACATACGGCTAGATTTAGAGTTCTGCGGCCAAAAGGGTGCGTTAGCTACGCTTTTTTTCCCCCGCACCTTTTAAATACCGTTAGTATTTAGAGTTCACAGAAGGGCTGCGTTAGGCTCCAAAAAAGGGAGCGTAGAGCATATTTACCGCCACTGCAACTCTAAATACCAGCGTTGCTTACGGACGCGGCCAGCTTAAAAAACGTGCTCGTGCACGATTCCCCCATAGAAAACAATGGGGCTGTTTGAGCTTAAAAAAACCCTAACACCTGCAAAAAAGCAGCGTTAAGCTCCTAACGCAGCCCCATTGATTCCTATGGGGAAACACTTCCTAAGTCTGTACCTAACACCCTAACATGTACCCCGAGTCTAAACACCCCTAACCTTAAGCTTATTAACCCCTAATCTGCCGCCCCCACTATCGCTGACCCCTGCATATTATTATTAACCCCTAATCTGCCGCTCCGTACACCGCTGCAACCTACGTTATCCCTATGTACCCCTAATCTGCTGCCCCTAACACCGCTGACCCCTATGTTATATTTATTAACCCCTAATCTGCCGCCCCCGCTATCGCTGACCCCTGCATATTATTATTAACCCCTAATCTGCCGCTCCGTACACCGCCGCAACCTACGTTATCCCTATGTACCCCTAATCTGCTGCCCCTAACACCGCCGACCCCTATATTATATTTATTAACCCCTAATCTGCCGCCCCCAAGGTCGCCTCCACCTACCTACAATAATTAACCCCTAATCTGCCGACCGGATCTCACCGCTACTCTAATAAATGTATTAACCCCTAAAGCTAAGTCTAACCTTAACCCTAACGCCCCCTAAATTAAATATAATTTAAATCTAACGAAATAAATTAACTCTTATTAAATACATTATTCCTATTTAAAGCTAAATACTTACATGTAAAATAAACCCTAATATAGCTACAATATAAAGTATAATTATATTGTAGCTATTTTAGGATTAATATTTATTTTACAGGCAACTTTGAAATTATTTTAACCAGGTACAATAGCTATTAAATAGTTAATAACTATTTAATAGTTACCTAGTTAAAATAATTAGAAAATTACCTGTAAAATAAATCCTAACCTAAGTTACAATTAAACCTAACACTACACTATCAATAAATAAATTAAATAAAATACCTACAATTATCTACAATTAAACCTAACACTACACTATCAATAAATTAATTAAATACAATACCTACAAATAAATACAATGAAATAAACTAACTAAAGTACAAAAAATACAAAAGAACTAAGTTACAAAAAATAAAAAAATATTTACAAACAGAAAAATATTACAACAATGTTAAACTAATTACACCTACTCTAAGCCCCCTAATAAAATAAGAAAGACCCCCAAAATAAAAAAAGCCCTACCCTATTCTAAAATTAAAATAGAAAAGCTCTTTTACCTTACCAGCCCTGAAAAGGGCCCTTTGCGGGCATGCCCCAAAGAATTCAGCTCTTTTGCCTGTAAAAAAAAACATACAATACCCCCAACATTACAACCAACCACCCACATACCCCTAATCTAACCCAAACCCCCCTTAAATAAACCTAGCACTAAGCCCCTGAAGATCTTCCTACCTTATCTTCACCACGCCGGGTTCACCGATCGATCCAGAAGAGCCTCCGATGTCTTGATCCAAGCCCAAGCGGGGGGCTGAAGATGTCCATGATCCGGCTGAAGTCTTCATCCAAGCGGGAGCTGAAGAGGTCCATGATCCGGCTGAAGTCTTCTATCAAGCGGCATCTTCAATCTTCTTTCTTCCGGATCCATGTTCATCCCACTGACGCGGAACATCCATCTTCACCGACAACTTCCCGACGAATGACGGTTCCTTTAAGGGACGTCATCCAAGATGGCGTCCCTCAAATTCCAATTGGCTGATAGGATTCTATCAGCCAATCGGAATTAAGGTAGGAAAATTCTGATTGGCTGATGGAATCAGCCAATCAGAATCAAGTTCAATCCGATTGGCTGATCCGATCAGCCAATCAGATTGAGCTCACATTCTATTGGCTGTTCCGATCATTTAAGGGGGGTTTGGGTTAGATTAGGGGTATGTGGGTGGTGTGTTGTAATGTTGGGGGGGGTATTGTATGTTTTTTTTTTTACAGGCAAAAGAGCTGAATTCTTTGGGGCATGCCCCACAAAGGGCCCTTTTCAGGGCTGGTAAGGTAAAAAAGCTTTTCTATTTTAATTTTAGAATAGGGTAGGGCATTTTTTATTTTGGGGGTCTTTCTTATTTTATTAGGGGGCTTAGAGTAGGTATAATTAGTTTAACATTGTTGTAATATTTTTCTAATGTTTGTAAATATTTTTTTATTTTTTGTAACTTAGTTCTTTTTTATTTTTTGTACTTTAGTTAGTTTATTTCATTGTATTTATTTGTAGGTATTGTATTTAATTAATTTATTGATAGTGTAGTGTTAGGTTTAATTGTAACTTAGGTTAGGATTTATTTTACAGGTAATTTTGTAATTATTTTAACTAGGTAACTATTAAATAGTTCTTAACTATTTAATAGCTATTGTACCTGGTTAAAATAATTACAAAGTTGCCTGTAAAATAAATATTAATCCTAAAATAGCTACAATATAATTATAATTTATATTGTAGCTATATTAGGGTTTATTTTACAGGTAAGTATTTAGCTTTAAATAGGAATAATTTATTTAATAAGAGTTAATTTATTTCGTTAGATAAAAATTATATTTAACTTAGGGTGGGTGTTAGGGTTAGGGTTAGAATTAGCTTTAGGGGTTAAAAAATTTATTAGAGTAACGGTGAGCTCCGGTCGGCAGATTAGGGGTTAATGCTTGAAGTTAGGTGTCGGCGATGTTAGGGAGGGCAGATTAGGGGTTAATACTATTTATTATAGGGTTATTGAGGCGGGAGTAAGGCGGATTAGGGGTTAATAGATTTATTATAGTAGCGGTGCGGTCCGGTCGGCAGATTAGGGGTTAATAAATATAATATAGGGGTCGGCGGTATTAGGGTCAGCAGATTAGGGGTACATAGGGATAACGTAGGTGGCGGCGGTGTACGGAGCGGCAGATTAGGGGTTAAAAATTTTTAATAGAGTGGCAGCGATGTGGGGGGGGCCTCGGTTTAGGGGTACATAGGTAGTTTATGGGTGTTAGTGTACTTTAGAGCACAGTAATTAAGAGCTTTATAAACCGCTGTTAGCCCAGAAAGCTCTTAACTACTGACTTTTTTCTGTGGCTGGAGTTTTGTCGTTAGAGTTCTAACGCTCACTTCAGCCACGACTCTAAATACCGGCGTTAGGAAGATCCCATTGAAAATATAGGATACGCAAATGGCGTAGGGGGATCTGCGGTATGGAAAAGTCGCGGCTGCAAAGGATCGTTAGACCCTTTCCTGACTGACTCCAAATACCAGCGGGCGGTAAAACCAGCGTTAGGAGCCTCTAACGCTGGTTTTGACGGCTACCGCCAAACTCTAAATCTAGGCCATAGATTTAACATCAATTTTGATGATATCAAAAATGGCATCACAGATAAAATGATTAGCATGTTGAAGCAAGCAAACAATGTTAGACACATCAGGATCCATTTCCTGTTGCGCTAAACTTTCCAACCAAAAAGTTGATGCAGCTGTAACATCAGCCATAGAAATGGCAGGCCTAAGAATATAGCCAGAATATAAATAAGTTTTCCCTAGATAGGATTCAAGTTTACTATCTACATGGTCTTTAAAAGAAGTACTATCTTCCATAGGAATAGTAGTACGTTTAGCAAGAGTAGAAATAGCCCCATCAACTTTGGGGATCTTTTCCCAAAACTCCAATCTAACTGCTGGCAAAGGATATGATTTTTTAAACCTTGAAGAAGGAATAAAAGAAGTACCAGACCTATTCCATTCCTTAGAAATCATATCAGAAATAGCATCAGGAACTGGAAAAACCTCTGGAGTAACCACAGGAGGTTTATAAACACAATTTAAACGTTTACTAGTTTTAATATCACGAGGACTAGCTTCCTCAATATCCAATGTAATCAACACCTCTTTAAACAAGGAACAAATATACTCCATTTTAAATAAATAAGTTGATTTGTCAGTGTCAATATCTAAGGAAGGATCTTCTGAATCAGATAGATCCTCATCAGAGGAGAATAATTCAGTATGTTGTCGGTAATTTGAAATTTCATCAACCTTTATGAGAAGTTTTTAAAAGACCTTTTACGTTTATTAGAAGGTGGGATGGCAGACAAAGCCTTCTCAATCGCATCAGCAATAAAATCTTTTATATTCACAGGTATATCATGTACATTAGATGTTAAAGGGACAACAGGCATTGTACTATTACTGATGGATACATTCTCTGCATGTAAAAGCTTATCATGACAACTATTACATACCACAGCTGGAGATATAATCTCCACAAATTTACAATAAATGCACTTAGCTTTGGTAGAACTGTTATCAGGCAGCAGGGTTCCAACAGTGGTTTCTGAGACAGGATCAGATTGAGACATCTTGCAAAAAGAGAAAAAAACAACATATAAAGCAAAATTATCAATTTCCTTATATGGCAGTTTCAGGAATGGGAAAAAATGCAAACAGCATAGCCCTCTGATATAGAAAAAGGCAAGAGGCATATAGGAATGGGGTTTTAAATAATTAAATTATTTGGCGCCAAGTATGACGCACAACGCAAACTGAAAATGTTTTGCCGCTAACAACATCCGGAAATGACACACTCGCGTCATTGTAGACGCAACCTTGTGCAAGGAACTTGGCGTCAACTAAGACGCCAGAAATGATGAATTTGCGTCATCGGATGTACCTTCGCACCAAAAAATGCTCGCGCCAAGAATGACGCAATAAACTTTGGCATTTTGCGCCCTCGCAAGCCTAATTTTGCCCGCAAAATTTAATGAAAAAAGCAGTCAATTGAAAAAAGACTAAACCCCAGGTAAGAAAAATATTTTCCTAAATATGTTTTTCTCCAAAATATGAAACTGATAGTCTGCAAAAGGAAATATACATAAACCTGACTCATGGCAAATATAAGTACAATACATATATTTAGAACTTTATATTAATGCATAAAGGGCCAAGCCATAGCTGAGAGTGTCTTAAGTAATGAAAACATACTTACCAAAAGACACCCATCCACATATAGCAGATAGCCAAACCAGTACTGAAACAGTTATCGGTAGAGGTAATGGAATATGAGAGTATATCTTCGATCTGAATAAGGGAGGTAGGAGATGAATCTCTACGACTGATAACAGAGAACCTATGAAATAGATCTCCCGCGAGGAAAACCATTGCATTCAATAGGCGATACTCCTTTCACAACCCTCTGACATTCACTGTACTCTGAGAGGAATCAGGCTTCAAAATGCTGAGAAGCGCATATCAACATAGAAATCTTAGCACAAACTTACTTCACCACCTCCATAGGAGGCAAAGTTTGTAAAACTGAATTGTGGGCGTGGTGAGGGGTGTATTTATAGGCATTTTGAGGTTTGGGAAACTTTGCCCCTTCTGGTAGGATTGTATATCCCATACGTCACTAGCTCATGAACTCTTGCCAATTACATGAAAGAAATATATATATATATATATATATACACACACACATATATTTATTTATATATATATATATATATATATACATACACACACACATACATACATACATACATACACACATATATATATATATATACATACATACACACACACACACATATATACACATATTTATATATATATATATATATATATATATATATATATATATATATATATATATATATATATATATATATATATATATATATATATAAATAACATAATTTATGTAAGAACTTGCCTGATAAATTCATTTCTTTCAAGAGTCCAGAAGCGACGTATGGGATATACATTCCTACCTGGAGGGGGCAAAGTTTCCCAAACTTCAAAATGCCTATAAATACACCTCCCACCTCACTCATACTTTAGTTTAACGTATAGCCAAGAAGTTAGGTGTAAAAAAAAAGGAGTAAAAAGCATATAAAAAGAGGAAAAAATGTTGTGCTTTATGCAAAAAAAATCATAACCACAAAAAAATAGGGTGGGTCTCATGGACTCTTGCCACTATGACAGAAATGAATTTATCAGGTAAATTCTTAAATAAATTGTGTTTTCTTTCATGCAAGTGGCAAGAGTCCATGAGCTAGTGATGTATGGGATATCATACCCAAGATGTGGAAGTCCACGAGTCACTCTGATCAGTCTGTGAATATGTCACTCCCTTAATATCTCAAGGAAGGGATGACTTAAGAAATGTCACATTAGAAAGTATAGAGGAAAGCACACCAAGTAGCAGCAGAAAGCACATGAAAATTAAGTGTATGACAACAAATGCAAGAAGCATGACAGGTAAAATGGGGTAGCTGGAGCTCTTAGTTGCAGAAGAGGACTATGATGTTATCAGTATAATTGTAACTTGGTGGGATGAGTCACATGACTGGGCAGATAACTTAGAGGGGTATACTTTATTTAGGAGGGACAGGAATAATAAAAGGGGTGGAGGAATCTGCATGTATATTAAACCTAACCTTAAATCTACAATAGGGGAAGATATTTATGATACAAGTGACAATGTAGAGACCCTGTGGGTTGAAATAAAGAGTGGGGGGGGGGATCCTAATAAAATATTACTAGGAACATGCTACAAGCCCCCCAACATTAGTGACCCGGAGGAAGTTCAACTATTAATCCAAATAGGTAAGGCTGCTAATAACAGTGCTGTAATTATGGGAGATTTTAACTACCCTGATATAAACTGGGCAAATGAAACTAGTAATTCAGCCAAGGGGGATAGATTTTTAAATGTTCTCAGGGATAACGTCTTGTCACAATTTACAGAGAAGCCAACTAGGAGTAAAGCTATATTGGATTTAGTGCTATCAAACAATACAGATATAATTTCAAACATAAAAGTCAAAGAACATTTGGGTAACAGTGATCATAACATGGTCACATTTCAAATCTATTTTCATATGCAGCGTCTTAAAGGTTTAACTAAGACTTTTAACTTTAAGAAAGCAAAATTCAACGATTTAAGGAAATCATTAAATAATATAAATTGGGGCAAAGTATTCTGTAATAAAAATACAGAGGATACATGGATAATATTTAAAACTTTGTTAAATAAATATACATATCCACAAATACCAAATGGTTATAAAAATCAAAATCAAAAATCAAAAATGTAGAGCATTTAAATTATTCAAAGAAAATAGTACAGACTCAACATTCCATATTTATAAGGAATGTAACAAAGCATGCAAAAAAGCAATCAAATTAGCCAAAATTGAAAATGAAAAATTAATTGCAAAGGATTCTAACTCTAACCCTAAAATGTTCTTTAAGTACAAAAATAGGAAAAAATTGAAGGACAATATAGGTACATTAAAATGCGTGGCGGGTAGCATGATAAATAATGACAGGGAGAAGGATGAGGTACTAAACCAGTTTTTTTCTTCAGTATACACAAGAGAGGAAACATTGGATGATACTTTCGAATAAAATAGAACATGGCAGTCCATACAAGTAACTGGGTTATGTTTAGAGGATATCAGGAATAAACTGGATAATATTAAGGTAAATAAAACTCCAGGCCCAGATGGAATACACCCAAGGGTGTTAAGGGAATTTAGCAATGTTATAGACAAACCTCTACTTTTAATTTTTCAAGACTCATTATCCTCAGGCATGGAATCCCAGGATTGGCGTAAAGCTGATGTGGTGCCACTCTTCAAAAAGGGAAGCAGGGATGATCCAGGAAGCTATAGTGGGGAAGATATTTGAAGGGATTATAAGGGATTATATTGATGAGCATATTCGTGTAAACAAGATTATGAGTTCTAATCAGCATGGTTTTAGGAGAAATAGATCATGTCAAACTAATCTAATTAGATTCTACAAGGAAGTAAGTAAAAATATAGATAAAGGGGTATCAGTTGATGTGATATACTTAGATTTTGCATTTGATACAGTTGCATATGAGAGATTAATGCACAAAATTAAGGGACTAGAAATATCTGAAAATGTTAGCTCATGGATAAATAACTGGATAAAAGATAGGAAGCAACGAGTAGTAGTAAATGGATCATACTCAGATTGGACAAAGGTAATCAGTGGAGTCCCCCAGGGATCAGTACTGGGCCCTGTTCTTTTTAATATTTTTATAAATGACTTGGAGCAAGGATTAAATAGCGACATCTCTATTTTTGCAGATGATACTAAGTTAAAGTAAGGTCATTAGGTCAGAGCCGGATGAACTTTCATTACAAAGGGATCTGCAAAAATTTAAAGTATGGGTAAATGGAAAATTAGATTTAATACGGGAAAATGCAAGGTTCTACATTTTGGAAGTAAAAATAAGCAGGCAAAAAAGCTAATAAGGGGATTGGAGAATTTAACCTATGAGGAGAGGCTAGCCAAACTGGGTCTGTTTTCTTTAGAAAAAAAAGGCGCTTGAGAGATGACATGATTACTTTATATAAATATATTCAAGATAAGATGCTCACACGGCTTTGCTTTGGGCCCAGATGTACCTTTCTATTATGGTTAGAGAAACTATCGCCTAGATTTAGAGTTTGGCGGTAGCCGCCAAAACCAGCGTTAGAGGCTCCTAACGCTGGTTTTTACCGCCCGCTGGTATTTGGAGTCAGTCAGGAAAGGGTCTAACGCTCACTTTCCAGCCGTGACTTTTCCATACGTCAATTGCGTATCCTATCTTTTCAATGGGATCTTTCTAACGCCGGTATTTAGAGTCGTGGCTGAAGTGAACGTTAGAAATCTAACAACAAAACTCCAGCCGCAGCAAAAAGTCAGGAGTTAAGAGCTTTCTGGGCTAACGCCGGTTCATAAAGCTCTTAACTACTGTGCTCTAAAGTACACTAACACCCATAAACTACATATGTACCCCTAAACCGAGGTCCCCCCACATCGCCGCCACTCTATTAAAAATTTTTAACCCCTAATTTCCCGACCGCACACCGCCGCCACCTACGTTATCCCTATGTACCCCTAATCTGCTGCCCCTAACACCGCCGACCCCTATATTTATTAACCCCTAATCTACTGCCCCCAACATTGCCTCCACCTACCTACATTTATTAACCCCTAATCTGCCGACCGTACCTCACCGCTACTATAATAAATGTATTAACCCCTAATCCGCCTCACTCCCGCCTCAATAACCCTATAATAAATAGTATTAACCCCTAATCTGCCCTCCCTAACATCACCGACACCTAACTTCAAGTATTAACCCCTAATCTGCCGACCGGACCTCACCGCTACTCTAATAAATTTATTAACCCCTAAAGCTAAGTCTAACCCTAACCCTAACACCCCCCTAAGTTAAATATAATTTAAATCTAACGAAATAAATTAACTCTTATTAAATAAATTATTCCTATTTAAAGCTTAATACTTACCTGTAAAATAAACCCTAATATAGCTACAATATAAATTATAATTATATTGTAGCTATTTTAGGGTTTATATTTATTTTACAGGCAACATTGTATTTATTTTAACCGGGTACAATAGCTATTAAATAGTTAATAACTATTTAATAGCTACCTAGTTAAAATAATTACAAAATTACCTGTAAAATAAATCCTAACCTAAGTTACAATTAAACCTAACACTACACTATCAATAAATAAATTAAATAAAATACCTACAAATAAATACAATTAAATAAACTAACTAAAGTACAAAAAATAAAAAAAGCTAAGTTACAAAAAATAAAATAATTAATTACAAACATAAGACGCGCCGGAGGTCTTCAACATGGAGCCGCTTATCACCGCTTGGAAGAAGATGGTTGCCGGTCCGGATCTACTCTTCTGCCCGGACAGCATGAAGACTTTGGAGCCTCTTCTGGACCTCTTCATCCGTCGCTTGATAGAAGACTTCAGCCGGATGATGGATCTCCAGCCCCCGCTTGGGCTTGGATGAAGATTTCAGAGCCTGGAGCGATCGGTGATACCTGGCATGGTGAAGACAAGGTAGGAAGATCTTCAGGGGCTTAGTGTTAGGTTTATTTAAGGGGGGTTTGGGTTAGATTAGGGGTATGTGGGTGGTGGGTTGTAATGTTGGGGGGGGTATTGTATGTTTTTTTTTTACAGGCAAAAGAGCTGAATTCTTTGGGGTATGCCCCGCAAAAGGCCCTTTTAAGGGATGGTAAGGTAAAAGAGCTTTTCTATTTTAATTTTAGAATAGGGTAGGGCATTTTTTTTTATTTTGGGGGGCTTTGTTATTTTATTTGGGGGCTTAGAGTAGGTGTAATTAGCTTTTTTTTATTTTTTGTACTTTAGTTAGTTTATTTAATTGTATTTATTTGTAGGTATTTTATTTAATTTATTTATTGATAGTGTAGTGTTAGGTTTAATTGTAACTTAGGTTAGGATTTATTTTACAGGTAATTTTGTAATTATTTTAACTAGGTAGCTATTAAATAGTTCTTAACTATATAATAGCTATTGTACCTGGTTAAAATAAATACAAAGTTGCCTGTAAAATAAATATAAATCCTAAAATAGCTACAATATAATTATTATTTATATTGTAGCTACATTAGGGTTTATTTTAAAGGTAAGTATTAAGCTTTAAATAGGAATAATTTATTTAATGAGTTAATTTATTTTGTTAGATTTAAATTATATTTAATTTAGGGGGGTGTTAGGGTTAGACTTAGCTTTAGGGGTTAAAAAATTTATTAGAGTAGCGGTGAGGTCCGGTCGGCAGATTAGGGGTTAATACTTGAAGTTAGGTGTCGGCGATGTTAGGGAGGGTAGATTAGGGGTTAATACTATTTATTATAGGGTTAGTGAGGCGGATTAGGGGTTAATACATTTATTATAGTAGCGGTGAGGTCCGGTCGGCAGATTAGGGGTTAATAATTTTAGGTAGGTGGAGGAGACGTTGTGGGGGGCAGATTAGGGGTTAATAAATATAATATAGGGGTCAGCGGTGTTATGGGCAGCAGATTAGGGGTACATAGGGATAATGTAGGTTGGGGCAGTGTACGGAGCGGCAGATTAGGGGTTAATAATAATATGCAGGGGTCAGTGATAGCACGGGCAGCAGATTAGAGGTTAATAAGTGTAAGGTTAGGGGTGTTTAGACTCGGGGTACATGTTAGGGTGTAAGGTGCAGACTTAGGAAGTGTTTCCCCATAGGAAACAATGGGGCTGCGTTAGGAGCTTAACACTGCTATTTTGCAGGTGTTAGGTTTTTTTTCAGCTCAAACTGCCCCATTGTTTCCTATGGGGGAATCGTGCACGAGCACGTTTTTGAAGCTGGCCGCGTCCGTAAGCACCGCTGGTATCGAGAGTTGCAGTGGCGGTAAATTATTCTCTACGCTCCTTTTTTGGAGCCTAACGTACTGAAAACGCAGCCATTCTGTGAACTCTAAATACCAGCGGTATTTAAAAGGTGCGGGGAAAAAAAGCATGCGTTAGCTACGCGGGTCGTTACCGACAAAACTCTAAATCTAGCCGATTGTTTCTCAAAGCTGTCTTTTACCTAATTATAATAATGGGCTTACTTCTTTCCTGACAAACACTGTGTAAAATGACGCGGTCATGAAGTGTCATCATGTTAACCCTGTATGCTGTAACTGTCGCCTATAAGAAGTGCTTTTCATCTTCCAATAAAGGATAATAGTTTTTAGACTCATTGCTGCGTGGTCTGATTTCTGTTCTCTAGGATATCCTAATCAAATACATTAATTTCCAGCTGATATGGTGTGCTCCAGGCCAAGCTCTGACTGACACTCCCCCTCTGAAAACAACACCTAACTATTCTGGTGTCAGCTCGTGTGATTCACACTGGGTAAGTAGATGAGTGTTTTTTTACTCTACTTTTCCCTCTGTGAATCTGAACCTAAATTTATTTTTATAATAGGTGTTGGTTATATATATGATAAAGGGTTAAGGGGTTCCTGCAGAAAAGGAGCAGGGTTTTTGCGGAGGTTCCAATCCTGCCGGCATTTGTATTAACCTTAAGGAGAATGTTATTGCATTTTTAATGTTTACAAAGGAGTTAACAGTTTCATTTCAAGGCAGGGAGCTGTGCATGCTGAAGTTTTCTCCTGCATTCAGAAAAGTTATGAGTAGAGAAAGGGGGGGGGCAGTGCTGTGTAATGAGCGTTGGTCTGTCGGTTCTCACTGTGTCTTGTATGACGTGTAAAAGATTTACTCTAAACCAAAAAAGGATGTATGATCCTGTTTAAAATTTGTTTGTCTCAATCTGCTGGGAAAATGGCCATTCCTTGCAAATTCGGACACTTTCAAATACATGTGAAATTTGGTGAAAAGTCTTATTGTATGCCTAAATGTCTTTGGTATGTTATGAAATATATGTTTTCCTGAAAAGAAAGAGACTGTTAATGTGTTTTCTGTGTCACTAAGAGTTTGATGTATGTTGAAATTGCTTTAGCATAAATGTTGGGAGTGAATTTATGGTATGCAAGTTGATAGGAGCTTGTGTGTGTATCACTGTGAAAATTACCTTGGTGCATTTTTTCTTTCTGAATGGTAATTATTCAGGCTAGTTTCTTAGCTAAGAAATTAGACGTTGTAATAAGGTATTTTGAAGTGTTATTGTTGTAACGTTATTTTAAGTCATATGCATGTTTTTAATTATGTGTGTTAGTAATAGCATTTTTTAGTTTTATATGATATTTGTTGTATGCAAATGAAGACTGTCTACCTGTTGCGGCATATAAATATATTGTTTTTGCAAGTGAACTAATTAAGGGATTTGTGAATGTGCAGATGATTGTGTGACTTTCGGTCACGTTTTGGTAAATGAAAAAAGATTAACAGGTTGATTCAAGTATGTTGTGGGAGTAATGTAAGATTCATGCAATGAGTTAAAACAGGAGAATAGAAAAGACTATACGCCGTATGTTATTGAATGTATCTAAAGTATTTGGGTCTGTTTCAGTGGCAAGTAAATTAATTCAGTAGGAGTTTTAATATAAATGGGTATTATTTATGCTGTGATGGCTCTCATTTATGTTGAAATAATTTTTATTTATTAATTACATTGTTGGTAAAACAAAAACATAAGCAATCACATATGCAAGTTAGTACAGGCTGTCTCTGAATGAACGTCTTGGCCTAGGACTATAAATTATTGATAAAGAATAATATCCCTGTGGCCCTGACATTATACATCATTATACTTTCATTGCATCTAAGCCGCCTGGTACTTAAAATCATATTATACATCAATTGTTCTTAACTCCCCTTCACCAACTCCCCTCCCCCCCTCCAGGAGATGCCATTTCTCCCTGAATAGATGTTACTGAGCTTCGTAGTGTGCTTAGACTTATAGATATCCTCAATTTCTTCTTCTTCTCTAGGGGTATGTCCCTAGTACCCTTACGGTACTATTTGTGAGTTACTAGGCATAAGTAGATTCAGCCTGACCTTTCTCGCCACCACCTGACCCCCTTCCATATTAATGCTCCGATCTCAAGACCCAGTAGAACCAGGTCTTTTGGAACTGTTCCGGTTGTCCCTGCGCCCAAGCAGCTATTTCTGACAAGGAGTATGTATCCGTAATCTTTCCTATCACTTCCTGCCATGATGGCACCCCCACCTTCCAATATCGAGCTATACATGTTCTCAGACAAGTGCAGAGAATTCGGATAAATTTGTTAATTGACGAGTTAAATGGTTTTACCTTCTCATGTAGTAAGGCTTGTGATATTGTGAAGGTCACCCTTTCCTCTAACAGTCTGCTTATCAGTTCTGATAAATTCTTCCATAGTAGTTGGACCTCACAACAGTCCCACCACATGTGTCTGTACATGCCTCTTTCCTGACATCCCCTGTAACAATGTCCAGTGTGTGTAGTGAGAAAGTGAGCTGTCCGTTCAGGTGTCAGGTACCATCTAAACATCACCTTGATAAAGTTTTCTCTCATGTCAGCGCTTACCAGTCCCTTATAGAAATTTAACACCAATTCGTTCCAGTCCCCCGTCTCCCACTTTTCTGCTGTATCCTTCTCCCACTTCTCTGTCAAAACTAACTTAGAGTCATATTTAGCTTTCTGAATTAAAGTATATAACCTGGATATCAGCTTTTTCCCTCTAGTAGGTGCTAGTATCATTCTTTCTAACTCAGTAGTTCGGCTTGTCTGTTTGTGTGTTATATATGTTGTGATTGCTGAGCTAGCCTGCAAATATAAGAACCAGTGTAGCTTCTCTGGTTCCAATTGGTCTCTAATCTGGTTAAACATGAGCATCTTAAGTCCAGACAAAAAGTCAGCCACCCTATATAAACCCTTATTTACCCATTTATCTTCTAGTCTGCTCAGGTCCTTTGGAAGCAAGAACTTAATCAGTCTTAACAGTGAGTCTGACCCACATAAGCCTAGTCCTTTCGTAATTTTAATCCATAATCGTGTTGCTTCTATCGTTATTGGTGACTTATAGTTCCCCGACTTAGTAAGTATATCTGGGTCCCACAGAATATCAGCCGCTCTCGAGCAGCCTGCTATGTCCGCATCTAACTGTGGCCACATCAACCCGCTCTTTTGATTGCTTAAGAGAACCGTCTGTGCCAGTCTAGAGGCCTGATAGTACTCTACCACATTTGGGACTCCCACTCCCCCTACTTGTCTATGTGTCTTCAACAGTTGTGAGGCTATCCTTGGCCTTCCCCCCCCTCTCAAGAATTTCAAGAGATCGGCCTGCAGGTTTTCTAAGTCCGGCAGGGGTATGGCTCTAAACAGGTACATTAACCTAGGCAGAACATTCATCTTTATAGACATAAGTCTCCCATACCATGTGAAATTGCCTTTGCTCCACTTCCTCAAGTCAGTTCTGATTGCATTATAGACAGGGATAATGTTTAGTTTGTAGAGATCTGTCAGTTTGTCGCCTATTTTTACCCCTAGATATGTGATATTACATTTTACCCAAGAGAATGAGAAATTTAATTCAATCGTTTTTTTGGTGTGTGAGGGAAGATTAACCGCTAATGCTTCACACTTGTCGGAATTTATCTTGTAACCTGAGACTTCTGAATATTCATTCAGTGTTTTGTAAAGATGTGGCAATGAGCTCATTGGCTTGGACATCATCCGCAAATAGCATGGTTTTATACTCCGAAGTCCCAACCTGCACTCCCGCTACTTCTTTCATGTTCCTAATACTTGCAGCCAATGGTTCAATGCAGATCGCAAATATTAACGGCGACAGTGGGCACCCTTGCCGCATCCCATTCAGTATATCTATTTGTCTTGACAAGTATCCCGCCGCTCCTACAACTGCCGTCGGTCTCGAGTATATACCGCCCAGCGCTTGTATAAAGGCTCCACTAAATCCCATTGCCGCAAGTACCCTAAACATGTATTTCCAGTCTACCCTGTCGAACGCTTTTTCTGCGTTGAGCGACAGGAGTAGAGCTGGCGTCCCTGTTGCGTTTAAGTAATCTAGAAGGGTAAGGGTTCTTCTAACATTATCAGGCGCCTCCCTGTCCTGAACAAATCCCACCTGATCCTGGTGAATTAATGAGGGTAAAATCTGTTTTAGCCTATTTGCCATAATTTTAGCAAATATTTTTATATTGTGATTGATCAGGGAAATTGGCCTATAATTTTTACATAATTTTGCGTTCCTCCCATCTTTTGGAATTACAATAATCTTTGCCTGAAGCATCTCCTTAGGTATATCCCAGCCCTCCATGATCCCATTACATAAATTTGTCAGGTGTGGAAGTAGTTCTTTTTTGAAAAGTTTATAGTATTCCCTTATCAATCCATCGGGACCTGCTGCCTTACCGACGTTCAATTCTTTAATTACCCCTTATACTTCCGCATTTGTTATCTTGGAGTTGAGATTCTCTAGATCCCCTGCCGCAATAGTCTTCAGATTAGCTCTGTCTAAGAATTTAGAGATATGGGCATCCAAATTCCCTTCCCTTACTTTATTCCCGTCGTATAAATGCTCATAATACTGGGCAAAGGTGTCTGTTATTTCCTGCGGATTTGAAGTAAGCTCCCCCTTCAATGTCATTAACTTAGGTATAGAGAAGAACTTATTTTTTCCCCTTAATTTATGTGCCAAATATCTGTCCGGCTTGTTGGCGTATACAAAATAATGGGCCTTAAGACGCAGCGCTGCTCTGACAGATGCATCATTCAGTAATTTAGCCAATTCCCTTCTTTTGGTAACTAGTGTTTTGTAACTCTTCGGATAATGTACGTTGATGTTCTTTCTCTAATTGCTCAACCTCCCCTTGTAACCTGTTAGCTAATGCCGTCACTTTCTTATTCTTCATCGCTTTCTCTTTTATCAGTAATCCCCTCATCACTGCCTTATGTGCGGCCCATGTGACAAGCGGATTATCGACTGAGTTCGTATTTATATCCCAATATTCATTTAATGCCCTTTGTATTCTACCATAAATCTCGGGATCTTTCAGTAATATCGGGTTGTATGTCCAGACTCGCTGTCTGGTAAAGTTTATTAGTCCCGAGAGCTCTAAATAAATAAGTGAATGGTCAGACCATACACAAGCCTGAGTCCCAGTTGCTACTACATTAGGTGATAGAATTTGACTAACATAAATATAGTCAAGCGTCGTGTAGGTCTTATGGGCAGGTGAATAATAGGTAAAGTCGTGGTTTAAGTTACCCCGTACCTCCCAAGAGTCTGCCAGCCCTTGCTCCTCCAATGAGTGTCGGATTGATTTGACTATACTATTATGTCTGTGTTGTTTGTTTGTGATACTCAGGGTATCTGTCCCCCCGAATGAAGACATATTTACATTGAAGTCTCCTGCTAAAATCACCTTAGTCTGTGACCATTGTGTGAGTAATTCGGACACCTTCGAAAAGAACACATGTTGCGACTCGTTGGGAGCATATATATTACAAAGCGTGATCTGTGTGCCCTGGAGCATGCCCTGTATGATTACAAAGCGGCCATCTCTATCCCTAATTACTTTTTCCGTCACAAAGTCAAATGATCTATGTATCAGAACTGAAACCCCTCTTTTTTTGGAATCTACTGTGGCATGGTAATGCAGTGGAAAATGATGCGACCAGAACTTCGGGATATCTTCTTTCACAAAGTGTGTCTCTTGTAAAAATATTATTTTAGATTTCACTTTCAAGTACTGTGACATGGCAGTTTTTCTTTTGATGTCTGTATTAAGTCCCCTTACATTATGTGACAGAAGTGTAAAGTTATATGCCATTGTCTCTCTTCCCCCTTGTATTCCTCTGTCCCCCAACCTCGCTCCCCACATGAATGTCTAATGCATAGCAAACCTTCTGTATTCTATTATAACTCAGTGTATTATGATCTCTACATAACCACCTTACTTCGCTCCTCGTGTAAACCTCCCTAAATGGCACCCCTTGGATAAAAACATTATGTAACTGCAAATAACATAACAAATGAACATTGTTTTTTTCAATCTTAACTAAACATTGCATCACAATAACCCAAAAAAAAAGGCAGTATTATTGTCTCCTCTAATATTTTAGATATTGTTTAAGACAAGCCAGTTCACTTAGCTGTAGTGTCCTTAGTCTTTGTAAGAAAATAGTTCCAACATTTTAAACTTTTCAAAATTTCGGGTTGGCATTGCCGAAATGTCTGAATGCATCATAATGAAGTCTCATATTACCATCCCATAAAGATAAAAAACTGTGAATGTTTCTGTAACGATTCTGAACAGAATTAAACTATAACCTCTAGAATGGGTACAAACAACTAATTCAACATTATAAAAATAAAACAACATAGTTATCATTAAACTATACTCATCTGTCCATTGATCCGGAACCTCCTCTAGATCCAGGCCAGCAGTCTTTAAAGTTTATAGATAATCAGCTCCTCTTGGAAGCTCATCTCAGCTCCATGTGTCATTCTCTACTATCTTTCTTTTCGTATTTGCCATTTCCTCGAAAAGAACTTCAGAGGCTTCATGTCTTTCGCCTCTTCTCAGGCATCTTGGACCATTTCTTCTGGAAAGACGGTCTGGGCCTGTTGCGGTTACCCTTAGTCTCGCTGAGAGATGGACCGCTTAGTAGCCTGGATCCCTATTGCTAAAGAGGGGAGAAGCTGCTTTCCATAGTATTCTATATGAGTCTCGCAAATATAGAATAATCTCCCTTAGCTGCAGTACAGCTAGGATACCCTTCTGCCCACAAAACGAGTCAACGCTGCGATTGAGGGTCAAACAAGAACACAGCACTGGGATGCCCAGCCTGCTTTTTATTAAGGTTACATGCACACAGGCACTCCCAGGGGGAGAGGGAGGGGAAGCACAAAATCCCCCATCACACATTTAGATAGAGAGCACTGTCCTTTGACAGGCCACAATAGGATTACAGTACTTAAGATAACAAGTTTACAAGTTCATCTTATCAATTAGCAGTCTGGCTCCAGAGGTGATTAGACAATGGGATTGGTTATCCCTAAACTTAGAGCTGAGGCCAGCAAAAATGTGTATTTAGGCAATAGTTTCTAAAAGCTGAAAAAAAAGAGTTAACTCTTTATGAAATGATACTTGTTACGGTTTTCTTGGAGCCCTTCTTAGGCGTTGGCTTGCTGGGAAATAAGCTCTTCACAACAAAATAACTAATGCTTCTGTAACAGTGCTCCCTTTCTGTGGAACACTCTGGCAGACACGGTCTGACCCCTTTTCGGGGCAGACTAAGGCTGTCCAGACCGCTGGTTATGCGGGGCTGAGGTCTGTTTGTCTGGACAACCCGTCGGCGTTGCCATTCTGTTTCCCAGGTCTGTAAGTAATGGTGAAATTGAAGGGTTGCAACGATAAGCTCCAACGTAATAGCCTGCCGTTATCTCCAGAGACCCGGTTCAGCCACACCAACGGGTTATGGTCGGTGACCAGAGTGAACTCCTGACCATATAAATAGGGAGTCAATTTCTTTAATGCCCACACCAAAGCCAAACACTCCTTTTCGACCGCTGCATAGCTGACTTCGCGGGGCAGGAGCTTCCGGCTGATGTAGGCAACTGGATGCTCCCCTCCATCTTCGCCTACTTGGCTGAGGACAGCTCCCAGCCCGAACATGGAAGCGTCTGTATGGACGATAAAACGTTTGTTAAGGGCTGGGGCCGCCAAGACAGGAGCGTTAATTAGAGCATTTTTGAGAGCCTGGAAAGCCGTTTCACAGTGGGGAGACCACAGGACCTGTCGAGGTAAGTTCTTCTTGGTCAAGTCAGTCAGGGGTTTGGCAAGTGTGCTGTAGTCTGGTACGAACCGTCTATAGTACCCTGCCGTGCCCAGGAAGGCTAGGACCTGAGTCTTAGTGATGGGGGTGGGCCAATTGGTGACAGCTTCTATTTTGGCCGGCTCTGGTCGCTGCTTTCCACACCCCACCCGGTGACCCAGGTACTGTACCTCAGCCATCCCAAAGTGGCATTTTTCTGGCTTCAGAGTCAGGCCAGCAGCCCGGATCTGATCCAGAACCATTCCCACATGAGCTAAGTGGTCCTCCCAGGACTCACTGTGGATCGCTATGTCGTCCAGGTAGGCGCAAGCAAAACTCTGGAAGCCATCCAGGAGCCTATCCACCAAGCGCTGGAATGTAGCTGGGGCATTCTTCATCCCAAACGGCATTACCCTAAACTGATATAAGCCGAATGGGGTGACGAATGCTGACTTGGGGATAGCCTCCGGGGCCAGGGGAATCTGCCAGTAACCTTTGCAGAGGTCAATAGTGGTCAGGTAATTTCCCCTGGCTATACGATCGAGTAGCTCGTCTACCCTGGGCATAGGGTAAGCGTCCGTCACGGTATTTTCATTGAGCCTCCGATAGTCTACACAGAACCGGGTGGTCCCATCTTTCTTGGGCACCAAGACAACTGGGGAGGCCCATGGACTATCGGAGGGCTCAATTACCCTGAGCTGGAGCATCTCATCGATCTCCTTCTTCATTCCTGTCCTAACTGCTTCGGGGATTCGGTACGGAGCCTGGCGCAAGGGAGCTTGTCCCGGAGTATCTACCTGGTGGGTGGTTAAAGTAGTGTACCCTGGCTTCGGGGAGAAGGTGAGGTGTTTGGACTGGAGGAGTTGGTTGAGCTGCTCCCTTTCAGTGGGGCTAAGTCGGTCCCCTATCTGAACCTGCGCCACTATACCTGTGGGGAGACTCTTTTCTAATAGGTCTGGAATGGGTAAACTGTCGGGGTCTTCCTGAGGGGAACAACATACGGCCGTCACGTTCTCTGGTCGCTCAAAATATTCCTTGAGCATGTTTACATGGAATGTCTTTCTAAGATTGTTGTCATGGCAGCTAGCTATCACATAAGTGGTGTCTCCCCTTTTCTCTACGATCTGGTAGGGACCCTGCCAGGACGCCTGCAATTTGTCTGTCTTCACCGGCTTAAGTACTAACACCTTTTGTCCTATGGTGAAGATTCTCTTTCGGGCCCCCCGATCGTACCATACTTTCTGTCTTCTCTGGGCCAACTGGAGATTAGCCCGCACGCATTTGGCTAATTGCTCCATTCGGTCCCTGAGTTCCAGCACGTATGGCACAATGGGGACACCGTCAGCCTCCATCTCTCCCTCCCAGTGCTCCCGGATCAGGTTTAGGGGTCCCCGTACCTTTCTTCCGTAGAGCAACTCGAAGGGAGAGAACCCTGTCGTTTCCTGGGGCACCTCCCGATAAGCAAATAGGAGGTGCGGCAGGAAGCGTTCCCAGTCTCGGTATTCCTGAGTGAACGTCTTGAGCATTTGCTTGAGGGTCCCATTGAACCTCTCACTCAGCCCGTTCGTCTGGGGGTGGTATGGGGAGCTCAGGAGGGACTTAATTTTGCAAACCTGCCAGAGTTGTTGGGTTAATTCAGCCGTAAATTGGGTGCCTCGGTCGGATAGGATTTCTTTTGGAAATCCTACCCGGGAGAACACCTGTACTAGTGCATTCGCTACCGTATCCGCTTGTATGTTGGATAGGGCGACACCCTCTGGGTACCTGGTAGCGTAGTCCACTACGGTAAGAATGTAGCGCTTACCGGAGGGACTAGGGGTAGCCAGTGGTCCCACTAGGTCAATAGCAACCCGGCTGAAGGGTTCCTCTACAATGGGCATATTTACTAGCTGGGCTTTAGGGTGATCGCCTCGCCTTCCTACTCGTTGACACACATCGCAGGTGTTACAGTAAGTTCTAACGTCAGCGTGCACCCCTGGCCAAAAGAACGTGTGAGTAATGCGGTGTAGGGTACGGGTAACGGCTAGGTGGCCTGCTAAGGGGATGTCGTGGCCTATTTTGAGGATTTCTTGACGGTATTTGTGGGGCACTACCAGCTGTCGCCTACGCTGTCCCCTTTTCTCTGTCCAGCGGTATAGTTTCCCTTTTTCCCATAAGAATGTTTCGTTATCTGCCCCGCCCCCTCCGGTCTCTGCTCGTTCCCGGTACTTTTGTAAGGTCGGGTCAGTCTTAGACTCTGCCTCGAAAGCATCTGGGGTGTCCCAGGGTATGGGGCCTAACCTGTCAGGCAAGGTCGGGGTAGGTCTTACCTGTGTCTCCCGCACTGGTGAGAGCTCTCGCTCCGTCCGGGCTTGGGCCCGTGTAGTCACTGGGTCCGCCTCATTGTTGCATACTGGAGCATAGGCAGAAGTCATGGGGCCCAAATCGTTGCCCAGTAGTACTTCGGCAGGTAAATTATCCATTAGGCCCACGTTCACAGCCCCCTTTCCCGCTCCCCAATCAAGATGCACTTTAGCTGTTGGAATTTTGTACACATCCCCCCCCGCCACTCTAACGGCCACAGTCTGTCCGGATCGCTTGTGCTCTGGCACCAAATGACTCTGTACCAGCGTGATAGTAGCCCCTGTGTCTCGCAATCCCTCGGTAGATCGCCCCTCGAGCCATACCCTCTGCCGATGGTGCTGGCGGTTATCTGAGGCAGCATATACAGGGTCTGCCTCGTGAAGCGGCCCCACATATCCCTCCATAGGGGCCTCTTGGTTAACACAGAGGGCCCGGGCCGGACGATAGGACCCAGAGGGGTAATTGTAATTCCTGGGTGTCTGGTGCGTATTAAGGGGGCAGCTAGCCATGAAATGCCCTGGTTGCTTGCATCGGTGGCAAGTCGGTCTGTGACGCTCAGAGCTGTTATTGGGTGGTCCTGAGTGTCGGACGGGCCCTGTGGGCACCGGGGCTCGGAATTCAGCACGAGGGGGTGCACGGTAAACCTCTCTGGGTTCGACCCGTGCTGGAGCTCGGTAGTTCATGGGTTCGTGAAGACGGGAGTCATAATGTTCATCGGCCAATTTGGCTGCTTCTTCTAAGGTAGAAGGCCGCCTGTCTCGCAGCCATTCCTTCCCTTGCTGTTCCATGCCATTATAAAAATGTTCTAAGAGAAACAATTGTAAAATTTCCTCCCCAGTCACCGCTTTACTTCCGCTCAGCCAGTGATTTGCCGCTCTCCGCATTTGGTGCGCCCATTCCATATGGGTATCGTTAGGCTTCTTTTCCGTGCCCCGAAACTGTCGGCGATACGTGTCCGGAGTTACAGCGTACCGTCGCAACAGTGTCTCCTTAACTAGCTCATACTGTGTCACTTCCTTAGCACCCAGAGTACGAAAGGCTTCCAGGGCTCGCCCGGATAGTTTCCCAGACAATATCGTGGGCCACTCTCTGTTGGGAATCTGGTGCAGGGCACATTGCCTTTCGAAGTCCGCCAAATATTCATCAATCCCTGTCTCGCTCTCTAGAAAGGGTCGAAATGCTGTATAGGGTATCTTGGGCCTCCCAGCATTTTCGACAGGGATGATTACCTGCGGGGCTACAGCATTGCGGTGTGCGTTCGCTAGGTTGAGTTCGTGGGCTCGAGTCTCTCGTATATCCTCGTCCGCCTCCGCCATCAACTGCTGTACCAATTCCATGGAGGGGTTCGGCCCGTATAATGAGAGCCTTTCCCGAACAATCCTGGTTTTTTCGTCACTAATCGTGGTCGGTGTTTCCACCATTGTGAAGCTCTGATCCAGTTCGTTCAATTCTGCGATCAGCTCTCTCCTCGGCCGGTTGCTGGCGTACCCCCCTCTGCTTTCAAGTAAATCCTTTAGGGTTGTACGCTTCAATTTTTCGTAAGCGCTCTCCATCCGTTCTGTACCTCTCCTAGGAAATCCAGGAAAATCCCGCCGCTGCCGCCAAATGTTGCGGTTACCCTTAGTCTCGCTGAGAGATGGACCGCTTAGTAGCCTGGATCCCTATTGCTAAAGAGGGGAGAAGCTGCTTTCCATAGTATTCTATATGAGTCTCGCAAATATAGAATAATCTCCCTTAGCTGCAGTACAGCTAGGATACCCTTCTGCCCACAAAACGAGTCAACGCTGCGATTGAGGGTCAAACAAGAACACAGCACTGGGATGCCCAGCCTGCTTTTTATTAAGGTTACATGCACACAGGCACTCCCAGGGGGAGAGGGAGGGGAAGCACAAAATCCCCCATCACACATTTAGATAGAGAGCACTGTCCTTTGACAGGCCACAATAGGATTACAGTACTTAAGATAACAAGTTTACAAGTTCATCTTATCAATTAGCAGTCTGGCTCCAGAGGTGATTAGACAATGGGATTGGTTATCCCTAAACTTAGAGCTGAGGCCAGCAAAAATGTGTATTTAGGCAATAGTTTCTAAAAGCTGAAAAAAAAGAGTTAACTCTTTATGAAATGATACTTGTTACGGTTTTCTTGGAGCCCTTCTTAGGCGTTGGCTTGCTGGGAAATAAGCTCTTCACAACAAAATAACTAATGCTTCTGTAACAGGGCCCTCCCTCCTTTCCTGTGGTTGTGTCTTTGTGTTGAATAGCTGGTAAATCCAATCTCAGCTTTCTGCAGATTTCAGGAATTTCTTCCGGTTCCTTGATGGATAGTATCTTGTTTTCCCAAGTAATGTGTAGAACAAATGGAAAACCCCATCTGTATGGAATTTGAGCCTTCCGTAGTTGCGACGTTAAGGGCCTAAGGGCACCTCTTCTTTGCAGGGTTCTAAGACATAGATCTTGAAAAAACGGAACCACATTGCCTTGATGTTTATACGTGGGATTCCTTCATGCTGCTGCTAAAATTTCTTCCTTTTCCTGGTATCTAAGCATCCGGACAATGATATCTCGCGGCGGGTTTTCACCCTTAGGTTTAGGCCGCAGAGCCCTATGTGCCCTTTCCATCTGAAATTTATTTGCTTCATCAGACCCCGTTATACCTTGGAATAGATTAAGTAGATAAGCATTCAGATCTTTAGGGGACACCGATTCTGGTATACCTTTCAGCTGTATGTTGCAACGGCGACTCCGATTCTCCAAATCTTCGAGTTTCTCACGGATATCCTCAATTTCTTGTTGCTGGGCATTTGTTTGGTTACTGACATCATTTAAGCCTTCTGCTAGGGCATCTCCACTTTCCTCAAGGGAGTTGACTCTAGATTCTAATTCTCCCATTTCTTGCTTAAGCTCAGCTAAGCTACCTGTAACAGTTTCCTGCAAAGCTTCCATTTTCTCTAGTAGTTTTTCAAAGTTTGTAGAAATGTCTTGTTTCAATACTAAATTTTCCAGATCTGCCTTTGTTAATGGCGTCTGGTTATCCAATTCTACACGATAGCCGTCAGCAGTGCCTTGCTCCTCATCCGATCGGGGTGATTGCTGTTCTGGAGTTTTGTCACACCTGGTAGCTTTGAAAAAAATAGGCGCTGTCGTCTGTTTGCCTAGTGGCGTAGCTTTTACATTTCTTTTGGAGGCCATAATAGCAATTGTCTATTGATTTTCCCCTTCTGAAGTGATTGCTTTATTAGTGTGATCTCATAGTATTGTGCATGGTAGAATTTGCAGAACCCGGGCATAGACGGTTGTTATAGGATTTCAATTATTTGTAGTGTTTTGCGAGTGCTGTGTTTCAGTTAATGTAAGTATATGTGTTGAATTTCAGGTTCATTCTGGTTGTTAAAAGTTTGTGTCGGCTGTTATTGTTTTGTGGAATGGACGGTTGGTTTTAAGTGTTTTCTAAGAGAATGTTATATTGTGTTTGCGTGCCACATAGGATGTTTCACGCAAACAAAGGGGGAAGTATTGATGAGTATTGCTGAGTATCTTTATGTGATTTGGGTGATTATTTTAACTAAGTAAAAGAACCTAAAATGTTTTTAATTTTCTATTTTGTTCTTAACACAATATTTGTATTTGCAGGATGAGATCATGAAGCTGTATCCAGAGATTAAATACACTAACTGAATTATTTTTGAGTTTTTCATATTTAGGTAAAATCTGTACAGATAAAATTCCATAGTGCACTCTCCAAAAGATTGAAGATTGAATACAAGTAAACCTTTTAAAGAAAGAAATGCCTGGTGCCTAGTTGAAGAAAAGAGAAAAATGAAGATAAAAGACCTTTTGTCAAGTTTGTTTTAACCACCATACTGTAGTAAAAGTTGCTGAACTATCTTTGGATCCATTCTTTGCTTTTCATGCTGGTACCAGCCCCAGAACTGGACTCTGGGTAATCTATGACTGTTTCCTATGATGTATGTCTTCAGAACATAAAGACTATCCTTCTCTGGACTGTGCCTTGCTTGTTGGAATTGAGGACCTGTTACACTGTTACAGAGTCAACCACAGTTAAATTAGGTGAGTATTGTTTTAACTTGTTTACTTATATTGCTTGTTTTGTATTCTCTTGTATTTGTGTTATTTTTTGTTGATCATATTAGTTATAAGAAGTCATATAGCATTGTCTGCAGAAAAGTATGTCTTATTTGTATTAGTACACATTGTAGTTTATGTACTTAAACAAAGTAACCCTCTAGATAAGTGTAACTCTAAACCTTGCAGTATTGTAACCTATTTAATGGCTCACTGAGTATAGAAAATATGTTTGCAGCTTTATAGTTTAAAGAAAATGCTGCAATATCTCAGAACATTTTAGACCCTTCACCCTATGGAACACAGTGAGGACACGTCTCTGCTAGAAATTTATATTAATTATAGAGAGAAATATTTGTTTAGGGAGTAGCATAATTATAGTTATATTGATGGTATATTTTCTACCTACCATGGCTCTTATTGGAGCTGTGTTATGAAAGCAAATGTATTTTTTTTTTCCCTTTTATTAATTGGTATGGTATCTGCAATTTGAATTTTGTAATTCCAGATGTTTGTCAATGAAAGGAATTATCTTACCATAAATATGTGTTTACCTTTAAAAGATTTTGTAGTTTTAAATAATGTTATGATTGTATTCTTTCCTCATACAGGAGTGTGAGAGACTATAGGTTGCTTAAAATAATTTGTAAACTAGTAGTGTTTATATCAGATGAGACTGATCACTATTAAGATCATAGTTGGAGGATTATAAACATTACAGATAGTAGCTTTGCAGAATAAAGCAACACTAGGTTATTTGTTTTAGTAGTTCAAAGAGAAAGTGTGAAGAAAGTCATTGACTGTTTTATTTTTTATTTTTGTTGCAGGGCAGGCCTTAGCATAAGTTACTTAGCATAGCCATTCAGCCTCTTGATGAAGTCTAGCAGCTTTCACTTGCTCAGTATTCATGAAATATAATTTAAATTGTATAGAGAAGCTGTGAGTTATTCTCTGTAAAAGTATAATCAATGTATTTAGTTTGTATTATATATATCCACAATGTTTTCCTGGTTTTAAATGACATAGGATAAGTTAAGCTAAAGGAATTGTGATGCTTACAAGAAGGTGAAATAAGTTTTATTTGGACATAATTGTGATTGTATCGGGGTGTGTACTCATCTTGTGCTGTTTTGTTTCCTTCTTAGACTCCTTCTGACTCGAGTGTCTGCTTGCTATGAGGATCCACTGGCTTTCCTTGTCTACCCCATTAACAAACCATCGGACTTCCAGCTTCTACCTGCAGAAGAACACTGGATAAGCACCCCTATTGCAAATGGACTATGGTATTGAAGCAGAGAGTCTGAGGAAGGTGGAGCTCTTAGAGGACAAAGATCCCTTTATTTAAGCGAAGGGTGCATTATAGAACTAGTCCTTCATCACCCCAATTAAATGAATTCATCTAAAAAATAATTTCATATTATAACTAGATACATCTCCGATACATTAGTCAAAAATTGATTATAACCTCCAAATAGCAAAACTTAGGCAAACTAAGAAGCCTTACATATATACATTATAGATTCGATACCATTCATTTCCGATTATATACCATTCATTTCCCGTTTTTACAAATCATAATATACAAGTAAAGTTAATTCTACAGTTTATTCTAATCAATTAAGATATATACATAGTAATTCAACAAATATATTTGAATTGTTGGTTAACAATGGAATTTAAAACAATATTCATATAGCGAAAAAAATGTGAAATTTTAAGTTAAGGAAAATTCATAATGTCCCTTTAAGTACCGATAATGTCTTAAACATATAAGACTTTTTTAGAAATAACGATACAACTACCTCTAAGACCATGTTTCCACATACGGGTCCTACATACGGGTACCGAAAAACACTTCAAAAGGCTCCAAACAATCCACAGTAAAATATCTTGATAAAGGCACCAAGTGTGCTGAAACGCATAGAAGTATCTGTGGATCTGTTGTTGTTTGCAACTCACTCATCCCAAGATAGTTGCTAGCTGCCAACTACAGGAGGAATATCACGCAGCATAGTACCTTACGAAACCAGCGGAGAATCAACAGGGCTACATCCGACAGTGAAGCGGCTGCGAGTACTTCCGCCGTGCAGGGACAACCCCGGCCAGGGAGCGCAGCCAGGTAAGTCTGTCTCAAGCCATATCCATTACATTTCGTTCATAAGGATAATAACATCTACAGAAATATACCGATAGACTATCGGACTTGAAACACTGTGAATATGAACAACTAACTTTAAACACAACTATCGTCTCCCACGTAACACACAGCTGCATATATTATATAATCGGAGCAACACTGCACATTAGAAAAAAAGAAAAAAAGTTACACTTGGATAAAAGTAACAATTGTATTGAGAAAAGTCACTATTCATTTTGGATACAAAAATTGCATCACTTAAGAAAAAACCTGACACTGAAGAATTGCTAATTTGTTCTCACATCACCTGTAACCTCTTGTGCTATAAGCATAGGAGTGTTTGGAACATTGATACTAAGCACTAACACCACCGGAATTACCAAGAAATAAATTTATGATTACTGTTCATAAGACTTTCAAATATCTTCACTACCAAGTACTATACTTCACTATTGATTGCAAAATCTCTTAGCTACTAATGTTTATTTTCACTATTAAGTGTTTAAAATCGATATGTCAGTCGAAAGCCTATAAGGAATACTTTAACAGACAACACATTCACTGTGTATATTTCTGATACTGTCTTCGAACTATCATTTTTTATTGTAGTTGTGGCCACAACCGTATTTTACTGTATCTTTTATATGCAAAAAATCTTTTTATTAAATCTCATTTGTTTATTTTACCTAGTTGTTGGGTTGATTATCCTAACGGAATTTGCTATATGAATAACTGTCTCTACTTCATATGGGATATAATTCACCCATACTTAAACCTTGTTAAACAACAAATCTTTAATTTACCTAAATTCACGAAAAGTCACAGAAACTTTTTATTAACAGTCATTTTGACTCATCTATATTAACCCTCAGCTTCCCAGCGCCTTTCACACTCCTGAAGTTCCTAAATAAAAATTAATTAGACTAAGTTGAGAGATCTTAGTCTTACTTGAAAGGCTAAGAGGGTGAGAAAGTGTCCAGACTCTTTCCTTATATTTAAGAGGACAAAGACTGTTCTTAAAGTGATCAGAGGCCACCTAGAGACATTTGTGCTGTTCCCATGTCATGCTTCACTGTGGAGAATGTACAGAGCAAGAAACTGTTGGAAATATTGGGGGGTGCTAGCAATGCAGGTGGAGAAATAAAGATGCAGCGTTGTTTGGGGGTAGATAGGGGGCTGGTTGGGTCTTTGTGCAGATAGACCAGTAGTTTGAGGATGCTGGGAGGTAGACGGAGAGTATTGGAGAGGCTGCACCTATGTGCAGTGACAAATTATGCCCTATTGGCCTGTAAAATCATTTTAGCACTACATGTGAATACATTTCTCTACAGTATTCTCACATATATTCATGTTATACCAAAGTATTAGGCTTATATTGTTGTTAAAGGATTTATTGATTTTCTGTGCTTTTCTATTTTTGTGTTATTCTTTTAGAATAAAAGGGTGGTATGTTAGGAATTGTTAGCATTACCAATGCCATTTTGTTCTTAGTTGGCATTTTGTCTTAGGCATCCATCTTGTCTAAGAAACATTTTATTATAGCAGTTATTATGTAGTGGGAAAAGATGTAGATGTTATTAATTTCTGTAGAGCTAGGTTTGCCTTGCAGATGTTCTTGGCGTTGCGCCTGGAAGTTGCTATCTCTATAAGATGCTTACATGGCCTTGCTTTGGGCCCAGATGTACCTTTCTATTATGGTTAGAGAAACATTGTTTCTCAAAGCTGTCTTTTACCTAATTATAATAATGGGCTTACTTCTTTCCTGACAAACACTGTGTAAAGTGACGCGGTCATGAAGTGTCATCATGTTAACCCTGTATGCTGTAACTGTCGCCTATAAGAAGTGCTTTTCATCTTTCAATAAAGGAGAATAGTTTTTAGACTCATTGCTGCGTGGTCTGATTTCTGTTCTCTAGGATATCTTAATCAAATACATTAATTTCCAGCTGATATGGTGTGCTCCAGGCCAAGCTCTGACTGACACTCCCCCTCTGAAAACAACACCTAACAATACCCTAGATACATTTAAAAATAGTCTAGATACATTTCTGTATATAAACAAAATTCATGGATATGATTGCTAGCATTAAATGGGTCACCTTTTAGTGGGGTTATTTAGTTTAAATAGTTTTTTATTAGCTCCTCTCCTCCTTCAAAAATAACAGGAAATACATATATCTTACACATTGCAGATACAAAATATATCTCAACATGGAAGTCTATCAATATAGATCGGTCAGAGTCCTTAAAGTTCTTTTGAGAATGAGTCTCTCACAGTCCATATGTGATATCTCTTAGTCTGTAATATGGAGGCCTCAATAGTGGAGTCTATCTTCCTCCCACTATCAAATATTATGGGATGTGAAAACAGTTTTCTCCGTAATGAAATGAGGAGTAGCCTATTTCCCTCAATTTTCCCTCCTTTTTATTCCTTGCCCTTTGCGAATAGGTTAATTTCTAACATAAGGAATAAAATGCTGTGGGGGGTCATATAATGATGCATTTTCAACCTTAAAGGTCAACATAAAAAATCCAAACCAATTGAACCAGAAAAACAAACAAAAAACAAACAAACAAAGTAGAACATCTACAAATCAATATCCTGACACAGCACAGTTTATCCTTAGAGTATCTAAAAGTTACTAGCTCATTCAACCACCCATCCATGCCGACTCAGTTTACTCCACCATCCACCTAGTTCCTGTCCCTTAGCCTTTCCCCAGCTTTTGATGTCAGTCTTTTCTTATTCTCTAGTTCCCTTTTGCCAGGTGCATTGTTTCACTGTTTACTATTTCCCATTATCCAATAAAACCAGACCCTTTGGAACAAAGGTTCCGTGTTTTGCACATTTGCTGCTGACTCATACATCAGGTATGTCGTCTGGATTCTATCTAGAACTTCTGCCCAAGACGGTATCTCCGTCTTCCAATATTTAGCAATGGTTGTTCTAGTTATAGTACAAAGGATTTTAATAAATGTATTTATATGTGTATTGAATCTAGGGATGTTTTCATGTAACAATGCCTGGGCTGGAGTGAGGCATATCTGCTCATTTAATACCTTGCTCAACAGTTGGGACAGTTCCTGCCATATTTTGCTTACCTTTGCGCATTCCCACCACATGTGGAAATAAGAACCTGCTACCTCACATCCTCTATAGCAACAAGCAGAGCTTCCTTTGACCATATGTGCTGTTTTCATTGGGGTTAAATACCATCTGAAAGTTGTTTTTAATATGTTCTCCCTGAGATCAGCACTAATGAGACCTCTACTGGCCTGATGAACTATTTCATTCCATCTGTCTGTCTCAATCTCTGTGCCTAAATCTGTTTCCCATTTTAACAGTACTGGGGTTTTAGTCTGTGCTCTGGACTCTTGAATCGCAATGTATAGTCTAGAAATTGCTTTTTTAGGTCTATGAGGGGATATACATAGATGTTCTAGAGTGGTCAGTCTACTGTGCATTATGGGTGTCTCTAGGTAAGCTTGTATGGCTGACGTTACTTGGAGATATAGGAACCACTGTAAAGGGATAGGCTCAAGTTTCTGTTGGAGTTGGGTGAAAGTCAATAATCTACCATGCAGTAGCAAATCTGCCACCCTATACAACCCCTTATTTTCCCACTTCTTTACCTGATGTTTATATTCTGTGTTTATAATATATGCAAGAGGCACTATCGTTGAGTGTTTAGGAATTACCTTGCCTGCTCGGCAAAAAGAAGTCCACTGCTGCCTTGCCGTCAATGTAATTTTGTTTTGGTATAGAGATTGGGATTTCCCAAAATCTTTGTTCCAGAGAATACCGTCTGGCCTCTCTTGTTTCAGCATTTCTGCCTCCAAAGCAGGCCAAAGAATATCAGTTTGTCGCCTCACTAATGTTGAGTTTTGGGCCAATCTAGCTGCTGTGTAATAATCGTGTAAATTAGGGGCTCCCACCCCTCCCAGCTGTCTGTGTCTGTCCAAAATGTGGTGTGAGATCCTTGGATGTTTACTATCCCTCAGAAATCCATGTAAATCTCTTTGAAGGCTTTCTAAGTCTGGAATATTTAGCTTAATAGGGAGTACTCTAAAGAGGTACAAGAGTCTTGGAAGAATTGTCATTTTTACCACAGACAATCTGCCATACCAGGAGAAGCCCATCTTCTTCCATTTCCCTAGATCTGATCGAATTGATTTGAATAGGGGCGTATAATTTGTCGCATAAAGCTTCGTGGAGTGATTTGTAAGTTTGATCCCTAGGTATTTTAGCCCCTCTGGCACCCATTTAAAATCGAAATTTGTCTCAATCAATTTAATCGTATGTTTTGGGATAGACAAGGGGAGTGCCTCACATTTTCCCGCATTAACCTTGTACCCCGAAATTTGGGAAAACAGTTGTATAGCCTGGTATACAAAGGGTAGTGACTTTAATGGGTTCGTTATAGTGAGTAACACCTCGTCTGCGAACAATGCAATTTTGTGGTGTATCTTTCCTATTTCTAGGCCTGTTATATCTGGACAGTTTCGTATGTACGCTGCCAGCGGCTCAATACATATTGCAAAGATCAATGGAGAGAGCGGGCACCCCTGCCTTGTTCCGTTAAGTATATGTATTTCCTTTGATTGGTATCCCACCACCCTAACCTGAGCTGTGGGCTTCAAATATAACCCTGTAATGGCTTGTAAAAATCTCCCATTAAATCCCATTATTTTCAGCACCGCCAGCCTATATCTCCAATCCACCCTATCGAATGCCTTCTCCGCGTCCAACGATAGGATCAGAGAAGGCATCCCCTTGTCCCGTAAAAAATCTATTATTGATATCATTTTGCGTATGTTGTCTGGGGCTTCCCTATCTTTAATAAAACCCACCTGGTCTGGGTGTATAATAGAGGGTAAGATATGTTTCAACCTGTTGGCCAGTATTTTAGTTACTATCTTAAGGTCTTGGTTGATAAGAGAAATAGGCCTGTAGCTAGCGCAAGATTTAGGGTCTTTCCCCTGTTTCAGAATAACTACTATTTTGGCCCGAAGAAGATCCACAGGTATCTCTCCCCCCTCCATAATGTGGTTTGCAAATTTCACTAAATGGGGTATCAATATATCCTTAAATGCTTTGTAATACTCCCCCGGGAATCCATCAGGACCCGGGGCCTTGCCTGGTTTGAGATCCTTAACAGCTTTCATAACCTCTCCATGGGTGATTTTGGCATTCAAGATGTCTCTATCTTGCTCATTTATTGTGCTGAGATTTGCTATTTGTAAGAAAGAGTCAAATACTGTTTGTGTTAAGTGATTGTGTTGTACCTTTTGGCCATTATACAGGTCACTATAGAAATGTGCAAAAGTATCCACAATTTCTTGAGGATGGGACGTCACCCTGCCATTAGGATCTTTTATTTGTGGTATAGAAAAGGCTTGGTAGTTTTTTTTGCTAAATATTTGTCAGGCTTATTAGCAAAGAGAAAATAATTAGTCTTTAATCTATATGCAGCCCTCAAAGAATGTTCATTTAACAGTGACTGCAAGCTCTGTTTTTTGCTCGTGAGTTGTTGTAGAGTAATTTTCGATTTAGTACGTTTATGTGCATCCTCTAAGGATTTAATTTCTATGTGTAGTTGCTTTATGTGGGCCTCATTCTGCCTTTTGATCAGTGATTTTTCTCTAATTAAGATTCCCCTCAACACTGCTTTATGTGCCGCCCAAGGAGCAATAGGGTTCTCTGTGGAGTCTATATTAATCTGCCAATACTCTTTTAAATGCTTAATTGTATTGTTCCGTATGAGTGGATTTTTCATGCAAGATGAGTCATATGTCCAGGTCTTTATTCTTTGTGGGTCTGATAGATTACCTAAATTGAGTTGTGTGATAGAATGATCCGACCACACACATGGGTGAATAACTATAGATTGTACTGCTGGTTGTAAAATCTGGCTAGTAAATATATAATCTATTTTAGAGTAACTATCATGGGCTGATGAATAAAAAGTTGTATCTCTCGTCTCTTTATTCAGGGTCTGCCAAGTGTCATGTAAGTTATGTTGCCCCAGTGTGCCTAGAATGTTCTTGGCAGTTGTCCTTTGACGCTGCTTTTTTTTAGACTGTAGCATGTCAGTGTGTTTTACTAATGCTTGAAGGTCAATATTAAAGTCTCCCGCTAGGAGTATTCTTATCCTGGACCAGCCCGTTAGCAAATTTGAAATTTTGTCAAAAAATTTATCTTGTTGCTCATTAGGAGCGTATAAATTGCACATCACCACATCCACGTCCCCTATCCGTCCAAACACTAAAAGGTATCTACCTTCCTCATCCGAAATAGTGTCTTTGTGTGTGAACGGTATAGATGAGTGTATCAGTATAGAGACTCCTCTTTTTTTGGAGTCTAAGGCAGAATGAAATTGTAATGGGTAATCTTTTGCCCAGTACTTTGGGATAGTGTTTTTAAGGAAGTGGGTTTCTTGAAGGTAAATCACAGTGGCTCTCAAGCGTCTATAATTGGTCATAGCTGTCCTCCTTTTTACATCTGTATTAAGGCCTCTTGCATTATGTGTGATCAAAACAATCTTAGGTAGTGCCATTATCCCTGATGTGTGTAAACAATAAGCTTATGCCCCTATCATTCGGTAATATTATAAGGTGTGATATCTGAATGTTGCAAAAATGGTAGGGGTTACTATCTCCTTTCTTCCTCTTCAGCCAGAATCTATAATTCTCTACCCTTCTCCAACATCCACACAGATTAATATGCATTGATGAGCGTGATAGTAATGTGCTGTGTCTTACAACTCTGTATAACATTAGTATAAACAATATCAGGATCAACATTAACTAATAACGACAGAATTTTTTTTTAAATAACTATATATCAAAACAAATACAAATTGTATCAAACATGTGGTCTTACCAAAAACCATAAGCAAACATATTTCTCAATGAGTGTTGGGACCATAATAGTCCCATACTTGTTTTCCACAAGGAGTCTTCAACTGGTTAATCTCTCTCTGAGCTTGGAGATAATCGAGATCAAGTGAGTCCCTCAGCTGTCAAAAGAGATCACCTATCCTTTCCTCCAGTTTAAAAGATTTTTTGGGATTTCCTCTTTAGGTTATTTCAAGATTTAGCTTTTTTCTTTGTAACTTTCTTCCATTTTAGCCTTTGAGGTTTCAAGCGGGGTTGAGATGCATCAGATGGATATGTTGGTACTGCTCCGCTTGTGGTATCTGGAGGTTCCAGGTCCAGGTGTTTACAGAGGTCTGGTATCTCCTCTATTGTCTTGATAGTAGTTGCCTTCCCATTTCGCGTCACGTGCAGCGCGAACGGGAAACCCCATCTATAAGGGATATGATTCTTCCTCAAGAGGAGAGTGAGGGGTCGGAGTGCATTTCTCTTCTGTAGAGTTTTAACGCATAAGTCTTGAAAAAATTGAATTATATTTCCCTGAAACTTAAAGGTAGGATTTTGCCTTGCTGCTAGAAGAATATTCTCTTTATCAGGGAACCTTAGGAATTTAATAATGACATCTCTTGGAGGTTGGTCTGGTTTGGGTCTGAGAGCTCTGTGAGCTCTTTCTATTGGGTATTCTGACTCATTTGGCGTTCCCACGATTGCATGGAACAGCTGCTGCAGGTAAACTTGAAGCTCCTCAGCTGTTATGTTCTCAGGAATTCCTTTAAGTCTGATATTAGACCTTCTGCTTCTATTTTCCATGTCCTCTATCTTTTCCTCCAACTCCATTATTATCTGCTGTTGAGAAGCCAAAGACCCAGACACCGTATTTACTTCTTCGGCTATTTCATCCGTAGCTGTCTCCAGAGAGTCTACTCGGTTTCCGAGCTCCGAGATCTCATTCTTGATGTCAGTAAGACTGTTGGTGATTTGCGCCTGAAAATTATCCATTTTCTCCCACAATTTTTCGAAGTTAGATGTTATGTCCTGCTTAGAGACCAGAGATTGAAGATCAGCCCTAGTCACAGGTATCATATCTTCAGGGCCCACTTCAGTTTCAGACTCCAGATCTTCCTCCATCTCAGTCATGAGATTATCTTGAGATTTGGGTGGTTTAGATGTTTTAAAGAAGGTATCCATCGACGTAGATTTCACCCCTTTATCACTTTTGGAGCCTTTTCTAGTGGACATGTTGAGTGTCAAAGGTAGGAAAAATACACTGTCGTGTGGTTTGGCCCCCTAGTTAAGCTGGAGAGAAAAATAGTAATAGTCTCTTAAAGCCTCCAATCCCAAGGGACGGAAATAGTAGGCACCTACACTTCGCTGTCTGAGAATAGAACTATTTATTGCGTTACTTTAGGGTATATATTCAGCTTCCTCTCTTCCCAAGCTGGGACAGAAAACATATAATAGCTCTCTCAATCTCAGTTGTTTGACTTGATATGCTCACAGAATCAAATACATCAGCCACCCCCTTATATTCAGCTGAGGTCCTCATTAGTGGGGTTATTTAAAGGGACAGTCAAGTCCAAAAAAACTTTCATGTTTCAAATAGGGCATGTAATTGTAACAACTTTCCAATTTACTTTTATCACCAATTTTGCTTTGTTCTTTTGGTATTCTTAGTTGAAAGCTAGACCTAGGAAGGCTCATATGATAATTTCTAAGACCTTGAAGGCAGCCTCTAATCACATGCTTTTGTATTTGCTTTTCACAGCAGGGAGAGCTAGTTCAGGTAAACCATAGAGATAACATTGTGAGCACACCTGTGGATTGTGGCAGACACTGCACTAATTGGCTAAAATGAAAGTCAAAACATAATAAATAAAATGTCATGTGATCAGGGGGCTGTCAGAAGATGTTTAGATACAAGTTAATCACAGAGGTAAAAAGTGTATTATTATAACTGTGTTGGTTATGCAAAAATGGGGAATGGGTAATAAAGGGATTATCTATCTTTTAAAACAACAACATTTCTGGTGTTGACTGTCCCTTTAAGCTTAACTGGAGCTTTTTGAAAGTAGTTTAGATTTGTATAGGTTGAACTCGATGGACTTCGGTCTTTTTTCAACCTTATCTACTATGTTACTATGTTACTATGTTACTAGAGAGGGAGGGATAAAATAAAAACAGCTAATTCTGCTGAGAAATTAAATCCCCAAAAAATAAAGTTTTCTTAAAAATGTCAGAAAAACTCAAATCAAAGGCATTAGAATCAAACTGAGACAACTGCCTGAAGAACCTTTCTACCAAAGGCTGCTTCCGGAGAAGCAAACACATCAAAATGGTAAAATTTAGTAAAAGTATGCAAAGAAGACCAAGTTGCTGCTTTGCAAATTTGATCAACTAAAGCTTCATTCTTGAAAGCCCAAGAAGTGGCAACTGATCTAGTAGAATGAGCTGTAATTCTCTGAGGTGGAGACTGTCCCGCCTCCAAATAAGCTTTGTGAATCAAAAGTCTCAACCAAGAAGCCAGAGAAATAGCAGAAGCTTTCTGGCCTTTCCTAGAGCCAGAAAAAATAACAAATAGACTAGAAGTCTTTCTGAAATCCTTAGTAACCTCATCATAATATTTCAAGGCTCTTACTAAAGAAGGAACAACAATTTCCCTATTGATGTTGTTAGAACTCCCAACTTTAGGTAAAAATTTAAATGAAGTCCGCAAAACAGCTTTATCTTGATGAAAAATCAGATAAGGAGACTCACAAGAGAGAGCAGACAACTGAGAAACTCTTCTATCAGAGGAAATACATAAGAATATCTCCAATCCTACTAGCTGACCGATCGTATCAGGCAATGGTTACCTAACAGAGAAGGCCAGTTTGGCCAGGAATTACCCTCATGCGTGAGGGATACGACTGAAGTGAAACATGGCTGGTTACAGCTGATGTTGAATCACTTTACACCAGCATTGAACATTGTTATGGCATAAAGGCCGTACAACACTTTCTTAATCAAGATCTGACAGAATCCAAAGACCACAACTGTTTCATTTTGGAATTACTTGAATTCATATTGAATCATAATTTCTTCATATTCAATGATCAACATTACTTACAAATTTGTGGGACAGCCATGGGCACAGCATGTGCCCCCACATATGCCAATCTCTTCCTAGGCTGGTGGGAGAAAGAGATGGTATTTACTGACAGCAATGCCTTATACATGCAGCAAATACCTTTATGGATTTGCTACATTGACGATATCCTATTTATCTGGGAGGGATCGAAATCAGAATTAGATTAATTTCTGCAGAAACTTTACCAGAATCACATTAACATCAAATTAACATATGATTGCAGCCTATCAGATATCAGCTTCCTAGATCTTAAAATTTTGAAAGATGACAATGGAAATCTAATAACTGATTTATTCCATAAAAAAACTGCTACCAACTCGATTCTACACCATAAAAGTGCGCATGCCAGCAGCACCTTAATATCTCTACCAACAGGCAAATTTTTGAGAATACGCAGATTATACTTTGTACCCGAAGATTATGTTACACCAATCACACAGATTGCACTTTTACGGTGATTCCAGTAATACACATCATCTTAGAATGTGGCATGTTTGTTCATCTATTTTCAGCAGTTCATTCTGCCTCGCTTCTTACCTGATATATACACATAACATTTTGTCACCATCTGTTACCCGAATAGATAATTCGGGTTATAATCTAAGGTGGTAACGCATAATTTCCTAGTGAAATTCACCATGCATTAATCTGTTTCTCAGGAGTATTTCCTAAACATATATATGATAACACAAAAGTACTTTGGAGCTTGATATTGATAATGTACATTATATAGATGATGACTGAGATAACATAATCTATTAACCCATGTTATTCATGGCATTTCTATCTATCAGAAATTGAATGTTTTGATAGACATATATTTTTTATCCAATAACATCCAAGATGGTGAACAGATGCCCTTATCAATAGGGAAAGCATCACACAAATGTATACAAAATTACTTTCATAAATCGATCTTGTCACATATAAACTTATGTACTAAGATAGTTCAACATTACACATAATGGCTGATAACTTAAAAAGCCACCAGAATTTTAATAAATGCTCTTTAAAAACAATTTGTTATCAAGCACATTCTATCGGGTATTACTTATACCCACTACCAATCACACAACTGTTACAATGATTGACAGGCAACATGATCAACAAGGATGAATGTCATAAGAAAATTAACATCAAAATATATACTTTGTTTTTAGAATCATTATACACAAATACACTTAAGAGTTACGAAATTTAGGCAAAATCCATGTGACAGACTTTGGATTATTCTAATTTAATATATATAATTTCATAACTTGGGATTCTAATGCTATTTCACCCAATCAGAACACACTCTGCTGATTGACATATGCATCATCCAATCATCTGGGTAACTACACAATAGTTTGTTGACACAGCCAATCCAGTAACAGCTAAGGGTATATAAATATCACGAGATGTCAGTGTGATTGCCCTATGAAAAAGTCACCACGACGAAACACATCAGTGGCGTCCCCGCTCCCTCTCCTTTCTTTTAGATAGCAATGCCTACTCCGATACTAACGGTATTACAAAGTACAAAATATAATCTCACTTAAGAGGCATAGGTCCTAGAAACTGTACCGGTTCATAAATGGTCATTTTAAGGTACAAGTCTCTTTCGGTAATTTACAGGTATATGTCTTAGATACTATTCTGGTTCATATCTGGTAAAAGATATAGGTCTCCCACGGTAATCCAAAGGTATAGGTCCAAGTAACTAGTTCACTAATGGTAATCCTAAGGTATAGGTCTCCACAGTAATTTAAGGTATAGGCTCCAGATATGTTTCTGTTTTATATATGGAAATTATTAGGTATAGGTCCTTAATACTGTACCAGTTTACAGATAGAGACCTTTAAATGACTAATGATTATTATTAGGTATAGGTCTCCAACGATAATTTACAGGTATTGGTCTTAGACACTGTACTGGGTCACAAATGGCAATCAAAAGGTATATGTCTCAGGTATTAACATAAAATCTAGACTATTTATTTAAGGCATAAGTTTCCATCTTTTCATACTAGTGCATTAATATTGCAAGCTTCTGCTTTAATATTACAAGCATCTGATCGAGCTATATATGATTCACCTCGGTGACCCAAACGGTAATTCTAAGGGTAGGTCACAGATTTTGTTCTGACTAACTATGGTCATTTAAAGATACAGGTCCTGGAAACTGAACTATTTAACTATGGTAACCAATAGGTACCAATCCTAGGTATCGCCAGACAAGTATAGACAACCTATTCCTTACAACTGTATCTAATCTTACCCTATCAAGTGTATCGCCTATAGAGTTCACACTAGTAATCATAAGGTTTAGGTCACTATTCTTGGTGAGTCCAGATTGTGTATTTACACCATGATTTTGCAACGGATAGAATCCTTGAGGGTCATCCAATTTCAAAGTATCACTTAGACCCTTTGATTCATCTTTTTCAATTTCACTCTACTTTGTGGAGTAGGCATTTGCATTTTTAGACCCACCCTTCTACCCTTTTTTTATTATTAGCAATATTTAATAAAAGTTAAGTTTTATTTTATTTTCATTCTTTGCTTGACATAAACCACTTACTTATTAAACATTGCATTGTGAGTGCTACATTTGTACTGTTTTTTTTCAGTTCTTAACGGATTTGTTCTATATTACTTGTAAGTACCCCCTCTGAGATAATTACCATTGAGTAATGATATATATGGGAATGTTTATTTACTTTTATAAGTAGTGCCATTGGTATTCTTGTTACAATATCGGAGTATAATCCTTGCACTATTGGTGCAACATGCAAAGCTGTAGAGGTCTCATATGAAAAACTAGCAAAGGGGATTGCGTCAGATGCTGCAATCATGAGACCTAAAACTTCCATGCACATAGCCACTGAAGGGAATAATAGAGACTGAAGGTTTAGACAAGCTAAAACTAACTTTATTCGTTTGTCTGTCAAAGAAAGAGACATGGACACTGAATCTATCTGGAAACCTAAAAAGGTGACCTTTGTCTCAGGAATCAAGAAACTCTTTTGTAAATTGATCCTCCAACCATGTCTTTGAAGAAACGATACAAGTTGTTTTGTGTGAGATTCTGCTAAATGAAAAGATTGAGCTACTGCCAAGATATCGTCCAAATAAGCAAACACCACAATACCCTGCTCTCTGATTACAGATAGAAGGGCACCGAGAACCTTTGAAAAGATTTTCGGAGCTGTCGCTAAGCCAAACGGAACAGCGACAAATTGGTAATGCTTTTCTAGAAAAGAGAATCTCAGAAACCAATAGTGGTCTGGCTGAATAGGAATGTGAAGATAAGTGTCCTGTAAGTCTGTTGTGGACATGAAATGACCTTGCTGAACAAAAGGCAGAATAGTCCTTATAGTCACCATCTTGAAAGTTTTGGTCTGAATGAATCTTTCTTCTTTGGGACAATGAACAGATTTGAATAAAAACCCAAACCCTGTTCCTGTAGAGGAACAGGAACAATCACCCCTGAAAGCTCTAGATCTGAAATACACTTTTAAAAAGCCTGAGCCTTCACAGGGTTTGTTGGAACATGGGAAAGAAAGAATCTTTCCATGTGAGGACTTATTCTGCAACCTATTTGATACCCCTGAGAAACAATATCCTGAATCCACTGATTTTGGACAGAATCTGCCCAAATGTCTTGAAACAATTTCAATCTGCCCCCCACCAGTTGAACTGGTTTGAGGGCTGCACCTTCATGCAGTCTTAGGGGCTGTATTTGGCTTCTTATAAGGCTTGGATTTATTCAAATTTGTGGATGGTCTCCAATTGGAACCAGAGGCCTTAGGGGAAGGAGTGTTTTTTTGTTCCTTAGACTGACGAAAGGAACGAAAACGATTGGGAGCTTTAAATTTACCCTTAGATTTCTTATCTTGGGGCAGAAAAACTCCCTTACCCCCAGTGATAGTGGAGATAATAGAATCCAATTGAGAACCAAATAAATTATTACCTTGAAAAGATAAAGATAGTTATCTAGATTTAGACACCATATCAACATTTTCCATGATTTAAGCCATAAAGTTCTGCTATATAGAATAGCTAAAGACATGGATTTAATATCAATCTTAATAATATCAAATATAGCATCACAAATGAAATAATTAGCATGTTGAAGTAAAAGAAGAATGCTAGAAAAATCAGGATCTGATAACTGCTGTACTAGACTGTCCAACCAAAAAGTTGAAGCAGCAGCAACATCAGCTATAGAAATAGCAGGTCTAAGACTATAGCCAGCAGTATGTAAATATGCCTTCCTAAGATAAGATTCAATCTTCCTATCTAAGAGATCCTTAAAAGAAGTATTATTTTCCATAAGAATAGTAGTACGTTTAGCAAGAGTAGAAATAGCACCATCAACCTTAGGGACTTTTTCCCAAAGCTCTAAATTGGACACAGGTAAAGGATAAAAAAAATTAAACCTAGAAGAAGGATTAAAAGAAGTACCAGGCTTAGACCATTTCTTAGAAATAATATTAGAGAGAGCATCTGGAATAGGAAAAACTTCAGGAGTAACCTCAGAAGTCTTAAAAACAGAATTCAAACGTTTGCTATTCTTGTTATCAAGAGTATGTCGAGGTGTTTTTCTCTAGAAGAAAAAAGGGAGAAAGAGCGCATCCACAATCTAAGTGCAGTAAATAAGTTCACACTTTATTGAAGGTTAAAACATGTATAGATTTACACTCACAAAAATGCCCTCAAACATATGAGGTATGTCCGTTCCTTTAAAAGATATACACAGAATACTGCTCCAGCATCAGTGATCCTCTTTGCTGTCCCCCTCCGTGAAAGCCGATGTGCAATACAAACAGATATCCCTGGGGACTAAGCTGAGTAAAAGTGCTGTGAGTTATAAAGTGTATAGAGGAGATCGTGTGAATGTGTAGTAGGAAAACAAACTACTTTTGCCGGCTAATAGTTTGATCTAAACAACAATCACATTCCCTTCTCCTCACACATCAGATTATGGGCGCGCTCCCTTACTGAAGGATTTATATAATACTTTTCTGTTTTCATCAGCTTTCCCTTCAAATTTGTTCAAATAAGCTAATATTATACTGATCCCTAAACAGGTGTAAGAATATATTACTAACTTGCTTCCATATTGTCTCTATTCCTTCATTTTGTATCTATTCAGCCATTCTGAACTAATACTGACCTGATTATACAAATTTATATAGTGACAGCACCACTAACTGATTAAGTAATTTGCTTAAATGCTCGTGCCCGGGATAGAGTCTCGTCTCCTTACCCTATAATTAAATAATAAAAAAGAATCCCAGCATCTGAGTCTTAGAATATTTTAATGATTCAATTCAACAACATAAATTGTCTACTTCAGACAGCAAAAATTGGGGAAAATATGTTCACATACTCCTCTTCACACAATCCCCAATCTCCATGGTCTGACCTGATATTATGCTAAAACGAAGTCTTTTGATTTTATGCTGTTACAGGGAACATCTTTATCTCATAACTTTGTGTAGCTCAGCATTTGGTTTGTTAAACATGCTCCCACCAGATATTTTAGCTCAGGCAGAGGTGCCTATCTCTGTCTCAAGGTTGAAGCCTCACAGCTTTGTCTCTTATTAAACACAAAGGATCTTATGTTTGAAACTTGTAACTTTCCACTAACTTGGGCATGTATGAAGCCCCTCTGTGTCAATTTACCATGTATGTGATGTATAATATATAACCGCAGCACTGTTTATAATAGACAGAGCAGACTTAGACTGCGTTTCTGATTTTGCTCTCCAAGGCCTTGTATGGTAAAATACTCAATTCCAGGTGATAAGTGTAGACTACTGACTAGTGATAAGTGATATCTCTAAGAACAGGGAAAATACTTGATTCTATTGGGTTCATATCATCCCATATTATTAAATAAAGATTACAAAATCTTAACAAAAATTCTCTCAGATAAGTTAAAATGATTCTTCCAATGATTATCAATAAAGATCAAGTGAGGTTTGTTTATACTCGATCATCTTTTAACAATATTCCCAGAGTTATACATATAGTAAATCTTTTTTTAGCAACAGTCATCATTTTCTTAATGCAATTTTAAAGGGCCTTTCCTTGATTTTGTTCAGAAAATATATAAATCTCCTATGACAAAAATGTTAATAAAAATGGGATGTAGTCTAGTATTATGCTTCAGAGAGGAATACATCAGGGCTATCCCCTCTCCTCATTATTCAATATAGCCTAGAGCTTTTAGCAATAAAACATTGTCAATCTTTTCCGTGAATAATAATAAACAGAAAATTGTACAAGATCTCTCTTTATGTAGATGATATGTTACTCTTTGTCCAAGAAAAATATATTCCAGTAATACTTTTTATAATAAACAGTTTTGGAAAATTCTCAGGTTACAAGATCAATAATACAAAATCAGACATCCTTTGGTTTGAAAAAATAAAAAGAGGTAATGAGGATTGTTCTTATTATTTTATAGTGTTCTCAAGTCATTTGACCTATTTGGGAATCAAGATTTAAAAAAATTCAAATTTATGGTACAATTTCAACTTTAAACCTGAGATCCAACAGATGAATAATGATTTGAAGAGATGGAGCAACCAACCTCCCTTTATCTTTGATGTGAAAAATACATTTGTTTAAAATGATGATGCTACTGTAAGCTGGGAAGAGGACTTCCCCAAAACAGGACTGAAACCCAATGACAGGAGAAAAAAGTCCCAAAACAAAAACCAGACAGGGAGAATAGAAGAGACTTGGTCAGAATATCCAAGGTCAAGGTAGGCACCAAGAAACAAAGTCAAATTAAAAGTCAAAGGTCAAAAGCCAGGAGATTTGTATATTTGAAAGGACTTAGGAACAAGTACAAGGAAAAAAGCTTGGTCTCTGGAAAAACAGGCAGAATAACCTAGCACTGAGTTAGAGAATTGTCCAGGCTTTATAGGCCCATAGGAACCAGGAAGACCCCCTGCTGCCATGGAAACATGGAAGCTAAAACCTTAGGAGCCAATAGGAGATTCAGCTGACAGGGAAGTAACCTCTGAACTCTTCCCGCACTGCTGTGAAGTCATGAGAATGTGTGCATGCCCCCGGTGCGACCTGGTACCTGTGCCTACGCCTGCACGAACACGAGTCATGCAGATACATCCCCATCCATCGCGACAGCCGCGCAGGGAAGCCATAGAGGACCCCCGCTGCTGGATTCAGTGACCCCCAGGTAAGGGAACCCCTTCCGATTCCTTGACAGTGCCCCCCACCAAGGCACAATCTCCGTGCGTGAACACGGAATTGCCTGTCAGGATGTCTCCAATGAAAAGCTTGTACTTTGGCAGCAGCATGGAGATGCCCAGAAGGCTCCCAAGAACCATCCTCAGGACCGTAACCTTTCCAGTGCACTAGATACTCTAGTCTGCCACGTCTCCTCCTGGAATCCAGGATCTCTTGTACTTTGCATTCATCATTGCCCTGGACCAGGATAGGTGGAGGATTAGAAGGTTCACGATTTTGGAAGTGATTCTCATGCCAGGGTTTGAGTAGAGATATGTAAAAAAGACTGGATGTATCTTATACTGAGGAGGCAGTAGAAGCCTTACAGCAACAGGGCTAAATATTTTGAATATGATGAATGCACTAAGAAATTAACTTAACTTATAACTTAATCATTTTATTATAGTGGCGGCGGTGTAGGGGGGGCAGGATAGGGGTTAATAAATTTATTATAGGTGGCGACGGTGTAGGGGGGGCAGATTAGGGGTTAATAAGTTTAATATAGGTGGCGGCGGGGTCCGGGAGTGGCGGTTTAGGGGTTAAATAATTTATTTAGTTGCGGCGGGGTCCGGGATCGGCAGGATAGGGGTTAATAAATTTATTATTGGTGGCGGCGGTATAGGGGGGGCAGGATAGGGGTTACTAGGTATAATGTAGGTGGCGGTGGGCTCCGGGAGCGGCGGTTTAGGGGTTAATACATTTATTATAGTTGCGGTGGGGTCTAGGAGCGGCGGTTTAGGCGTTAATAACTTTATTTAGTTGCGGGGGGCTCCGGGGGCGCTGGTATAGGGGGTAGAACAGTGTAGTTTAGTGTGGGTGGTTAGTGACAGCTTATCAATAAAGCTGGGAAAAAGCCGAAGAGCAGCGAGTTCGGATGAGTGATAACTATCACAGTCTCCTGCTCATCGCCCCGTACTTGGTGCACGGCTTTTTGACAGCTTTATTGATAACTTTGGCGAGCGTATTCAGGTCCACGGCGGCAATGGTAGGCGAGCTTAGGCGGGCGTATTGGGGCCGGCGATGGCAGGTAAGTAGACACGTTGATAACTAGAGGCCATGGGGTTGTGGTGATGATGTTGCATCACTTTTAGACGCTGAGCAGGAGGAACATATATTCATTGTCGATGGTATCGCAGACCCTAAATAACTGGGAGATGTATTGCTTCACTCTTGGAACCAGGGCGGTAGGTGATTTGCAAGTCAAAGCGTGCAAAGAATAATGCTCAACGAGCCTGAAAAGGTCGTAGACATCTCGCGGAAAGGAGATATTCCAGGTTGCTATGATCTGTATAAACTGTTACGGGATGTACAGCACCTTCAAGCCAGTGCCTCCACTCCTCCAGAGCGAATTTGATAGCCAGTAATTCTTTTTCACCAACATCATAATTCTTCTCTGCATTGGTTAGTTTATGTGAATAGAAGGCTACCGGGTGAAGAGCCTTATCTCCTCTTTTCTGGGATAGGATGGCATCCAAGGCATACTCAGAAGCGTAAATTTCTAGATAGAAAGGATGTTAGGTATCAGGTTGTATCAATACTGGAGCTTGAATAAAAAGATTTTAAGGGTTTAGAAAAGCCTGTTGAGTGGATGACGTCGTAAGAGCTGTTATAGGTGCACAAATAGCATAAATGTTTTGTATAAACTGACGATAAAAATTTGCAAACCCCATAAATTGTTTAACTATCTTTTTATTCTTAAGGATAGGCCAGTTAATGATGGCTTGAATCTTCTTACAGTCCATTTCAATATGATCTGGCGACAGAACGTAACAGAGAAACTAAATAGTATTAACCTCAAAGATGCTTTTTTCCAGCTTCCCATATAGTTGATGCTGTCTCAGACATGTTAACACGATCATGACATGTTGTTCATGTTTAGGAAGTGACTAGGAAAAAATGAGGATGTCAACCAAATAAACAATAAGAAATGTATCCAAGAGATCATGAAAAATATTATTAATAAAATGTTAGAAGGTAGCAGGGGCATTACACAACCCAAAGGGCATAACAGTGAACTCATAATGACCATAGCAGGAGCAGAAGGCAGTCTTCCACTCACTTACTGAGATTATAGGCTCCCCTGAGATCAATTTTCGTGAACACTTTAGCATCCTTGACTCTGTCGAGGAGTTCTGGAATTAAAGGTAAAAGGTATTTATTTTTGATAGTGATAGCATTAAGGGCTCGGTAATCCACACATGGTCATAATCCTCCATCCTTTTTACCTACAAAGAATATTCTGGCACCATCTGGAGAAGTGGATGGTCTAATGAATCCCTTAGCAAGATTTTTGTCAATATATTCTTTCAGATGTTTTGACTCAGGTTCAGATAGAGAAAAAAAGGCAGAGGAGCACCTGGTAATAGATCGATAGGACAGTCATAAGACCTGTGAGGTGGTAAGATGTCAGCTCCTTTTTTCTCAAATATATAAGAGAAATCTCTATATTTCTGGGGTAAGGATGGTTCTGTAGTAGTTACCATGAGAGTGGAAGGAGGAGTTTGTAGACAAGTCATGGTACAAAAAGATGAAGTGAAGAATAGCCTGCCCGTTACCCAATCAATGGAAGGATTGTGTTTTTTTAACCATTTGATTGCTAGAATGACAGGAAATAGCGGAGAAGGAACGAGATCCCAGATGATTTCTTCTTGATGTTTATCCCCTATCCAGAGGACTGTTGAATGTGACTCCAGAGAAACAGGACCCGTCTTAAGAGTGCTTCCAACAACCATATGGAGTAATGGGGGATGATCTTTCTTGTGAGTTGGTACTTTTAGTTGAGTAGATAGTGTGGTGTCGAGAAAACAACTACTAGCTCCGGAATCCAGAATGGCAGTCAAGTTGATGAAGTTATTACCCAGCTGCAGGGTGATATGAATAGTAAGATGAGTGAATGTAGGGTAGAGTTGAAGATTAAGACAGATGCTATAAGGAAAAAGCATAACAGACTGGCGTCTCGATAGACAATCTTTTAAGATATCATCAGGCTTGGCACAATACATGCAATGCTCGTGAGATATTCTAATATCAGACCAACTCGGCCAGTAGTCTTCTTCTCCCGGCGTCGAGCTGGAATGATAGCGAAAATCCCAGAGCAGAGAAAGTTCGCAAGATGAGGTAAATGGCACTCACCACAGGCAGGATGGTCTTCGCGGCAACAGGCAGGGAATCAGAGAAAGACAGTACAGGGGTAAACCACAAGAAGGGTCAGGCAGGCAGGGTATGGCAATGGCAAAGCAGTCCAAAGGTAAACCACTAGAATGGTCAGGCAGGGTTTGGCAACAGAGAGGCAATCCAGAACAATAGGGGATAATTAAGCAGAGTGGTCAACCAAGCAGAGTTCAGCAGCAGTATATCAATCCAGCAATATAGGGGTTAACAGGCAGAGTGATCAGACAAGCAGAGTTCAGCAGCAGTATATCAATCCAGCAACTTAGGGGTTAAGAGGCAAAGTAGTCAGACAGGCAGAGCTCAGCAGCAGTATATCAATCCAGCAATTTAGGGGTTAACATGCAGAGTAGTCAGACAGGCAGAGTTCAGCAGCATTAGATCAATAAGGCAATCAGAGAAGTAACGATCTATCACACCCAGGAGCACACAAAGTAACATCTATACTTGGGCAGTGATAGATCGTTTTTGAGAAACTTACATAGGCGCAGGATTCGCGCCACAGGCATCCGACCGGCAACAGAGAGAGGAGCATGCAGCGATGACGTCAATGCCGCACGCATCCAGACCCGATACAGCCCCTGGCAACGAGCAGGGAAGGAGACGCCTCGCCCCTAGCAACGGCTAGAGTGGCGCAGCGTGACAATACAGACATAAATGAAGAGTCCTTCTTCTGGCCTTTTCTGTAGTAGACAATGGTCCACAAACCAGACCAATTTGCATGGGTTCACCTTGATCAGTAGAATAAACAGAGGAAGTATTATCAAGGATAGGAGCTTTAGAGTATATCAGTATATCGAAGCATTGGAGCAGTAGTACTTTTTGTTTTTCTTGCCGTCTTTTGCGATAGCGTCTATCCAATTGAGTGACTGAAAGAATTAATCCTTCCAGAGTAGCAGGTATACCTATTCTTGCTAGTTCATCTTTTAGATAATCAGTAAGACCAACATGGAACTGGTCGATTAAGGCCACATTATTTAAGGCAGTATCGGGAGCCAATTCACGAAATTCAGCAATATAATTCTCCACAGGACGCCTTCCCTGGCGCAAACAACAAAGTGTATTACATGTCATAGATGAACGAAGAGGGTCATCATACAGGGGATTCATGGCAGCTAGAAATGACTCCCATGTAGACAGCACTGGGCTATTTTTATGAAGCAACTGATGGGCCCACGTCTGTGGAGGTCCAGTAAGCAATGAGATTGGAGTGTGTACTTTAATGAAGTCAGATTGGTAAGTACGTGGTTTAAAAAAAATAGTAACTCGCTTTTACCGGAAAACTTCTCGGGCATAGCAATAGTAGGTTCAAAAGACCATGAATCAATTTCGACAAAGATATGCTAGCATATGATATAGGAGGGTTGGGTTTTCCTAATCTAGGCTAGTATAATATAGCAACCCTTTCTGTATTGGGGACGGATTTTTTTTTATTTCAATTCCTTGGAAACTAAAAGGAATATATTTGATCATATATAATCTAATAATCCCAGATTTCCATAATGCCTTGAGAATATGTGTTTCTCTCTCTGGGGCCAAATGAAAATTTGTAAAGTGAAATATCTGGTGGATCCAGGTAGGAAATGTGTTGTTCTTTTTGATGGGTTAAAAAAAGAACAGAGTTTATACTTACTGATAAATGTATTTCCTTCGTGCTGATTAGAGTCCATAGCTTCATTACATGTGGGATATATTCCAGCCTATCAGGAGGTCAAGAACCCTCAAAGAGCTTTAGCCCCTCCCACCTCATTTCCCTCTCCAGTTTGGGTACACCCGAGCAGAGGAGAGAGACAGAATAAAAGGTAGCAAACACAGAAAGCAGGTTTATGAGGGGCAAATGAGAACTGTCACCCATATAAAAAACAGGGCGGGGGCTATGGACTCTCTTCAGCACGAAGGAAATACATTTATCAGTAAGTATAAATTCTGTTTTCCTTCTTAGCTGATGAGAGTCCATAGCTTCATATCATGTGGGATACAATACCCAAGCTGAGAGTCCATGTTAATAAAGGGTGGGACAAAAAAGTAGTCAGTTCCTATTTGCTGGACACTGCAGCCTGACTGGCTGAGCAGAATATGGCCATATTGTGTGACTAACATCCCAACTTTATTTAAAAATTTAAAAAATATTAAGCAGGCAATTTTTTGCAGCATTTAAAAATATGTTAAAATATATGTGGTCTTATGTGTTTGAATATGCGCCAATACCTGTTTTTGTCATATACTTATTTTGGTCATTTTGGCAGCACTCCCACAATATGTGTGCTAATATATAAAATGTTTTTTGTTAGGTGTGCTCTACCAAACCCCCTTGTTGTATTTCTTAAATTTTAAGGGATACTGACCAAATCCCTTTGGTTAAAGCACACCACCCTGCTCAGGTGTGTTAAAGACAATGTAATTGAGATATATATATAAAAAGCCAGGGAGTCTCATTCTGTGCAGTCATGATTTGAGGCATAGTACTGCAGTCTTGGAATTCTGTATTGGTATATTAGAATCGAATGATTCAGCCCAGTAAGGCTAAACTTTATAGTGTTAGGACCAGTCTATTTTGGGACACCTTGTAAGTGGTGACTGGCTGAGCAGAATATGGCCATATTGTGTGACTAAGATCCCAACTTTATTAAAACATTTAAAAAATATTAAGCAGGCAATTTTTGCAGCATTTAAAAATGTTAAAAAATATGTAGTCTTATGTGTTTGGATGTGCGCCAATACCTGTTTTTGTCTTATATTCCAGCCTATCAGGAGGTCAAGAACCCTCAAAGAGCTTTATCCCCTCCCACCTCATTTCCCTCTCCAGTTTTGGTATACCCGAGCTGAGGAGAGAGACAGAAAAAAAGGTAAACACAGAAAGCAGGGTTACGAGGGGCAAATGAGAACTGTCACCCATATACAAAAACAGGACGGGGGCTATGGACTCTCATCAGCACGAAGGAAATACATTTATCAGTAAGTATAAATTCTGTTTTCCTTCTTAGCTGATGAGAGTCCATAGCTTCATATCATGTGGGATACAATACCCAAGCTGAGAGTCCATGTTAATAAAGGGTGGGACAAAAAAGTAGTCAGTTCCTATTTGCTGGACACTGCAGCCTGACTGGCTGAGCAGAATATGGCCATATTGTGTGACTAACATCCCAACTTTATTTAAAAATTTAAAAAATATTAAGCAGGCAATTTTTTGCAGCATTTAAAAATATGTTAAAATATATGTGGTCTTATGTGTTTGAATATGCGCCAATACCTGTTTTTGTCATATACTTATTTTGGTCATTTTGGCAGCACTCCCACAATATGTGTGCTAATATATAAAATGTTTTTTGTTAGGTGTGCTCTACCAAACCCCCTTGTTGTATTTCTTAAATTTTAAGGGATACTGACCAAATCCCTTTGGTTAAAGCACACCACCCTGCTCAGGTGTGTTAAAGACAATGTAATTGAGATATATATATAAAAAGCCAGGGAGTCTCATTCTGTGCAGTCATGATTTGAGGCATAGTACTGCAGTCTTGGAATTCTGTATTGGTATATTAGAATCGAATGATTCAGCCCAGTAAGGCTAAACTTTATAGTGTTAGGACCAGTCTATTTTGGGACACCTTGTAAGTGGTGACTGGCTGAGCAGAATATGGCCATATTGTGTGACTAAGATCCCAACTTTATTAAAACATTTAAAAAATATTAAGCAGGCAATTTTTGCAGCATTTAAAAATGTTAAAAAATATGTAGTCTTATGTGTTTGGATGTGCGCCAATACCTGTTTTTGTCTTATATTCCAGCCTATCAGGAGGTCAAGAACCCTCAAAGAGCTTTATCCCCTCCCACCTCATTTCCCTCTCCAGTTTTGGTATACCTGAGCTGAGGAGAGAGACAGAAAAAAGGTAAACACAGAAAGCAGGGTTACGAGGGGCAAATGAGAACTGTCACCCATATACAAAAACAGGACGGGGGCTATGGACTCTCATCAGCACGAAGGAAATACATTTATCAGTAAGTATAAATTCTGTTTTCCTTCTTAGCTGATGAGAGTCCATAGCTTCATATCATGTGGGATACAATACCCAAGCTGAGAGTCCATGTTAATAAAGGGTGGGACAAAAAAGTAGTCAGTTCCTATTTGCTGGACACTGCAGCCTGACTGGCTGAGCAGAATATGGCCATATTGTGTGACTAACATCCCAACTTTATTTAAAAATTTAAAAAATATTAAGCAGGCAATTTTCTGCAGCATTTAAAAATATGTTAAAATATATGTGGTCTTATGTGTTTGAATATGCGCCAATACCTGTTTTTGTCATATACTTATTTTGGTCATTTTGGCAGCACTCCCACAATATGTGTGCTAATATATAAAATGTTTTTTGTTAGGTGTGCTCTACCAAACCCCCTTGTTGTATTTCTTAAATTTTAAGGGATACTGACCAAATCCCTTTGGTTAAAGCACACCACCCTGCTCAGGTGTGTTAAAGACAATGTAATTGAGATATATATAAAAAGCCAGGGAGTCTCATTCTGTGCAGTCATGATTTGAGGCATAGTACTGCAGTCTTGGAATTCTGTATTGGTATATTAGAATCGAATGATTCAGCCCAGTAAGGCTAAACTTTATAGTGTTAGGACCAGTCTATTTTGGGACACCTTGTAAGTGGTGACTGGCTGAGCAGAATATGGCCATATTGTGTGACTAAGATCCCAACTTTATTAAAACATTTAAAAAATATTAAGCAGGCAATTTTTGCAGCATTTAAAAATGTTAAAAAATATGTAGTCTTATGTGTTTGGATGTGCGCCAATACCTGTTTTTGTCTTATATTCCAGCCTATCAGGAGGTCAAGAACCCTCAAAGAGCTTTATCCCCTCCCACCTCATTTCCCTCTCCAGTTTTGGTATACCCGAGCTGAGGAGAGAGACAGAAAAAAAGGTAAACACAGAAAGCAGGGTTACGAGGGGCAAATGAGAACTGTCACCCATATACAAAAACAGGACGGGGGCTATGGACTCTCATCAGCACGAAGGAAATACATTTATCAGTAAGTATTAATTCTGTTTTCCTTCTTAGCTGATGAGAGTCCATAGCTTCATATCATGTGGGATACAATACCCAAGCTGAGAGTCCATGTTAATAAAGGGTGAGACAAAAAAGTAGGCAGTTCCTATTTGCCGGACACTGCGGCCTGAAGGACCTTTCTTCCAAAAGCTGCATCAGAAGAAGCATAAATAACAAATAATAAAATTTGGAAAACGTGTCAAGGGAAGACCAAGTTGCCTTGCAAATCTGTTCCAAGGAGGCATCATCCTTGAAAGTCCAGGAAGTAGATTATCTCGTAGAGTGTGCAGTTACTCTCTTTGGTGGCAGATTTATTGCAACCAAGTAAGCCTTATGGATAATCTGCTTGAGCCAGGATGCCAGGGCCACCGCCGTAGCTTTCTGACCCTTCCTAGGACTAGAGTAGTGGACAAATAAACTGAAAGTTTGTCTAAAGTCTTTAGAGGTCTAAATAAAGAACTTTAAAGCTCTGACAACATCTAGGTTGTGAAGTAATCTACTATTTTGGATTAGGAGGATTTGGTAATAAAGAAGGAACAACTATCTCCAAATAAATATTTTCTGAAGATACCACCTTCAAAAGAAAATCGTATTTGGTCCAGGAAAACAATTTTAAAGTCTAAAATATGCATGGGTTCAAAAGGAGAACCTTGCAGAACAGAGAGAGCTAAATTTAAGTTCTAAGGAAGATAAATAGGTCTAACAACAGGACAATTCTCACCAGGGCTTAAAAGGAAAAAAAAGTTTAAACATCTGACAACTTAGCCAACTTTTTAAGAAACAAAACAGTTAATTTGATATCTGACCCTTTAGAGAACTAGCCGACAGGACCTTATCTAGTCAATCCTTTAGGAACTGAAGAATTTAGGGAATTTTAAAGGATTTCCAAGAAAACTCAAGAATAACACCAAAGAAAATAAGCTTTTCAGATGTTATGATAAATTATTTGTTTAACTAAAATACTTGCATGAAGCAAAGTATAAATATCCAGGGTCCATGTAGGAAGAGAAGACATCTGAATTAGGTATGAATACCAACACCTGCAGACCCACACCAAAGCTATGAGAATTACTAAAACTAAATCTTGTTTGATTCTTGCAATAACTCTTGAAAGAACAAACTGGGAAAACAGGAACGTTAAATAAAATATTTAGGGACAAACTAAGGCATCTATCATAGAGCTTTGGAGTCTCTATATCTGTCACAATATGCTTGAAGCTGTGATTCAGCTTGTACACCATGGTAGAACCCAATTTAGAATAAGCTGGTCGACTATGTCTTCATGAAGAACCCATTGTCCTGACTAAAAAGATTAAAGTAGTCTGCTTCCCAATTGTTCACTCCTTGAATAATAAGTTGATAGAGAACAGCTTTCCTTCTCTATTTATAACAGAAAGGGGGACATTTCTTGCAAGGTGAGGTATATTAACACTAAGCTTGACAAATATAGTGTATATTGAAACTAGCAATGCGTGTTGATACAAGTACTAAAATATTTACAATCAGGAGAGGTCATGAAAAGCAGAAGTCTTTTGCACAAATTATATGCAGCGTGCCATGAGAGCTTCCTCCTCCCTCTCCCCGTCCCAGAGCATGTCAGTAGTTTACAATGATACCACACAGAAAACGGCTCTGTTTAGAGCATAAAACATGAGGGCAGAGTTGAAGAAAAAAAAAAAACTGTGTGTGTGTGGGGCACCGTAGTTAAAGGGACACTGTACCCAAAAATGTTATTTCGTGATTCAGATTGAGCATGAAATTTTAAGCAAATTTCTAATTTACTCCTATTATCAAATTTTCTTCATTCTCTTGGTATCTTTATTTGAAATGCAAGAATGTAAGTTTAGATGCCGGCCCAGTTTTGGTGAAACAACCTGGGTTGTCCTTGCTGATTGGTGGATAAATTCATCCATCAATAAAAAAAGTCCTGTCCAGAGTACTGAAACCAAAAAAAAGCTTCAATGCCTTCTTTTTCAAATAATGATAGCAAGAGAACGAAGAAAAATTGAAAATAGGAGTAAATTAGAAAGTTGCTTAAAATTGCATGCTCTTTCTGAATTACAAAAGAAAACATTTGGGTTCAGTGTCCCTTTAAGCATTTTATTTAAATCTCGCTGCATATGTTTTATATACATAGACTTGGAAAATAAATATATTTATACCCTCACTGAGAAATAACTGTTTTCAGACACTGCAGCTCACACGCTGCAGGCAGAAATGTGATTCCTCTAAGTACTGTATATGTATAGACAATATGGTGTGTGTGTCACATGACTATGTGACAACTGTGCCCCTGTAACACACGTTACAATATCAGACATCCCAATCTGCAAAAACTCATTTCAGGGAGGTGGCTTCACCCGCTACTGCGCCGCCAACCCCCCCCCCCCATACCAATTATATATTGGACACCTTGAAACCCTAAATAAGTTAGAGACTTATCATTAAAGTGGCTTCCCACTAAAATCACATAAAAAAAAGTAGCTTTATTGCACAACTACATACAATAAACCTATTTTCCAGTTATCGTACGCTTGTTGAATGCATCAATATTTTAGAATACAAAGTTTATTTATGTGCAGTAAATAAGGTAGTATTTGTGTTTTATTTTTTATTAAACTCAGTGGGGGATTTTTGGTTACTGATGCATGCTTTGAGGGTTCTATAATGTCCCAGCTACTAAAGGCATTCCTTAAAGAAACACTTTTCCGGATTTGGGCCACATTGGATCATGGAGTTTCAGGGAGATTGCATTCCATTTGCTGGCATCAGGGAGCCGCTATTACAATCAGGGAGAGTTTCAAAACAATCTCCTTCAAAAATTTGGGCTAAGAGGAACAGATAAAATAGACAGCAGTGATTACTTTATTTTATTTTTTTAATAAGAAAAAGTAGGTTTAGGGGATTATTATAAATCAGGTGTTAAGGGTCCCTTTAAGTTTGCCTGAATAAAAAAATGCCTTACAATCCACCAGCTCAAATTCACAGCAGCTGAAGCAGAGAAGGGAAAAAGGTTGCCAAGGAGAGGGGGCGGGGCTTATCACCATAACAATATGCTGGTCCAAGACTTGTACAGGATTTTGAAATAAACTGTGAAAATTTAAAATTGTGAAAAAAAACAGCTCTCCTAAGGCCACCTGTGTCGTCCTGCCCAACTGCACTGTGAGAGATCTAACTGATAAACTGCATAATGCAGTTGATGGCTCTATTAAAAGGGACAGTACCTGTTTGTAGAAAAACACAAAAATAAAGTTTTTGAGGTAAAAAATGGTAAATTGAGCTGCTAAGAAGTCCTAAATATGCTAGATAATAACTACCCTGTGCCTCACTCCCCCAAATCCCCATGTTAAACGCTAATGTAAAGCTCCTCAGATGTAACGCTGTGGCTCCCAGCTATGTAGTACCTTTAAGGAGAGTACTATTAGATAGTTCATGGGGTGTGTAATGCCCGAGTCACTTACCTGGACTGAAGCACCCCTCCACTGTGTCTTACCAGCATGCTGAGGCCTTTCCCCCTCGCAGGTTGCTGATCCAGTAGAGAGCCCATCCAGTGCAAGTAACTATACTGCAGAGGATACTGCCTATATACCTGTAACCCCTCAGTGGGAGGCTAGGGATTGGTCCCTGCGATGCCTAAGGGCAGTTATGGCTGTTAGATTACCCACTAGGGTTATAGAAATCACATAACATAGGTAATCCTCATCCTGTTTCACTCAGTCTTCTAAGAGTGAAGTTGCCTAGGGTACTGGGTCCCAAATCAAGTCTAAACATACAAATCATATGAAAAAATAATAAACTCTTGCTAGTAGAGCACCTCTGAAATCTTCAACCTCTCTCCTCAGATGCCAAGAACAAACTGGAGAGGGATAAGAGGTTGGAGGGGGCTAAAAAAGCTCTGTGAGGGTTCTTGACCTCCTCCTGATAGGCTAAAATAAATCCCACATGTTATGAAGTTATGGACTCTCATCAGCTAAGAAGGAAAAGTTAAAGGGACACTGAAGCCAAATGTTTTCTTTTGTGATTCAGATAGAGCATAACATTTTAAGCAACTTTCTAATTTACTCCTATTATCACATTTTCTTCATTCTCTTGGTATCTTTATTTGAAATGCAAGAATGTAAGTTTAGATGTCGGCCCAATTTTGGTGAACAACCTGAGTTGTTCTTGCTGATTGGTGGATAAATTCATCCACCAATAAAAAAAGTGCTGTCTAAAATTCTGAATTAAAAAAAAAAAAAAAGCTTAGATGCATTCTTTTTCAAATAAAGATAGCAAGAGAACAACAAAAAATTGATAATAGGAGTAAATCAGAAAGTTGCTTAAAATTGCATGCTCTATTTGAATCACAAAAGAAAAAAAATGGGTTCAGTGTCCCTTTAAATCTCTCCTGTTTGATACGAGCAATGACTCATCGAAGGAGAGCAAATGGAGGAAACCGGTATGCCAACCTGAAAACCCAAGGAACCGCTAGAGCATCTATCAGAACGGCCTGCAGATCTCTTGACCTTGAACCGTACCTTGGAAGCTTGGCGTTCTGACGGGACGCCATCAGATCTAACTCCGGCACCCCCCCCCCCCCATTTGAGGACTAAGCTGGAAAACACCTCCAGATGGAGTTCCCACTCCCCGGGATGAAAAGTCTGTCTGCTCAAAAAATCCACTTCCCAGTTGTATACTCCTGGAATGTGGATGGCAGATAGACAGCAATTGTGGGTTTCTGCCCACTGAAGAATCTGAGTAACCTCCTTCATGGCTAAGGGACTCCGAGTTTCTCCCTGGTGATTGATGTAGGCCACAGAGGTTATGTTGTCTGACTAGAACCTGATAAACTGGGCTGAGGACAGCTGAGGCCAAGCCAAAAGAGCATTGTTAATCACCCTCAACTCCAAGATGTTGATGGGAAGAGCAGACTCCTCCCGAGTCCAAAGGCCGGCTGGCGTCCGTAGTCACAATCACCCAGGAAGGTCTCAGAAAGCATGTGCCCTGAGACAGATGTTCCTAAAAAATCCACCATGGGAGAGAATCCCTTAACAACTGATTTAACTCTATTCTCTGAGATAGATCTGCATGGTTGCCATTCCATTGTCTGAGCATGCACAACTGGAGAGCTCTCAAATGGAATAATGTCCATGAAAGCCACCATAAGACAGATTACCTCCATACATTGAGCCACTGAAGGATGAGCAGAAGCCTGAAGAGAGGCAAGAGGAAATTATTTTGATTTTCCAGACCTCAGTCAGAAAAATCTTCATTAATAGAGAATCTATTATGGTCCCTAAGAACACTACTCTTGTAGCAGGGGAAAGAGAGCTTTTTTCCAGATTCACATTCCAACCGTGGGAACAAACAAAAGACAACAATATCTCTGTGTGAGATTTTGCTAGTTGAAAAGATGGCGCCTGAACCAATATAGTCCAGGTAGGGTGCAATTCCATGAGAACAGATCACTGGAAAAAGAACCCTTGAAAAAATGATGGGAGCCGTGGCTAGACCAAATGGAAGGACAACGAACTGGAAATGTTTGTCCAGAAAGGACATCTGTGATGGTCCCTGTGAATAGGAACATGAAGATATGCATCCTTTAGGTCTATGGTTGTCATGAACTGACCCTCTTGTACTAAAGGAAGAATGGAGCGAATATAGTCTCCATCTTGAAGGATGGAACTTTGAGAAACTTGTTTAGACACTTCAAGTCTAGAATGGGACGGAAAGTTCCCTCTTTTTTGGGAACCACAAATAGGTTGGAGTAGAACCCTAGACCCTGTTCCTGCACTGGAACTATCACTCCCAAGGAGGAAAGATGTTGTATATATTTCAAGAACGCCTCTCTCTGTACCTGGTCTGCAGATAATCTTGAGAGAAGGAATCTGCCACTGGGAGAAAGAGTCTTGAATTTCAAATTTGTAACCCTGGGATACTATGTCCCTAGTCCAGGGAGCTGGGACATCTCGTATCCAGGCTTGAGAGAACTGAGAAAGTCTGCCCCCCACCTGATTCGATCACGAATCGGGGGCAAACCCTTCATGCTGATTTGGAATCAGCTGAGGGTTTCTTTGATTGTTCCAAGACTGATTGGGTTTCCAAGAAGACTTGGATTGTTCCTGCTTGGAAGAAAAAGGGGAATGCTTTCCTCTGAAGTTACGAAAGGAACGAAAATTACTCTGACGTCCTTTAAGCCTATTCTTCTTATCTTGAGGTAGAAAAGACCCTTTTCCACCCGGAATATCAGAAATAATTTCTGCCAAACTGGGTCCAAACAAGGTTTTGCCCTTGTAAAGAATCTAAAATGCAAAAAAAAACAAACTAAAAATATAGCATAAGCCACCTCAATAAAAGTGCAACCCAAAAACACTTCTCTTAATGGATAATAAAAAACAACAGATTTGAGGAGCGCTAAAAAAGCAGCTAAAGAGATCAAAGTGAGATTACCTTGTGAAATAATCTAAATAAGAATGTGCTAGTGAAATATTCAATATTTATTAAAAACAATGTAAATATCTAATACCACCGGTGGAAAAATAATCTATTCTTACAATAACATAAAACAAAAGTTATAACCCCTGTTAAAACAATTAAAATGACCATATATTTCTGTTAATAGGAGCTCACAAATGTGGCTGTTTACTCCGTTAAAGTTAAAAAATGTCCAGCAACCACAGTCTCATGGAACAATCCTTTGTTTATATAAAATGAGGAGGTATTGAAAAGTGGGAGAACAGTCAGCTGTATTGCAAAGGTTACTCCAAACGGAGTAAATCTTACAGGTTTCGTATTCTGGGAATTATCACTTATCTAAGTACTATTGATTTGAGTAAAAATACTGTTCCGTTTGGAGTAACCTTTGCAATACAGCTGACTGTTCTCCCACTTTTCAATACCTCCTAATTTTATATAAACAAAGGATTGTTCCATGAGACTGTGGTTGCTGGACATTTTTTAACTTTAACGGAGTAAACAGCCACATTTGTGAGCTCCTATTAACAGAAATATATGGTCATTTTAATTGTTTTAACAGGGGTTATAACTTTGTTTTATGTTATTTTAAGAATAGATTGTTATTTTTCCACCGGTGGTATTAGATATTTACATTGTTTTTAATAAATATTAAATATTGAATATTTCACTAGCACATTCTTATTTAGATTATTTCACAAGGTAATCTCACTTTGATCTCTTTAGCTGCTTTTTTAGCGCTCCTCAAATCTGTTGTTTTTTATTATCCTTGTAAAGAAATCGCCAGAAGCTTGACTTTAGAGGAAACGTCCGCAGACCAGGATTTCAACCATAACACCCTGTGGGCTAGGACAGCGAAACTAGAAGTTTTAGCTCCTAGTCTAACAACCTGTAAAATGGCATCTGCAATAAAGGAATTGGCCAATTTAAGAGCTTTTAATCCTATCTTGAATTTCATCCAAGGAAGTCTCTACTTGAAGATAATTAGACAAGGCTTCGAACCAATAGGATGCCACACGCATCACGGTGGCAACACACACCGCAGGTTGCCATTGGAGACCTTGATGAACATAAATCTTTTTCAAATAAGCCTTCAGCTTCTTGTCCATTGGATCTTTAAAAGAGCAGCTATCCTCAATAGCAATAGTGGTTCTCTTAGCCAGAGTGGAAGTGGCCCCTTCAACTTAGGGTACAGTATACCAAGGGTCTTTAATGGAGTCCTTAACAGGAAACATTTTCTTAAAAATGAGAGATGGGGAAAAAGACACCCCTGGTTTTTCCCCTTCCTGTGAGATAATCTTCCTAGCACAGAAAAAACCTCTGAAGTGGAAGGTTTATCAAATAAACTATTAAGTTTACTAGATTTCTTAGGAGTGACAACGACAGGGGTATCGGAGTCATCTAAATTAGCTAAAACCTCCTTTAACAATACACAAAGAAGTTCAAACTTAAATCTGAAGGATACCAACTCAGTCTCAGAAGAAGGAATTATACTGTCCAAATCGGAGATTTCACCCTCAAAGGCCCGATGTATCTTCCTCATCAGACTTATGAGAAAACTTGGGAAGCAGAACTGATGACAGGCACCTTACTTTCTGAATTTTTAGATTTCCCCTTGCGTTTTCCCTGTAATCTGGGAATGGCAGCTAATGCCGCACATACCGCTGAAGATATGTGGGCCGCAATTTCTGCTTTTAAATAAACTCCACTAGGAGTTATAGAGACCCCGCAGAACACTAAATGTGACGCCATTGAGGCTTGGGACGTAGCAGGGGAAAGCGGAGGTATTATTTTAACAGCATCATCCTGAGAGACAACAGGCTCAAACATTTTACCCTTATTTTGCAAGGTTTTCTTGACACATGAAGAACAAAATTGCATAGGAGCTGCAATTTGTGCATCTAAACATATTAAGCATGAATTCATCAGAGCAGGCTCTTGCTCCATATCAGACATGTTGTGATACTGTAAATACACATGTACAGATAAGTTTAAAAGATTTTAATATTCAATTAAAATAAGCTAAGGAAAAAAAAAATTTTTTATCCTAAATTAGGATCGATCCCCAGCTAAAATTATGTGAGAAAAGTTAAGAAAAAACCATTTAATAAACATCAAATAAACTTCTAAAACACCCCTCAGGCAACCCCACACCTCAATTACTGAGGTACCTTACCGCTACCAATTAAGACCAGATAACCCAGAAATGGAGAAAAACAAATTTTTCCTCAGAAACGTTATCAAGTAAAGCCAGTCATGTGACCGTAACTGCCGAGCTCAAATTATTGCTGCGACACAGAGGCACTAAAAGTAGATTCCTGGTACACCGAGTACCAGAAATAACCGTTTTTTCAAACCCGACAGTTTAAAATGTTGCATTGTTTTATTTTAAAGCAAAAGGGAAATGAATAAGCTGCTGAAATAGAAAATCCAGTCTTACTTTCAGTTTGAACTTGTATTGTTTTATCAAGTAAATATGTGTCAGAAAATAAAGCCTAATAAAAACATTTTACCCTTTCTTTTTAAAAGAGTTTAAATGTTAGTCTCACACATGCTACAGTGCCTGCTTCATGCCCCAGTGTAACCCATATGACAGGATTACCTATGTCCCAATAAAAAAAAAAGCATTGTCTTTAATTTGTTAAGTGCATGGTCTCCCCAACTGGAAGAAACAGCAGTTACCTGCTCCTCTGTCCAGCATGTAGACAGTTACAAGGTATGAGAGGACACAGTTGCTCACAGAGACCTTTGAAAAAGAAAGAACAGAGTAGCCAACTCTGGCTTTTTAAACTTGGGCAGCAATTGTTAGGAAAACTCAGTAAGTATCTATTTACAAGTTCCTAATTGCTTTAAAGCCACCACTACCCGACTGTAAGGAATGAAGTGGAATACGGCTATACCCCAAAACTTGCTTGAAGATGAAATCAAAATTTTTCTTCAGACACCTAAACTTCACCTCCTCCATGCACTGAAGGCAAAGAGAATGACTGGGGGTTGTGGGTAAGTGGTACTTGGTAGTTTAACTGTGGTGCTCTTTGCTTCCTCCTGCTGGCCAGGAGTGATATTCCCAACAGTAAATACTCAAGCCGTGGACTCACCATATCTTAGGAAAGAAAAATAATTTTCAGTTCCCTCGGTTTTATGTTTTTTCTTTCTTGAAAAATGCACAGTGCAACCAAAAGTACTCTCTCTTTGCTAACTCTTCTAAAACTAAATCCATCCATTTGAGCTGTGGAACTCTAAGCATTGTCATTTTGATACCATCACACATGAGGTGATTTATAATTGCAATTTTGAGCTACATTGCTTTAAAACCACAGTTTGAATTGGCTATATAACAGCAAATATGAACTTAAACTATAACTGCAATATTATGCAACAATCATTTGTCCTCAACCAGTTATATGAAACCTACTTTTTTATTTTGTGATGCACATGAAACCCACCAGGTTTCTTTCAGGATTCAGATTGATTATACATTTTTAAACTCTCCAATTTACTTCTATTTTCTAGAATCTAATTTGCTTCATTCTCTTGCTACTAACTAGGTAGGGTCAGGAGCAGTAAATCACTACTGGGAACTAGCTGCCGATTGGTAGCTGCACATATATATCTCTTGTTTTTGGCTTATCTGATGTGTTCAGCTAGCTCCCAGTAAAGCATTGTTGCTCCTTCAACAAAGGGTATCAAAAGAATAAAGCAAAAGTGATAGTAGAAGTAAATAGGAAAGTTGTTTAAAAATGTATTATCTAACTGAATCATGTCCTTTTAATATCATAAATCTCTGTTGGTATGCAACAACATTTGCAAGTAACTTAAGAGTTTGACATGATTAAGAGATAAATGTATTTAACATTATATATTATTTTATCAAACAACAATTTTCAGGCTGCTAAGATTATTCAAATTCAGTTAATAAAATAATATAGGCTATTAAAGAGGAGAAAAAATACAAAATATGGCTGTTGTTTTTCAACTACTGACTCCAAGTTCACGTTACAGAGGATTTCCCTACCACAGTATAGATAAGTCAGTCTTATGATCAGATCAAGCAGAGGAATACTGAAAATCTAGCTTGCTAGGAGTTCTTGAATATTAAAAAAAATATCCAGATAACTTGCATTGCACACGTTAGTCTATGCTTGTACTACTCAATCCAGCGACCACAAGTCAAGTCTTGTTTTTTGGGGGGGTTTTATACATGGACCCACACTGTATGAGATTGTATAATGCATGTGGCCATCCAGATAGCTAGCAACAGTCACTGAAACTACACACCCCCCTTAGCTGCTTATGTGCAACACATAATAGGTGTTCTGTTACAATGACACATATGACTGATCCAGTACTGTTCTTCTGAATTACAGAGAGACAAGCAATGAGACCTATTAATACAGCATATATACATATATGTTATGGTGTCTGTGTGTATACCATGAGTAGGTTTTTGTAACATGCTCAAGCATACAGTGCTAATAAGTTTAAGCATTGACCATTTGAAGATTGATATAATATACAAACATTTTTCTTTCAGTTAACATTGATTATAAATTATTTCCTATGCCCAAGAGTGATAAAAAAAAAAGTACCACCACTGCAGTCCATCATTTTGAAGAGTTGTATGGCAAGGTTTGTGAGGTTCAAATAAAGCAGTTTTTTCAGGGAGGGAGAAACCATATTAACTAAATTATCACATGAATGGATTTTCAAAAACCTGTTTTAAAGTATATATGATATATTAATTTGATAAGTCCTTTTTCCCCCAAGGCTGCCGTTTTACTAAACGGTTTTGATTTGTTAATAAGTGACTATATGCCCGTTCCAGTTATAAACGACTGTATTTGTATATACATATGTCACACATGTAGTTAACATTAAATTTACTTTAGAAGAAGAAAAATAAAAATCATTAAAACTTCTATTGACACAGGCTAAATGACCCCACATACACACTAGACAGATTTAAGATGCATAAGTAATAATAAGCTTTTATATTTACAAATCAAACGTTTCAATTAGAATTACTGTTCTATACTGAATGCAATAAGTTACTGTGCCTATATACAAACATGGGCTATAGAATAGTGCTTCTTGATATCAATTTACAACTGAACCAAACCATATTTTTTAGGCTACTGGAGGCTTACTTTTGTAGCTTTCAAAACAGCAAACTAAAAAATGACAGTCAACTACAAAATTGTTATTGTTTAAAAAGCTAGTTAATCCCTTTATTACCCATTCCCCAGTTTTGCCTAACCAACACAGTTATATTAATATACTTTTTACCTCCGTGGTTACCTTGTATCTAAGTCTCTGCAGACTGCCCCCTTATCACATGGCTATTTATTTATTTAAATATCTATTAACCTTTTAAAGCCGTTATGCCGTTCTATTCCGTCATAATTAGACTGGGCTTTAAAGCCGTTATGACGGAATAGAACGTCATAACTAACGGCTATCCTGAAGCCTTCTGTGCTTCAAGGATTTAATCGCGGTCTGGAGGGCGTTCCTAGGATTGTAGGGACGCCCCCCAGATGCGATCCAATAATTGAAATCTTGCGATCGTGCATATTTTCAATTTTCAATTTGTCTACATCGGAACAGTTGTTCCGATGTAGGCACTTTAACCCTGTCACAAAAGGGTTAACTTGCATTTTAGCCAATTAGTGGTGTGCCCTGCACAACCCCAATGGGAGTGCGCACAATGTTATCTATATGGCCCACATGAACTCGCAGTCTCTTTTTGTAAGAAGGAAATAAAAAGCATGCGATTAAGAGGCTGTCTGTAGTGGCTTAGAAACAGGCAGAAATGTAGAGGTTTAACTGTTATAAAGAATATTAATATAACAATGTTGGTTGTGCAAAGCTGGAGAATGGGTAGTAAAGGCGTTCTCTATCTTTTTAAACAATAACAATTTTAGTTTAGACTATCCCTTTAACCATAAAGCTGGTCTTTCAGGAGGTCAAGATAAAGTGGCACTGCCTGATTGAATATGAATAAAACAATATTGACATTAAATTTGTGTTTAATACACTGTAGCTAGATAACTATGCATTGCTGACTTCTTCAACCAAGCAGTATAATCAGTATTAGAATATATCAACTAGTTAAAGATTAACTCTGCTGTTTCCTCTCAGCTCAGCAGGTGTTTTTTCCCAAGAAACTGTATTTTCCTGTCGAAGGCAGTTGAGCGAATAGGAGAGTTTGCTTCATAGAACGGGTTCATTGCAAACTGAGAGAAGAGAGAGATATACAAGAGTTAGTTTTCACACCCTCTAATCTAGAGCAGCTAATGTTAAGATAAACCACAAGGGATATAATGTTAGGAATTATCAAAATATTGTAAATGAACTAAAATTTAGTTTTCATTGATTTGTCTTGCACTCCTGTAGTACTGCTGCACAAATTGCATTTCAAAAATTGTTTCCTGTATTAAAAATTATTATTGCATTATTTTAAACTTAAAATGCAATGTGTATAACCTTTTTAAAAAAAAAAAGATTTAATTTATCTTAACATTTAAACTTGACTGAGAAATAGTAAATCAAACACCTTGAATTTATTTCAATACCTTAACCCCTTCCCGTCGTTAGGACATTCCATGCCTTTCTAACTGCACTGGACTTTAGCGCCTTTAGGACGACATGGTACGTCCTAGCCATTTGGCTGTTCTGAAGCCATAGCCGTTTATTAAATGGGATCATGGGCTGGAGGGCGCACCTAGCGACCTGATCCCATTACTGAAATCACGCAACCTGCATGAACAATCATGTGATTACAATTTTTACTTGTTTACATCGGAACTTTGTTTTTTGTTCCAATGTAGACAAATAAGTCCTGGAAGGAAGGGGTAAAAAAAACAAACAAACAAAAATAAATAAATACCACAACAAAGTTGCAATGATTTGAACTAGCTGTATCATTTTTTCAGGCACAATCTTACCTTCATGTATAAATCATACACTTCATTGAAGAAGTTTTTGATACCGTCTTCTTGACGAACATCATGCAACATTATGAATCTCATATGTAATGAAAGATAAGGAAATGGTTTTGTTTAAAAAAAAATATCTTAGTGCCAAACAAATTATAGAATGCAAACATATTAAAAGGGCCATGAAGCCTACATTTTCTCAATCATGTCAGACAGAGCATACAAATGATTTTCAACAAAAGATACAAAGAGAATGAGCAACTTAGATCATAAGAAGTAAATTGGAAAGTTGTTTAAAATTGCCTGCCCTATCGGATTCATGAAAGGAAAAAAAAAATGGGGGTTTTCCTTTAAGAGAAAGGCATTCTGTATATTACCTATTTTGTCTCTTGACAAACTTTGAATTAAGGAATAGATTACGGCAGTGTAATACTTTGCAATATTATAACATTTTCTGTCAATTATAAAAAGTTAGCTTTCCAAAGCACAAATGAATTCCATAATTTAAAGTGAATGTAAATTTGAATGAATAAAGTGCCCGTTTTTTTTTTTTTAAATACTATTAAAAAAACAGGGACACTTTCATTCATTAAAATTTACATTGAATCATTTAAAAAAAAAAAAAATAATAAAAAAAAAAATTATATATATATATATATATATATATATCTTTCTCTTTAGGGAAACCAGACTGGTGATTCTCCACCTGCTTCTCCTGCTGTACTTAGCACATCAATGACGAAACCGGCTTCCTCCGATCGTTGCATTGCCTCACAAGCTGGACACCTTGGAGTTTCATCATTGATATGCCAAGTACAGCAGGTGAAGCAGGCAGAAGATGGCCAGTCTGGGTTTCCTACAGAAAAAGGTATTTATTTTTATTAAATGGCACTTATTTAAATTTACCTTCACTTTAACAAATTCAATTTAATAATAATTTGTGCCACAAACATTGAAGAAAAAAAAAAAAATTAGCTAATTTTGGCTTAAATTTTGGACGAGTGTCAGTAAAATCAATTGGGTGGAATGCCCATTAAAGAGGTCCTGGGGAGAACACAACCTATAACTTTATAGATTTTGTTGTTATTGTTACACAATTCATTTTGTACAGGTTTAAGATACACACAAATTTGTTTTTTTATTCTACACAAGTACCCCCCCCCCCCAATAAGCTAATTACATTACCGAATATTATAATGTTGACACATTTGCACACAAATATAAAAAGGATATGTCCTGCAGTTACAAAAGCAGAAACAAACCATTCGTTGAATTTGTCTACTGTCTTGAGGTACATGTTGTTAGACAGCCACATGTTTTCATCAACCAAATCAAGTGCAGCATGTGCTATGAACTGGTTCAGATGTCGATGGTCATCCTGTCAGACAAGAACACAAGATTTAAATTTAACATCACACGTTTCTTTGGATTACAAGGTTGAAATTAAATGTATTTCTCTCACAATCTCATACCGTGATATTACAATACATGCAAGTACAGATTCAAGCACCCGCTGCTCTAATCATGTTACCAATTAAATAGCAAACGCAACACCAAACTCTTTAACTGCCGAGTTTGACAGATTGGGAAGCATTTAAGAGAATTGGTTTCTTCAATTTAATGATAAATAGTGCCTCTGTGAATAATGCATATAAAAGCATACATAGTACTTACAGCTAATAGAGAATGTCCTGCAATCATTGCTCTTGGCAACTGAATTACCAGACAACACCATAAAAAAACTTTATATGATTTTACATTATATCACAACTATGCAGGACTTAAAAAGCAAGCCTACAACTCAAGTTTAAGTGTAATTGGGATGATGAAACAATGTCTTTCCTTCAGGATTATGCTACAAATACAGTTGTGCTCATAAGTTTACATACCCTGGCAGAATTTATAATTTCTTGGCCATTTTTCAGAGAATATGAATGATAACACAAAAACTTTTCTTTCACTCATGGTTAGTGTTTGGCTGAAGCCATTTATTAGCAATCAACTGTGTTTACTCTTTTTAAATCATAATGACAACAGAAACTACCCAAATAGCCACTAGAAAAATGGGTTTCAAAGTAAGAAACCAGTTAGAAATAACACGAAGTAGGATACAAAAGGGATATCCAAAGTTGTAGATCTCTAACTTGGTTGGATATGGACCAAGACTTAAAATAATTGCATTACCAAGAGATCTTAAGCCTCAAGTGTTGAAGCACAAACACAGTTCAAAAAGACCAAAATTCTAATCAACGCCGATTATAAGTTGTTTGAAGAGCACCAACAGATTTACTGTTTGTTCTTCCTTAACGGATTTTCCATCCCAATAAGGCAGTTTTCAGGAAGGCATCTTCGTTACTTCAGAAGGTAATCAATTCTTTGAATATTGATTCTGAGATTTATTTATTTTTCCCCTATGCCTCAAGAACTATAAGTACTTTTTGGAAGGTAATCAGCTACAGTTATCAACTGTTTCCCTATGAGTTGAGAATTAACAGCTTCCCCTTTTAAAATTTGAAAGCATTGTATATATTAGGTATAAGCAAGCCATGGGCTTGGTGTATAAAACTTATGCTCAACATTTTGGGAAAGAAAACATCTATTCTTTTATTTTTATAAAATTAGTTTTCTGGTTTGATTTATTTTTATCATTGGTAACAATTCTGAATGAAAGTCTTAAACATAATGGGAAATTTTCTGGCCTAAGCACTCACAGTCAAGGATCACACCAGGTTCTTTGAAGAAATTTTGATTATAGATCAATATGCCTAATGATCAATTAGGAAGAAATGCTTACTTCAGTTATATACAAAATACACAGATCACATGTAAAAGGCTGAGTAAATAACCTGAACTAATACAGAAAAATCCTGTTCTACACATTATGGTATGGCTAGATTTTAAGTGGAGAGCAAACATTTTAGCACTGATGCTCTAACATCGCTAGAGGACAATCCATAGTGGATCCATTTTTGCTCTCATAATAGCAAAAAATATCATAAAAGAAAAATATCAGCACTCAAGCAAAAGCCTAGTCTGTGCTAACATCTGGGTGTCTGATAGCAAGGGTGTGCTGAATCCCTCACATAATAGACTTCTAAGTGGGCATGCTGAAAAACTAATTTAGGCTATCACCAGTGCACTAAGCCAAAGGACCACTAACCCGGAAGTCAAATATTATATCTAACCTATATGTCTTCACATTTTAAATATATATTATACTCGCAGTGATGGCGAACCTTGGCACTCCAGATGTTTCAAAACTACATTTCCCATGATGCTCAACTGGACTTCAGAGTGCCTAAACATCATGGGAAATGTAGTTCTGAAACATCTGGAATGCCAAGGTTTGCCATCACAGTTATAGGACCTCAATCGGGCCCTGGAGCAAATCTATTATGTAGTCAATTCAATTTTGCATCAGCAAAAGTATAACAATTTAGGAGGTAGGGAAGTGTCTGGGCATTAACCAGATTTTCAAATAGAATTTCCAGTTGGTACTTGCTAGTTTAATAATGTTAACTACATGTTATATATATTTATTATATGAACTATTGCTGAGATAGATATATATATGTACACATATATACATACACACGTATATATACAGTGGATATAAAAAGTCTACACACCCCTGTTAAAATGTCAGGTTTCTGTGATGTAAAAAAATGAGACAAAGATAAATCATTTCAGAACTTTTTCCACCTTTAATGTCACCTATAAACTGTACAACTCAATTGAAAAACAAACTGAAATCTTTTAGGTAAAGGGAAATAAAAATAAAAAAATAAAATAATATGGTTGCATAAGTGTAAACACCCTTTTATAACTGGGGATGTAGCTGTGTTCAGAATTAAGCAATCACATTCAAAATCATGTTAAATAGGAGTCAGTACACACCTGTCATCATTTAAAGTGCCTCTTATTAACCCCAAATAAAGTTCAGCTGTTCTAGTAGGTATTTCCTGACATTTTGTTAGTCGCATCCTACAGCAAAAGCCATGGTCCGCAGAGAGCTTCTAAAGCATCAGAGGGATCTCATTGTTAAAAGTTATCAGTCAGGAGAAGGATACAAAAGAATTTCCAAGGCATTAGATATACCATGGAACACAGTGAAGACAGTCATCATCAAGTGAAGAAAATATGGTGCAACAATGACATTACCAAGAACTAGATGTCCCTCCAAAATTGATGAAAAGACAAGAAGAAAACTGGTCTGGGAGGCTGCCAAGAGGCCTACAGCAACATTAAAGGAGCTGCAGGAATATCTGGCAAGTACTGGCTGTGTGGTACATGTGATAACAATCGCCCGTATTCTTCATATGTCTGGGCTATGGGGTAGAGTGGCAAGACGGAAGCCTTTTCTTACAAAAAAAAACATCCAAGCCCAACTAAATTTTGCAAAAACACATCTGAAGTTTCCCAAAAGCATGTTGCAAAAGGTGTTCTGGTCTGATAAAACCAAAGTTGAACTTTTTGGCCAGAATTCCAAAAGATATGTTTGGCGCAAAAACAACACTGCATATCACCAAAAGAACACCATACCCACAGTGAAGCATGGTGGTGTCAGCATCATGCTTTGGGGCTGTTTTTCTTCAGCTGGAACTGGGGCCTTAGTCAAGGTAGAGGGAATAATGAACAGTTCCAAATACCAGACAATATTGGCACAAAACCTTCAGGCTTCTGCTAGAAAGCTGAACATGAAGAGGAACTTCATCTTTCAGCATGACAACGACCCAAAGCATACATCCAAATCAACAAAGGAATGGCTTCACCATAAGAACATTAAAGTTTTGGAATGGCCCAGCCAGAGCCCAGACCTGAATCCAATTCAAAATTTGTGGGGTGATCTGAAGAGGGCTGTGCACAGGAGATGCCCTCGCATTCTGACAGATTTAGAGTGTTTTTGCAAAGAAGAGTGGGCAAATCTTGCCAAGTCAAGATATGCGATGCTGAAAAAAAGTATACCCAAAAAGACTGAGTGCTGTAATAAAATCAAAAGGTGCTTCAATAAAGTGTTAGTTTAAGGGTGCTCACACTTATGCAACCATATTATTTTAGTTTTTTCATTTTTATTTCCTTTTACCTAAAAGATTTCAGTTTGTTTTTCAATTGAATTGTACAGTTTATAGGTCACATTAAAGGTGGAAAAAGTTCTGAAATTATTTATCTTTGTCTCATTTTTTTTACATCACAGAAACCTGACATTTTAACAGGGGTGTGTAGACTTTTTATGAGAGTGAGAGATGATAGAGATAGAGATATATATATTGATTGGAGTAGCCGTGTTAGTCCAGAGATTTAGATATCAAAATAACAAGAGTATTGCATTGAGCAATGATACTTTTTTATTGGACTAACTATACATTTATAAGTTGACAAGCTTTCGGAAGAGTTCCTTCCTTTATCAAGTCTAAAGCAATAGTATTGCTTTAGACTTGATAAAGGAAGGAACTCTTCCGAAAGCTTGTCAACTTATAAATGTATAGTTAGTAGTTAGTCCAATAAAAAAAAAAGTATCATTGCTCAATGCAATACTCTTGTTATTTTGATATCTCTCTCTTAACCCTTTCATGACAGGGTTAAAGTGTCTACATCGGAACACCTGTTCCGATGTAGACAAATTGAAACTACGCGATCGTGCATACGATCGCGAGATTTCAATTATTGGATCGCATCTGGGGGGCGTCCCTACAACCCTAGGAACGCCCTCCAGACCGCGATCAAGTCCTTGAAGCACAGAAGGCTTCAGGACAGCCGTTTGTTATGACGTTCTATTCCGTCATAACGGCTTTAAAGCCCAGTGTAAATATGACGGAATAGAACGGCATAACGGCGTTAAAAGGTTAAACAAGGCCTCTGGTATGTACATTTTCACATCAGAATTGCTGCACAATTGATTACGATATAATGTTTTACATCTGTGTAACTTGTCTGATTGGTATTTGTCTGTACTTACATGTACTAAAGTTGTAAGTTGATATTCACTTAAATAAAAAAAAATATATTTTTAAATCATCAAGAGGTAAATACCTTAGATTCTATTTTTCCGGGTGGAAGAAATTCCATCTCAAAGACTGGATTATCATGATGACCCACAACCACAAAATAGAAACTGCCAGACATATTTTTTTAAATTTAAATCTGAAAAATAAATAAATAAATAAAAATGGTAAAAAAATGGCAACAACACAATTTATGTAATCAGAGTCACGGCTGGAATTTAATAGTGCAATTGATCTCACTCTGATTATTACTCATTTTCAATAGCCGTCAATGGTCATGTATTCACAGACATATATTTGGACAACTTTTCTTTAAAGGAACATGAAAGTCAAAATTAAAATGTCATGATTCAGATAAAGCATGCAATTTTAAATAAAACTTCCAAATCTACATCTATTATTAAATGTACTTTATTCTTTTTGTATAATGTATTAAACAGCAAGGTAGGCTCAAAAGCATGCACTTGGGAGCACTATATTGCAACAGTGCATTTAACAATGTTATAAATTGTTGAGCACTTCAGGAAAGCATTGTTTGCAACAATATATAAAAAATATACAAATAGTGTTGCAAACACTGCTACCATATAATGCATGCTTGCATACTCCTGCCTACATTCAACAGAAGATATCTGAAGAGAACAAAGTCAGTTTGATAAGTCAATTTGTAAAGTTGTTTAAAATCGTGTTCTCTGCCTAAATCAAGAAAATTTAATTTTGATTTTTATGTCTTAATCATGAAGGCGCAATATTGATAGGAACCATGCAGTACAAGCTGGCAACCGTCTAGATAGTATTATAAACATAAAAGACAGATAGTGTGTGTGTGTGTATATATATATATATATATATATAGTATTAAATAGACGATTTTATTACATAACGATCTTTTTCATGACGGAACATGTTAGGAGGAACTTATTTGTATGCCAACTTTAACTAAATGTAAATTTAAGTAATACATACTTACAATAATTCAGTATTTCGACTGTGATCACCACTCTACTTCCTTACTAGGCACCGCTAACATCATTAGTAATCGCCTACCAGTGACGCTCAACTTCCGTAAACAATAAGAACGAGCGTAAAAATGACATCACATGAGTTAGGTCCAATAAGCTCCTCTATAAACCGTCTTTTTTATAGAAATAACTTTATTGCAAAATTACAACAGGGCATTTCTAACCAATGTACCCGCCGTAAGGTGTGCATCGTAAGAGTAACACAGAACGTTACCATGGAAGCCGAATTGTAATTGGTTGTTTAGTCCTCCTCAATTCTTGTGATTGGTTGTGGCTGAGACCCGGCGGTTGATGCGCTTTCTGTTTATAGCTTAGTAGCGAGTAGCATTGAGGACATTGGTGTAATGTAGTGAGTAGCTGTAGCTTGGGTTTTGCACGCATTTATAGTATTGTGCATGGTTATATTATTACACTAGTTTTGTGCATGCTTATATTATTATACGTTACTGATAGTTATTGTTATCACTGGGCAAGGTTACATTGGTATTATCTATTTATTCCTACATATTGATAGTCGAATGATGTTAGTGGAAGCATATAACTATAATAACTATAATATTTGTTCTATAACTAACTTTTGAGGAACATTAAACAAAAAATAATTTTTAGTACAATGTTTAATTATATGTAGGAAAATAATTTTGCATTTCTATTCAGTATTATTTCTGTCTGCTTTTCTAGTCATCTAACCGTAAAAATAGTTTCAGAGAGGCTGTAGTGTAACCTCCAGGTTCCAGAATCTTGACCCTGAAAACATTCTACACAGTGACTTATCAGTGCAGAAGCCTCTTTATATTTATCTCTAATGGGATAGGATAAACATTCTCAATAGCATTTTTTTCAGGGCTTATGTCACTGGGTTGAAAAACAATGTGATTTTGTTTCTGATAAAATAACAGTTACTGTCTACTTTTGTGTCTGTATTTAATCTTTATTTTCAACTTTGTCCAGAACCTTAAAAATACTGGCTATGTCGGTAACATACCAGCTGGGAGGCTATTGTCATGTGAATATAAAAAATTAACTGCAATGTTCCTTTAATTTAACTATTTGTTTAGCAATTTAATTTATGTGAAATTCCTAAGTTTCTCTGCTTTTTGTTATTCGTTTTATAGTCTCAATATTCTATTTCAGTGAATGTTTCCTTGTGGAAAGATGTCTTCCAGAGATTTAAAATCAATGTCTCAAGAAGATATGCGTAAAATGCTTTACCAGACATTTAAAAACAAAGGCATTCAGAATTCAGTAAAGGTAGGCTGCTGTCATCATGAATATTTTTTTAATTTGAAGCATACATTTACTTGGATCGCTCCCAATTTGTATTTTTTTTTTTAGGCTCAACTGAGAAACCAGCTTATCTCCCTGCTGAAGCATTCTTCTGTCACTGGAGAAATAGGGCAGCCTTCTGATGCGCACCCTGACTCACTGCTACACAGAGCGTCCAACAGCCTGGTGGTAGACCACTTGAGAAGATGTGGCTATGAGTACTCACTCTCTGTCTTTTATCCAGAGTGTGGAATGGAAAAAGAAAACGTGAGAGAATCTTGTGATTACATTTTATGTTTTTACAATAAAGTATGAGGGTTTTCACAATACAGCTATTATCTAAACAAGTTAATATAATTATGCTTACAGAGTCCCTGGTATATATGTTACAGTTGAAGTGCAGAAACAGTTAATGTGCACATTACCTAGCTAATCTGCAGATTAACTGATTTGCTCAGTTAAAGTGCAGAATCTGCACTTTACTTAGGTAATGTGCACATTAACGGCTTCCGTGTAATTAAAGTTGGAAAAGTTTGTTTCTCTCATGTAAACTGTTTATTGAAAAAGAAGCCGAAGAATGTTCCGATTTCGGCTGAGGGCAGATACGCTCCAGAGTGCTCTGTTCTAATCAGAGCCTCGGGCACCACAACTGCCTCTGGGAACCTTACCATGGGTTCCAGCCCGCACGTCTTGAAATTCTCTGTCTGGGAAATTATCTATCGAATCTATCTATCTATTTATTATAGATTCGATAGATAGATAATTTCCCAGACAGAGAATTTCAAGACGTGCGGGCTGAGACACATGGTAAGGTTCCCAGAGGCAGTTGTGGCGCCCGAGGCTCTGATTAGAACAGAGCACTCTGGAGCGTATCTGCCCTCGGCCGAAATCGGAACATTCTTTGGCTTCTTTTTCAATAAACAGTTTACATGAGAGAAACAAACTTTTCTAAAAAGCTAAAGTGCTTGAAAGTGTATTATTTGTTTTTCAACTGTATTATTGGAGCTGGGGGTTGGCCTAAGCGCCAGAAGAAAACCTCAGTGCCTGGGGGCGGGTGACTCCTAGCTGTTACCCAGATAAAGTAAGAATAAGGAAAAAAGGGGGCCCAGGCGCCTACCCTAAGGAGGCTAAGGTTTAAGGAAACAGAGATAAACTTGCCAAAAAACTAATTTAATCAGAAGAGATTTCACAAAAATGATAGTAAAAACAATACATAAAATAGCAGAATAAAATATAAAATAACTTCATGGATCCATGGGTGAATGATAAAGTACACTAACAAATTATACAAATGGATGGTATAAAAACAGAGGGTGATAATGATCAATTAAAAATTGTACAGATAGATGATAACAGATAGGTGATATAAAAACAATTAGATAATAAAAACAATGGTAGCAATGCGTATAACACCAGATACTCAGTGAATGAACATAAAAAATAATAAATAAAAAATAATAGTGTCAAAAATCCATAATAAAGTCCAAAATGTTGAAGGTGATGAAATCGACTGGGTGATAATAAAATCCAATAATGATGATAATAAAGTTCAAATCCAAAAAAATTCAAATCCAAAAAGTGATAGATGGTGTGAAAAAACGTGAAAAATTAGGCAGATAATTAAAACGTCAGAGTACAAGTGCCAAAAGTGATTAAAAATCAGCAATCTTCAAATCACAGTGTCATCATACTTATAAAAGTGGTTCAAGTAAAAATAGTGCATACGGTCCACCTAAGGAAAAAAATAAAACAAATATAGTGTAGAATGTCCTATAAATTTGGCAATAATGGAAAAAGGCTTACCACTGGTAAGCCTTATTCCATTATTGCCAAATTTATAGGACATTCTACACTATATTTGTTTTATTTTTTTCCTTAGGTGGACCGTATGCACTATTTTTACTTGAACCACTTTTATAAGTATGATGACACAATTTTTCTGCACTTTATCTGATCACCCTAGTTAATCTGCAGATTATCTAGGTAATGTGCACATTAACTGATTTCTGCACTTTAACTGTAACATATATATGAACGCGTGGACACAATCAACTTGATGGGTTTCATTAGATTTTATGCTGTGCTGAACATTTTTTTTATATCTGTAAGAAATAGTTGTTTTTATTGCTTATTGACTAATGTGAAATATATGGTGGGGTATGAAAACTATAGGGAGCTCCCCAACAACAGATTACAGTGTAAGAATAAAAATAAATAATATCTGACATAAAAATGTAATTAAAGTTCGTATAGAATCGGTACGTTTGCGCGCAAGTGATAAGTTTATTTTTTGGGGGTGTTTGTGCGCGTCGGGTTTATAGCTCGTATTACAAGTTGAAAGTAAACGCAATCTCTTGAGCGCAATTTAAGTTAATGCTCGTCAAGTACAGTTACACTTTTAATAACATCATCTAATAAAAATTATTATATATATATATATATATATATATATATATATATATATTGCACAAAAAAGTTATAAGGGCTCAAAGATATGTGTTAGAAAAAAAGGCAGGCATAGGGATATATATATATCTTTATATATATATATAAATGTGCATTGGAGCCCTTTGCAGTTAAGTAGATGAAAACATGAAAAACATATTAGTGCAACATTCATTTTTAATAAAGGTGTATTAACTATGTGTTTACTGTAAATATTTCACATTCCATTATTTTGTACATAGCAGAATATGTTCTAAATAGATATTCCTATATATATCTATAACTATATATAGTGAGCGAGCGAAAGCGCTCCACTGGTAATCTGGCCTACTGTTGGCAGGCTGACTGTTTCTGTGGGATTTCACAGTCTTTTTGGTCTTTCACTAGAATATAAGAGGCTTTACAATGTGTAAGGCTTGTGTAGTATTATTTTTGTTATAAAGCACCAAGTTACAATTGTACATAGTGTGTTTAGACCTAGCTCATTTAGGTGTATTGTATAAATGATATTCTTTGCAGGGAATGGAGATTTTTTTTTCTTTAGCTGCATGACCTTTATTTATGAGGTGTTCATCTCTATATTGTTTTATAGTGCATTAATATGTCTAAGGAAGTTTGCAATGAATTTGTAATGTTTTGGGAAACAAAGTTCCTATTTTTTCAAGTGCTTAAAGGGGCAGTCTTCACCTTAGTCATCTTAAAGTCTTACCTTAGATTAAGCTGCAAATTAAATTAACCTGCACCCCTTTCTATATCCTGGAGCAGGAACAGTAAAACCGTTATTTTGAAATTAATATTGTTTCTGGCAAGCTCCACCCACCGATGACATCACGATCTGGGCTGCATCTAGGCACTCTGCTGAATAGCATTATCAGTCTGTTGAATCCAACTAGTGAGCCTTTTGTGATTGAAAGCAATATGCAGCCCAGATCGTGATGTCATCAGTGGGTTGCGCTTGGCAGCCATTTTAAACTGGCCAGAAAAAATATTAATTTCAAAATGTTTTACCGTCCCTGCTGCATGATATAGAAAGGGGTGCAGAAGGGTATTTGCAGCTTAATCTAAGGTAAGACTTAGGTATAGACTGTCCCTTTAATGTGTTCCAACTGCCTTGTTATACCTACTGCAGAGTATAAAATGTATGGGAATTTGTTCCTGTGTTTATTTTTGTATTTTAAATAGCTGGTTTTGCTCATCAAAACCATCACCATTAAAACGGGCCGAGCCTGCACGTAAAGCAGACCTGCTAATGTTATCTGTCTAAGACTCTAAAGAAGACACAGCCTAATAGGTAATAAAATGCTAATTATGGCTGTAAGGGTCAATGAGCACAACCAGCTATTTAAAAAATACATAGCTTTTTACAAAGAATACATCTGGATTCATATTTTTAGTATAGTTGGGGGGTTTCAACAGGTACATAATATATTTTAAATAATAAAATAAAGGTAAATGAGCTGTTTGCAAACAATTTAATACATCCCAGCAGGTATAAAGGACCATTGTGAACACTATAAAGGTTAGAACATTTTAGAATACAATGTGCCTTTAAGGATATTAAAGGGACAGTAAACACAAAATTAAACGTTCATGATTCAGATACAGCAAGTGATTTTAAACAACAACTGTCCAATTAACTTGTATTATCAAATTTGCTTTGTCTTCTAGGTGTCCTTTGTTGAAGAGTAAACCTAGGTAGGCTGATAAGAGCTTAGGAGTGTGCATGTATCTTTAGCAGTATATCGGCTAGATTTAGAGTTGGGCGGTAGCCGTCAAAACCAGCGTTAGAGGCTCCTAACGCTGGTTTTTACCGCCCTCTGGTATTTGGAGTCAGTCAGGAAAGGGTCTAACGCTCACTTTGCAGCCGCGACTTTTCCATACCGCAGATCCCCCTACGCCATTTGCGTATCCTATCTTTTCAATGGGATCTTTCTAACGCTGGTATTTAGAGTCTTGGCTGAAGTGAGCGTTAGAAATCTAACGACAAAACTCCAGCCGCAGAAAAAAGTCAGTAGTTAAGAGCTTTCTGGGCTAACGCCGGTTCATAAAGCTCTTAACTACTGTGCTCTAAAGTACACTAACACCCATAAACTACCTATGTACCCCTAAACCGAGGTCCCCCCACATCGCCGCCACTCTAATTAAATTTTTTAACCCCTAATCTGCCGTCCGCACGCCGCCGCCAGCTACGTTATACTTATGTACCCCTAATCTGCTGCCCCTAACACCGCCGACCCCTATATTATGTTTATTAACCCCTAATCTGCCGCCCCCAACGTCGCCTCCACCTGCCTACACTTATTAACCCCTAATCTGCCGACCGCGCCGCTATTATAATAAAGTCATTATCCCCTAATCCGCATCACTCCCACCTCAATAACCCTATAATAAATAGTATTAACCCCTAATCTGCCCTCCCTAACATCGCCGACACCTAACTTCAAGCATTAACCCCTAATCTGCCGACCGGAGCTCACCGCTACTATAATACATTTTTTAACCCCTAAAGCTAAGTCTAACCCTAACACTAACACCCCCCTAAATTAAATATAATTTAAATCTAACAAAATAAATTAACTCATTAAATAAATTATTCCTATTTAAAGCTAAATACTTACCTGTAAAATAAACCCTAATATAGCTACAATATAAATTATAATTATATTGTAGCTATTTTAGGATTAATATTTATTTTACAGGCAACTTTGAAATTATTTTAACTAGGTACAATAGCTATTAAATAGTTCATAACTATTTAATAGTTACCTAGTTAAAATAATTACAAAATTACTTGTAAAATAAATCCTAACCTAAGTTACAATTAAACCTATCACTACACTATCAATAAATTAATTAAATAAAATACCTACAATTATCTACAATTGAACCTAACACTACACTGTCAATAAATTAATTAAATACAATACCGACAAATAAATACAATTAAATTAACTAACTGAAGTACAAAAAATAAAAAAGAACTAAGTTACAAAAAATAAAAAAATATTTACAAACATTAGAAAAATATGACAACAATTTTAAACTAATTACACCTACTCTAAGCCCCCTAATAAAATAACAAAGACCCCCAAAATAAAAAAAATGCCCTACCCTATTCTAAATTAAAAAGTTCAAAGCTCTTTTACCTTACCAGCCCTGAAAAGGGCCCTTTGCGGGGCATGCCCCAAAGAATTCAGCTCTTTTGCCTGTAAAAAAAACCCATACAATACCCCCCCTCCAACATTACAACCCACCACCCACATACCCCTAATCTAAACCAAACCCCCCTTAAATAAACCTAACTCTAAGCCCCTGAAGATCTCCCTACCTTGTCTTCACCTCACCGGGTTCAGCGATCGGTCCAGAAGAGGGTCCGAAGTCTTGATCCAAGCGGCGGCTGAAGAACTCCATCATCGGGCTGAAGTCGGAAGTCCATCATCGGGATGAAGTCTTCTATCAAGCCGCATCTTCAATCTTCTTTCTTCCGGAGCGGAGCGGAGCCATCTTCTTCCCAGCCGACGCGGATCCAACCTCTTCAAGCGACGCCTACTCGCCGAATGACGGTTCCTTTAAATGACGTCATCCAAGATAGCGTCCCTCGAATTCCGATTGGCTGATAGGATTCTATCAGCCAATCGGAATTAAGGTAGGAATATTCTGATTGGCTGATGGAATCAGCCAATCAGATTCAAGTTCAATCCGATTGGCTGATCCAATCAGCCAATCAGATTGAGCTTGCATTCTATTGGCTGATCGAAACAGCCAATAGAATGCAAGCTCAATCTGATTGGCTGATTGGATCAGCCAATCGGATTGAACTTGAATCTGATTGGCTGATTCCATCAGCCAATCAGAATATTCCTACCTTAATTCCGATTGGCTGATAGGATCCTATCAGCCAATCGGAATTCGAGGGACGCTATCTTGGATGACGTCATTTAAAGGAACCGTCATTCGGCGAGTAGGCGTCGATTGAAGAGGTTGGATCCGCGTCGGCTGGGAAAAAGATGGCTCCGCTACGGAAGAAAGAAGATTGAAGATGCGGCTTGATAGAAGACTTCATCCCGATGATGGACTTCCGACTTCAGCCCGATGATGGAGTTCTTCAGCCGCCGCTTGGATCAAGACTTCGGACCCTCTTCTGGACCGATCGCTGAACCTGGTGAGGTGGAGACAAGGTAGGGAAATCTTCAGGGGCTTAGTGTTAGGTTTATTTAAGGCGGGTTTGGGTTAGATTAGGGGTATGTGGGTGGTGGGTTGTAATGTTGGGGGGGGGGTATTGTATGGGGGTTTTTTACAGGCAAAAGAGCTGAATTCTTTGGGGCATGCCCCGCAAAGGGCCCTTTTCAGGGCTGGTAAGGTAAAAGAGCTTTAAACTTTTTTAATTTAGAATAGGGTAGGGCATTATTTTATTAGGGGGCTTAGAGTAGGTGTAATTAGTTTAAAATTGTTGTAATATTTTTCTAATGTTTGTAAATATTTTTTTATTTTTTGTAACTTAGTTCTTTTTTATTTTTTGTACTTTAGTTAGTTTATTTCATTGTAGTTATTTGTAGGTATTTTATTTAATTAATTTATTGCTAGTGTAGTGTTAGGTTTAATTGTAGGTAATTGTAGGTAGTTTATTTAATTAATTTATTGATAGTGTAGTGTTAGGTTTAATTGTAACTTAGGTTAGGATTTATTTTACAGGTAATTTTGTAATTATTTTAACTATTTTAGCTATTAAATAGTTATTAACTATTTAATAGCTATTGTACCTGTTTAAAATAATCACAAAGTTGCCTGTAAAATAAATATTAATCCTAAAATAGCTACAATATAATTATAATTTATATTGTAGCTATATTAGGGTTTATTTTACAGGTAAGTATTTAGCTTTAAATAGGAATAATTTATATAATAAGAGTTAATTTATTTCGTTAGATTTAAATTATATTTAATTTAGGGGGGTGTTAGTGTTAGGGTTAGACTTGGCTTTAGGGGTTAATCCATTTATTAGACTAGCAGCGAGATCCGATCGGCAGATTAGGGGTTAATTATTGTAGGTAGCTGGCGGCGACGTTGTGGGGGGCAGATTAGGGGTTAATAAATATAATATAGGGGTCGGCGGTGTTAGGGGCAGCAGATTAGGGGTACATAGGTATAATGTAGGTAGCGGCGGTATACGGAGCGGCAGATTAGGGGTTAAAAAAAATATGCAGGTGTCAGCGATAGCGGGGGCGGCAGATTAGGGGTTAATAAGTGTAAGGTTAGGGGTGTTTAGACTCGGGGTACATGTTAGGGTGTTAGGTGCAGACTTAGGAAGTGTTTCCCCATAGTAAACAATGGGGCTGCGTTAGGAGCTGAACGCTGCTTTTTTGCAGGTGTTAGGTTTTTTTTCAGCTCAAACTGCCCCATTATTTCCTATGGGGGAATCGTTCACGAGCACATTTTTGAAGCTGGCTGCGTCCGTAAGCAACGCTGGTATTTAGAGTTGCAGTGGCGGTAAATATGCTCTACGCTCCCTTTTTTGGAGCCTAACGCAGCCATTCTGTGAACTCTAAATACCAGCGGTATTTAAAAGGTGCGGGGGAAAAAAAGCATGCGTAGCTAACGCACCCCTTTGGCCGCAGAACTCTAAATCTAGCCGTATGATAGCAATATCTGCAACATTGTATATCACTGCAATATACAAAGTTGCCAACACTACTGCCAGATGGCGTGCTTGCTCCTGAGCTCCCCCAAGATTACTCTTTAACAAAGGATACCAAGAAGACTAAGCAAAATTGATAATAGAAGTAAAATAAAAAGTTGTTTAAAATATCATACTCTATCCAGTTCATTTAATTTAAATTTTGACCTCACTGTCTCGATATCTATCTTTATAGCGATTTCTCATCCAGTGTACAAAATGTCTATAAAATATTTTGTACCTGATTAAAAACAGCTTAAAACAAATACTTAACAAAGGTGTTGAAATTAATACTAATAGGTGACAACCAAGATTTCTCATAATTCACATAAAATCAGTGGCCACAAATGCATACTCAAAACACCTATGCATTTTCTTATTTTAACAGTAATGTCTTCAGGGACATGACAGTCAAAATTAAACTTTCATAGTTCATATAGAGCAACCAATTTTAAGACACTTTTCAGTTGACTTCTACTATCAAATATACTTCATTCTCTCTTGTACCTTTTAATGAATAGCATATCTAGGTAGGCTCAGGAGCAGCTATGCACTACTGTTAGCTATATGGCAATTGGTGGTTATAACATGCCTCATCATTGGCTCACAATATGTGTTCATATAGCAGTGCATTGCAGCTTTGGGACTGACTTTACAGTGATTGTTACGTAACATATCAGTGAAGCTATCATATAAATCCAAACACACTTTCATTCATGATTTTATTTTTTTCTTCTAAATAAAAGTGTTCTTACTGCTAATCGCTCTGAATTACTACAACCACTCCTCCTTCTGGAGCCGATCTACACCCTTTTTTTTTCGGTGACATTTCTTCATTCGGCCAATTTTCTGGCCTTTAGGTGGCCTACTCCCTGCCCTTTGAATCAAGCACATGCACTTCTTTTTTCCTACGGATCTCTGAATCTGCTGTTTAAAGCCAAAAAAAACAATTGGCTGGATGAAGAAACATCACTGGTGTAGATCGGCGCCGGAGAAGGAGCGGTAAGAGTAAATAAGAGCGATTAGCAGTAAGAACACTTTTATTTAGAAAAAAAAAAAATCATGAATGATGTGGGGTTGGATTTATATGACTGATATGTTCCTTAAACTCTAGTCAAAATTAAACTTTCATGATTCAGATAGGTCATGCAATTTTAAACAACTTTACAATTTACTTTTATCATCAAATTTGCTTTGTTCCCTTGGTGGTATTTTTGAAAAGCTAAACCTAGGTAGGCTCAAACTGATTTATAAAACTGTTGAAAACCGCCTCTCAGCTCAGAGCATTTTGAAAGTTTTTCACAGTTAGACAGCACTAGTTCATGTGTGTCATATAGATAACATTGTGCTCACTCCCGTGGAGTTATTTAGGAGTCTGGACTGCTTGTCTTAACTGCATGTCTGTCAAAAGCACTGAGGTAAGGGGGCAGTCTGCAGAGGCTTAGATACAAGGTAATCACAGAGGTAATATGTGTATTAATATAACAGTGTTGGTTCTGCAAAACTGGAGAATGGGTAATAAAGGGATTATCTATCTTTTTAAACAATAAAAATTCTGGAGTAGACTGTCCCTTTAACAATCAAGTTTACCATCACTTTACAGGGATGTTATCAATATTCTAAATCACTTGAAAGTGATGCAACATAACTGTAAAAATCTACCAAGAAAGTATCACCTGATTAGCTATATGTAAAACAGGAAGATATTTACCTCAAAATTTCTCTGTGATCCAGAGCTACTCCTTTTTACTCTCCCTTTTTTAAACTCAGATCCGTAATGTTAGTGATATTTTAGATGGAGTTTAATTCATCACTTGTAATGAAGATGCACTATGTTACTTTTTAATATAGATATAAAATTTAAATACCCTGTGCTCCTCTGCCCACTTCAAAAGTCAATTTTTCTGTGAGCTAATGGCTTGAATTGTTGTCCAATCAGTGCTCTCCCCATATGTCACTTTTGTTGTAGCTAGAGCTCCGATTGGACAACAATTCAAACCGTTAGCTCACAGAAAAATTGACTTTTGAAGTGGGCGGAGGAGTGTAGGGTATTTGAATTTTATATTTATATTAAAAAGTAACTTATAGTGCATCTTCATATAAAACTCCATCTAAAATATCAGAAACATTCCGGATCTGGTTTTAATAAACCACAAACTTCAGTTTAAAAAAACTGGAATTTAACATAATAAATATACTTTACACATTGTTACACTGTCATCTCTAATATACATATATGTATAAATATATTAGAGAAATGCAAAAAAAAAAATTACACAAGATGTTTGATACTATTTAATTTTGTTATTTGATAAAGGTCCTTACCGTATCTGACTTACTACAGCTGATGAAGATCAACCCACAATCTGGGCTCTACAAGTCACTGGTAATTTTATGTTCCTGGAAAATCATATTTCTAGTTTCTTTCTTTATTTAAAAGCATACATTAAGTGTTCATTCTTTTATTTTCTTCATGCAGAATTCACATTTTCTGGATAAAAATGCAAAAGGTATGAAATAATAGCTGAAACATTTTGAATTTATGGGTATTTGTTATCTTCTTCTCATATAATCTCCCATTAAAATACTTATTCAATATTCATCTTACATGCAAAAGCTATAATCTTTTAAAGGGGCAGTATAGTGTATAGTTTTTTCCTTAACCCCTTAATCACCTTGACGTATCATGTAAATCGTTGGCCATTAAGGGTTTCCTTGTTAACAATAGCGCGTGTAATGCCGCAAGCTGCTACACTAAAGCTAAAATTAACCTTACAAGCTACCTAATTAACCCCTTCACTGCTGGGAATAATAAGTGTGGTGCGCAGCTGCAATCAGCGGCCTTCTAATTAGCAAAAAGCAATGGCAAAGCCATATATGCCTGCTATGTCTGAACAAAGGGGATCCCAGAGAAGCTTTTACAATCATTTTTTGCCATGATTGCACAAGCCGTATGTAAATAATTTCAGTGAGAAACCCAAAGTTTGTGAAAAAGTGAACACATTTTTTAATTTGATATCATTTGGCAGAGAAATCGTGGCATGAAATATATCAAAATGGGCCTAAATCAATACTTTGGATTGTCTACAAAAAAAAAATATATAGTTTTGATAGATAAATAACAAAAAAACAAGGGTCTATTTCTGTTTAAATGTAGTGATGGCAAAAATGCTCTGGTCTTTTGGGGAAGTCTTAGTCTGAGCTGCCCGGTCTTTAAAGGGACATTTAACACCTGATGAAAATAGCTAAAACCTTCTTTTTCTTATTAATAAAATTAAAATAATCACTGCTATCTATTTTATCTGTTCCTCTTACCCCAAACTGTTGAAGGAGATTGTTTTGAAGATAGGGTTGCCACCTCAGCCATGTTTTCCTGGACACTTATGAGTTACACATGCTGCAGGGTGTGCAGGGAGGAACATGTATTGTGTTTCTGGACAGCACTATTCCTATTCCCCCCTGTACACCCTGCAGCATGTGTAACTTATAATGGTTCTGTATTTTAAGGGACGGGTGGCAACCCTATTTGAAGAACAACATTGAACCAGTACTTGATTCTCCTATGTAAGCTGCCATATTTTAGCGTACGTTACAGGTGCACAGTAGTCACATGCTTATGATGCAGTCACGTGACACACACACACACATTACATTTACTAAGTCTTAGAGGATCACATGTGTTTGCAGAGTGTGAGCAGTGACTGAAGATACAGATTATTAGTCAAAATATAAATGTATTAGATTTCCCCATTTATGTATATACACATATTATGCAGCAGAACTTAAATAAAATGCTTTTTAAGTACTGTTTTTATGTTTCTAACTCCCCCCACAGTTTTATACTTCAAACTGACCACAAGTTTTATGTTGTAAGAAAAGCCGTTTGCAGTGCAGGGCTGCAGGCACCATTATAAGTGTAAATCATTTGTAAGGGAGACTGTGATGCTGCATATATAGATATCTGCTTTTCAAGACCTCTCCTCCTGTTTATGTAAATCACTAAGGGCTGACAGTTGTACAAGCTTAGTGATCGTTTAGCAATGATAGTCTGCATTGGATCAGGTCGCACTGCTATATAATTGTTAAACAATATATAATTGTTAAACAATATAGCAGCTTACGTAGGAGAATTAAGCACCGGATCAATGCTGTACTTCAAAACAATCTCCTTCAATAGTTTGGGATAAGAGGAACAGATAAAATAGACAGTAGTGAATTTTTTTTTATTATTAAGAAAAAGTAGGTTTTAGGTATTATTAGAAGACAGGTGTTTAGTGTCCCTTTAAGAGGTTACTGTAGCAGTAGCAGAGAAAAAAAATGTATGAGAAATTACTCTGTTGGGTTTATTTTTGTTTATGAAATAGCTGGTTTTATTATTTGACACCACAACCCATTAAAATGGACCGAGCTTGCAAGGAATTCAGATCTCCTTATTTTATCGCTTTCTATGCACACAAATGCTTCATTATCTTACCTCTGTTTGTATATCAAAGTCCTTACTTACTCTCTGTTAACCCCCACTGGGGTGTAATTTATACTCCTGGCTATGTTTCCCTATCTTTTTTTATAGCTAATACTTAAGCATTGACATTTTTAGTATAGGTTGGAGTACCACAGCAAAAGCAGCTATTTCAAATGCCAAAATAAGGGAACATTAGCTATTTGAAAACAATTAAAATGCACCCCAGCATGTAAAATAGACACATTAAAGGGGATCATTTTTTTTTATAGTAAACTGTTCCTTTAATATGCTGTTTTTTTCTTTTCCTAACGAAGGATAATTTTTTGCAGGGTTCACCCTTCTTAGTAAACTGAGCTACTTCTACCTGATGTCATTTTAGGAGTACTCATTACAGCCACAGTCCCTCATATACAGATAATGACAGACTGGTAAAACATAAGCAAGCTGCTACACTGATTATGGTCTTTTGAATCAACTTTATTGTATTAGGCAAAATGTGGACTGGAGCTTCCTCCACAAAGATGTAATAATCATATAGAAAGAACCAATATCCTTATTCTCCAAAATACTTTTAAGCTGCTATTTCTCGATCAATAAATATAATTGAGATATGGTAAAGAATGATGTGTAACTGGGGTTGTATTTGATATTTCATCTTTTAGTAATATTTTTTATTATCTCACAGGTTTCCTATTTCAAATGCTAACAGAGTTACTGCATTATCATCTACATATAGAGGGCAGACATGCTGCAACCCAAACAGTCACAGCATCCCTATATAAGGAGTCTGTTGGTATGTTATTTCTGTTTAATTACATTCTGCAAGCTTCTCTTGCTAAGAAGGGTTACTTATAGCAACATGAAACCAGTATGTTTTCCCACACTTGAAAAGGCTTCTCCTTATGCATTAATTACATGTTTTAAACCAATGAAACATTTCTACATTTGAGAGCTTTCTCACTTTGAAATATCTGAGGGTAATATAGACTTTTTTATATTCTTAATGAATTCAGTGCTTCTTATTTTTCTTTTTGTGATCAGCAGCGATGGACTTCTGGCTTCTCATTTAGATGTTGAATTTTTTTTTAAGAATATTGTTAGAAAGTTGACCATATATGTATTTTAAACTGTTTGTATTTTATACAGTTGAGAAACTTCAGAGTATTGATGAGCAATTTGAAGAAATCTACCCAAGACGTCAAAAAATTGAGTCTTTGGAAAGCAAACTGTCTGAATATCGCAAAGAAATGGAGGAACAGCTCAAAAATGAAATGTCTCTGAAGGTATAAAATAATTTTGCTACAGTGTGGAACAATATTTCTTTAATATTTGTCTAGTAGACCCATGGCTTATTTAGATTTTGTTGTGCCATAGGCTCACTAAAATCTGCCTATTCCCTCACAAGCAGAATACCCCCCCCCCTACATTTGGTTACTTGACACTGTATACACTATTTACTGTGGTAAATATAAATATACAATATTCTTTCATTAAAGTGACACTGAACCCAACATTTTTCTTTTGTGATTCAGGTAGAGCATGCAATTTTAAGCAACTTTCTAATTTACTCCTATTATCAATGTTTCTTCGTTCCCTTGCTATCTTTATAGAAAAAAGAAGGCATCAAAGCTTTTTTCTTGGTTCAGGACTCTGGACAGCAGTTTTTGATTGGTGGATGAATTTATCCACCAATCAGCAAGGACAACCTAGGTTGTTCACCAAAAATGGGCCGGCATCTAAACTTACATTCTTGCATTTCAAATAAAGATACCAAGAGAATAAAGAACATTTGATAATAGGAGTAAATTAGAAAGTTGCTTAAAATGTCATGCTCTATCTGAATCACAAAAGAAAAAAATTGGGTTCAGTGTCCCTTTTAAGTTTATTACTTCTAAATATTAGAAATGTATTTTATATTTCAGTTGCAACACTTTAAAGATGTTGAAATAGCTAAAATTAAGTTAGAGGAAAAAGAAAAATCTCAGAGAGAGATGTCTGACTTCCGACGTGAATTAGAGAAGACTTATGAGGTAAAACTGGGCGGTCTGGTGTCACGGGAGAAGAATGCTATTGAGAGACTTCAGAGACAGCAAGAGGTAAAAAAACAATGCCATGGATAATTCATATAAAAATATACCTGCACAATTAAGCATTTGCACTTGTGCTGTCAAAAGCCTTTTATCCACTTTTGTGTTTAAATTCTTCTTACAATGAACACAACAAATGGGAACAGCTGACATTGTCACATTAAACTGTAAAATAAAATTATATCATGTATAAGAAAGATCACTACTTAACCTCTTTAACAACGTTGCTGGTCTTTCAATGGGGAATGCTGTTTTGATAGCACAGTCTCGCTATTTCAGTATGCTTGCAGGAGGGGTACGGGTCATAATAGTGAGGTCCTGCCACTCGCAGCAAGAACGGCAATATTAACAACCAGCAGTGTACAGGGTACGTTGTGGTCATTAAGGGGTTATATATGTTAAAGCAAAGATTAACCTTACAATAATATGTTGATGCATTTTTAGTTATATTATTTATTTAAATATTGAAAATATAAGTGTAAAGGTTACGTTCTATAAAGTAATTACCTGTTTTATATTTGTCCCTAATTATCTTCAGCATGGGAAACAGATTAGGGGCAACTTGAATTCAAACATGACAGCACCCATTACTTTATAGAAACTAAGTAGAACTTAGAAAACCAACAGTGTTCAAAGTTAAATTACAGGAAAAGGGGACAAAATAAATAATGGAAGTATATTGCAAAGTTGTTGTTTTTTATAACTACACATAATTAAACATTTGATAATACAATCTCATACTGTATAATATTCATTTTACCCATTACAATGCATATACTGTATACTGTGAACTCTTGCACATGCTCAGTAAAGTTAATGTAGGCTGAATACACTGCAATTACCAGTGCCAGATGCTTCCTATTTCATTTTTTTTATCCCCAGCGAGATTCCCCATTCATTGCATGTAGCTTCATAACTTTGTATGGGAGGCAGCTTGCCACTTGCTGGGACTTACAGGTTAAGCCCCCTGATTTAAAAGTTGAGTTACTATTGGGCCCCTTGTGAGCAACAAACTTTTTTTCTGATGAATTCAAAATGCACACATTCACAATCTGTTACATTTTAAATCCTTTATAATTCATCTTAGAGATGTGAGTTGTACATTTTTTCTGTTTAACATATTAAATGAAAAACATTGTATAACTACCCACCTTTAATGCTTGGCAACAATTCATTTTAATCCCTTTATCAGAATACAGCTCCGTTTAAAAGCCTTACATACCTTGTTTTTGTCCAGAAAGAGTCATGATTCAGATAGGGCATGCAATTTTAAACAACTTCTTTATATTTTACTTTTATCATCAAATTTGCTTTGTTTCCTTCATATTCTTTGTTGAAAGCTAAACCTAGGTAGGCTCATATACTAATTCCTAAGCTCTTATCTTAGTGTATTTGGACAGTTTTTCACAGCTAGACAGCGCTAGTTTGAGTGTAGCATATATATAACTTTGTGCTCACACCCTTGTAGTTACCTAGGAGTCAGCAGATTGTCTAAAATGCAAGTCTATCAAAATAACTGAAAAGAGGGGACAGTCTGCAGAGGCTTAGATACAAGGTAATCTTGCAAGAACTTTGGTGGCTTTGTTTGGGCATTATATTGTAATGTTTGTGTCTCTCTTTCACATCCAGCACCCTGCATAGCTAAACTGCTCGCAATGTAAAATTTACCTTTATAAAAATTTTTTGAAGGAATTTACAGTGCTGACGAGACTTCTTAGATAATCTCGCCAGAGCGGAGAGCTTTAGATCATTGGGCGGTAAATGTACTTAATCCTTTCCCTTCACTGCACATAATAATGCTTATCAAACCTTCTCTAACTACACCACAAGTAGACAATTAAGTATTGTTTATAACTTTAGTTGGGTTAGACGGAGCAGTTATTTTTTACCAGAAGAAACATGTTGACATACTTATAAATTAATACATGGGATTTTTTTTTACCATGCCTTTTAATAGATTTAAAGAGTTATGTTTTACCCCTCAAATAATGAGAATTTACAAGGTTCTATGAAACAAAACTTTAATAAAATATGTTACACAAACAACCTCAATGGGATTGAGGATTTATAGGTGTTTTGGTTTACTTTATGTAAATGAAAAATAAACATATGCATAAATATTAGAGATTATGACTTTAATGCATGAATTCCAATTATGTTGTATGTTCCAAAACCTCTTGTCATGCTCAAAAGTTAAACAGCAACACTGGTGAAAATCTGGGGGAAAACAACTCTGAAAACTCAGAAGATCCTGTTAGTAATTGAAGTAATGAAATTGATATCTGTACAATTATTTCAGTTTTACATTCTACATTCTTGTTCACCAGCATATCTAAATATTTGTATACGATTTTCTTATAGGTATTTGACTAACAAATCAAGCACTAATGCAGTTAACCTATACCGTTAATAATATATTCTTATTAACAGATAGAAGGAAAGGAAATTTATGAACAGAGACAGGCCCTGCTGAAAGACATTGAGTTGGTACGAAAGAGAGAGACTGAGCTTCGTCAACGAACTGAAACCTTTGAAACGTAGGATTATGGTGATACAATTTACGTAGTGCATATTCTATTTTACTGGTTTGCTATAACTTTTAAACCTTACTAAGACTTTAAATTGTGTGCATATTTTAGACTATCCTATTTACTTGCAAGAAATGAATATACCCTGTATTTTTTTAGCCTATAAATTGAACTGGTATACAAGATGCTTCTAATTTATTATAAAATACAAATATAAGTAAAAAAAAATTTTTATATCTGGAAGACATATTACACATATTACACATTAATGGTCGTTTTAAGTATAAAAGTGGCTCTTAGGCTATAAAGAAGTCACATTTTAATTTGATCAGTGCTATGGTGCTATACAAGAAAATGATATAATAATAATAATATTATTATTAATATCTTTACTCTCGCCAAAATGCATTATTATTATTTTTCAGGACCCAGCAGTTGCAAGAGGAGAATGCTAAACATGTAAAAGATCTGCTGAAGAAGAGAGAGTTGGAAGTAAAAAAGAATGAAGATACTTTTGATCAGAAACTTAAAAATGAGTTATTACGGTATGGTATTCTCTTGCTAAGCTGTACTCATAAATTCAGCTTTTCTGATCTTTCCTAATATTTAAAGCGACAGTAAATTTAAAATTAAACATTCATGATTCATATAGAACATGCCATTTTTAAACAACTTTCCATTTAAAAAAAAAAAGATCATTTGCTTCATTCTCTGGTATCATTTGTTGAAAAGCATACATCTGTAGGCTCAGGAGCAGGAATGCACTACTGAGAGCTAGCTGCCGATCGGTGGCTGCACATATTTGCCTCTTGTCATTGGCTAATTTGATTAAGTAAATTAGAAAGTTGTGTAAAATTGTATGCTCTATCTGAATCATGATTAAAAAATTTGGGGTTTTGTGTCCATTTAATAAGTAAATATGTTTAAGCTCTTCCCTTTATAAAGTGGACATTATCTGCATTAGAACTGGATGCCCACTGTGGCGATAATAACTGACACTGCTAGATTTTTTTTTATTTATTATTGAGAGACATTAATATTGGTATTACTAGAAATGTATAATCTATTTATCACCAGTGCTAAGCATTTATTTGGGGTAAAAAGGTACTTTTGATAGTTAAAAAAAAGGTTTCCAATGGCTGGCTACAGATGCTGTGTCTTCTAAATCTTCTTTGGAAATTACCAAAAAATTATGCAGCCCATCTTTCAAGCATACCTAGGGCAGCATTTATCATTCTGTGGCAGACAGAGGTGGACATATTCGCTGCTGTCCGCCCGGCTTCTCTCGTGGGCAGTAATCCGCTGCCCGCATTTACCATTGCACTCCTTTGCACTCGCATGCAACCCGGCCCGCGCACAACCAATCAGACACGACATGAGCTGTTAATCTTTGAAATTAAATTGGAATTCACCACCTAAATGGTGTAGAACAGGGTAGGGAAGCAGCTGTCTGATGACTGTTGCTTCATAAATACTGACTGCAGGTTCGCTTGTGCAAACCTGCAGCCAAAAGGGGGAGAAGGGCTTCGATAAATCGAACCCCATGTAGCTTTGATTGCATGTTTCATGAGTTTGTTGATAATAGCTTAATTCAATTTTAATGGGATTGAAATGTACGTGGATGCTTTTCAATTCTACCATTTGCAAAAATACTTCTTGTAACAGTTATTACTGTTTTAGTAGCATACACACATATTCTGTGTTTGACAAAATCATCAAGATTCAAACACCCTGTGTGCTCAGAGAGCGCCAAAGACTATAGTTGCAAAATTTAAATATTTAGTAAATGGTACATTATATCAAGCACAGGGGTGGAACGTAAATGTCTGTATACAGGGAGTGCAGAATTATTAGGCAAATGAGTATTTTGACCACATCATCCTCTTTATGCATGTTGTCTTACTCCAAGCTGTATAGGCTCGAAAGCCTACTACCAATTAAGCATATTAGGTGATGTGCATCTCTGTAATGAGAAGGGGTGTGGTCTAATGACATCAACACCCTATATCAGGTGTGCATAATTATTAGGCAACTTCCTTTCCTTTGGCAAAATGGGTCAAAAGAAGGACTTGACAGGCTCAGAAAAGTCAAAAATAGTGAGATATCTTGCAGAGGGATGCAGCACTCTTAAAATTGCAAAGCTTCTGAAGCGTGATCATCGAACAATCAAGCGTTTCATTCAAAATAGTCAACAGGGTCGCAAGAAGCGTGTGGAAAAACCAAGGCGCAAAATAACTGCCCATGAACTGAAAAAAGTCAAGCGTGCAGCTGCCAAGATGCCACTTGCCATCAGTTTGGCCATATTTCAGAGCTGCAACATCACTGGAGTGCCCAAAAGCACATGGCCAAGGTAAGAAAGGCTGAAAGACGACCACCACTGAACAAGACACACAAGCTGAAACGTCAAGACTGGGCCAAGAAATATCTCAAGACTGATTTTTCTAAGGTTTTATGGACTGATGAAATGAGAGTGAGTTTTGATGGGCCAGATGGATGGGCCCGTGGCTGGATTGGTAAAGGGCAGAGAGCTCCAGTCCGACTCAGACGCCAGCAAGGTGGAGGTGGAGTACTGGTTTGGGCTGGTATCATCAAAGATGAGCTTGTGGGGCCTTTTCGGGTTGAGGATGGAGTCAAGCTCAACTCCCAGTCCTACTGCCAGTTTCTGGAAGACACCTTCTTCAAGCAGTAGTACAGGAAGAAGTCTGCATCCTTCAAGAAAAACATGATTTTCATGCAGGATAATGCTCCATCACACGCGTCCAAGTACTCCACAGCGTGGCTGGCAAGAAAGGGTATAAAAGAAGAAAATCTAATGACATGGCCTCCTTGTTCACCTGATCTGAACCCCATTGAGAACCTGTGGTCCATCATCAAATGTGAGATTTACAAGGAGGGAAAACAGTACACCTCTCTGAACAGTGTCTGGGAGGCTGTGGTTGCTGCTGCACGCAATGTTGATGGTGAACAGATCAAAACACTGACAGAATCCATGGATGGCAGGCGTTTGAGTGTCCTTGCAAAGAAAGGTGGCTATATTGGTCACTGATTTGTTTTTGTTTTGTTTTTAAATGTCAGAAATGTATATTTGTGAATGTTGAGATGTTATATTGGTTTCACTGGTAAAAATAAATAATTGAAATGGGTATATATTTGTTTTTTGTTAAGTTGCCTAATAATTATGCACAGTAATAGTCACCTGCACACACAGATATCCCCCTAAAATAGCTAAAACTAAAAACAAACTAAAAACTACTTCCAAAAATATTCAGCTTTGATATTAATGAGTTTTTTGGGTTCATTGAGAACATGGTTGTTGTTCAATAATAAAATTAATCCTCAAAAATACAACTTGCCTAATAATTCTGCACTCACTGTATAACAGTTATACATTTTACTTGTTGTTGGTGTGGTTGTGCATGTGTTATTGGCCATATGTGCTTGAGGATGCAGTGTATATTGCCTTAAAGGGACATGAACATTTTTTTTCATGATGCAGACAGAGCGTGCTATAGAGATTTTTCTTTTTTTTCTTATACTTTTAAATCTATTCCTTCTCTTGGTACCTTTGTTAAAGAATATACTAAGGTAGGGTCAGGAACAACAATGCACTACTGGGAGCTAGGTGGTGATTGGTGGCTAGGCATATACGTCTCTTACCATTGGCTCTTGAGATGTGTTCAGCCAAGTCGCCTTTATAGTTATATGCAAGGAATAGTGCAATAATAAAATATTAGAGCAATTTATGTTCATGCTTTAACACATACACAATAAATGGGATCTTTTTAAGGTAATAACAAAACTAATTTAAAGTGGTCATTTAGATCAGTGATTTGCAACCTTTTTTTTGCCGTGGCACACTTTTTTACATTAAAAAATCCTGTGGCACACCACCATCCCAAAATTTTACAAAATCACACATTGTAGCCTAATACAGGATATATGTACAGTGTATATATATATATATATATATATATATATATATATATATATATATATATATATATATATATATATATATATATATATATACATGACATATTGATATTCTTTTACAAACAATCATAATGATTGCCTGTGAATGAATATCAATGTCATGGTTGTAAATGATGCCTGATGAGCCTGTCACATACCTCCCAATATTTCAAAATTTGAAAGAGGTACACCCCTGCACTGTTGTCAATCTGCCGCGGCACACCTGAGGATCTCTCACGGCACACTAGTATGCCACGGTACACTGGTTGAAAAACACTGATTTAGATAACTAATTTGGTGAATGCGCTAGGAAATCTTAACCTGAAAAAATACATTTTGCTGTCAAGTTTAATTTGCTTCTCATTTTTTCCCTTGTTTTAGATATCAAATTGAAATGAAGGAAGAATATTTGAAAAGATCTCAGAAAGTTATTGAAGATGAGAAAAGAAATAAAGGTTTGTAGATTTATATAAATTATAATATAGCTACACTATATATATCCATATTTTGGATAAGTGACCTTTGTTTTAATGGACAGTATACACCAATTTTCATATAACTGCATGTAATAGACACTACTATAAAGAAGAATTTGCACAGATAACGATCTAAAAATCCATTATAAAAACTTTTAAAACTTACTTAGAAGCTCCCAGTTTAGCACTTTTGATGAGGTTAGGCTGGGACACCCAGTGAAAGGGGCTAGGAAAGCAGTAAGAGCAGACACCCCCGCCTTTGCATATAAAAATAAAGATTATACAAACAGGAGTCTGTAGACATTAAGATACATCTGATACTTTGGGGCTTGGTTAGGAGTCTGAAAATCAGCACAATGTTATAAAAAATAAGCAAAACTATACATTGTTATAAAAACACTCCCAGACGGCTATATACATGGATCATCTACAAAACATTCATGCAAAGAAAAATCTAGTGTACAGTGTCCCTTTAACTTAGTTTCCTGTCATTAAGCTACTTTTACAAGTCTAAAAATAATTAGCAATGTGACTTGCAAACAAGAATTTTACTGTCAGAAAATACAATTGGCTGTTGCGTGTGTTATCTGTTCTCTGAGTCAGTCACGTTGTATGCAGAATTAACTTACAGAATATTGTTACCCTCCTCCGAAGCCTTTGAGTAAAGTAAATTATCTTTCTAAAAAGTAAAAAAAAATTGTTGTTGCAGCCTTCACTCATGATTGAAAGTAATCTTTATGTTGCATGGATACCTTTATAAAGGGTGCTGCTTTATTTGCAATGCAGAACATAGGAAGTAAGGTTAGTCTGTTACAACTTTTATCTCAAAGATAAATATTAAGACTGGTCCCTGCCCCTTTTTTATGAAGATACTTCGAGCTAGAAAATATAAGTCCTTAAAAGTGTGTAAGCCTGTTTAAAAGCTGAAAAAATGAACATGTGTTTAAACAAATATACAATTAAATAGTAAATCATTTTAACAACTTACTTTATATACAGGGAGTGCAGAATTATTAGGCAAATGAGTATTTTGACCACATCATCCTCTTTATGCATGTTGTCTTACTCCAAGCTGTATAGGCTCGAAAGCCTACTACCAATTAAGCATATTAGGTGATGTGCATCTCTGTAATGAGAAGGGGTGTGGTCTAATGACATCAACACCCTATATCAGGTGTGCATAATTATTAGGCAACTTCCTTTCCTTTGGCAAAATGGGTCAAAAGAAGGACTTGACAGGCTCAGAAAAGTCAAAAATAGTGAGATATCTTGCAGAGGGATGCAGCACTCTTAAAATTGCAAAGCTTCTGAAGCGTGATCATCGAACAATCAAGCGTTTCATTCAAAATAGTCAACAGGGTCGCAAGAAGCGTGTGGAAAAACCAAGGCGCAAAATAACTGCCCATGAACTGAGAAAAGTCAAGCGTGCAGCTGCCAAGATGCCACTTGCAACCAGTTTGGCCATATTTCAGAGCTGCAACATCACTGGAGTGCCCAAAAGCACAAGGTGTGCAATACTCAGAGACATGGCCAAGGTAAGAAAGGCTAAAAGACGACCACCACTGAACAAGACACACAAGCTGAAATGTCAAGACTGGGCCAAGAAATATCTCAAGACTGATTTTTCTAAGGTTTTATGGACTGATGAAATGAGAGTGAGTCTTGATGGGCCAGATGGATGGGCCCGTGGCTGGATTGGTAAAGGGCAGAGAGCTCCAGTCCAACTCAGTCGCCAGCAAGGTGGAGGTGGAGTACTGGTTTGGGCTGGTATCATCAAAGATGAGCTTGTGGGGCCTTTTCGGTTTGAGGATGGAGTCAAGCTCAACTCCCAGTCCTACTGCCAGTTTCTGGAAGACACCTTCTTCAAGCAGTGGTACAGGAAGAAGTCTGCATCCTTCAAGAAAAACATGATTTTCATGCAGGTCAATGCTCCATCACACGCGTCCAAGTACTCCACAGCGTGGCTGGCAAGAAAGGGTATAAAAGAAGAAAATCTAATGACATGGCCTCCTTGTTCACCTGATCTGAACCCCATTGAGAACCTGTGGTCCATCATCAAATGTGAGATTTACAAGGAGGGAAAACAGTACACCTCTCTGAACAGTGTCTGGGAGGCTGTGGTTGCTGCTGCACGCAATGTTGATGGTGAACAGATCAAAACACTGACAGAATCCATGGATGGCAGGCTTTTGAGTGTCCTTGCAAAGAAAGGTGGCTATATTGGTCACTGATTTGTTTTTGTTTTGTTTTTGAATGTCAGAAATGTATATTTGTGAATGTTGAGATGTTATATTGGTTTCACTGGTAAAAATAAATAATTGAAATGGGTATATATTTGTTTTTTGTTAAGTTGCCTAATAATTATGCACAGTAATAGTCACCTGCACACACAGATATCCCCCTAAAATAGCTATAACTAAAAACAAACTAAAAACTACTTCCAAAACTATTCAGCTTTGATATTAATGAGTTTTTTGGGTTCATTGAGAACATGGTTGTTGTTCAATAATAAAATTAATCCTCAAAAATACAACTTGCCTAATAATTCTGCACTCCCTGTATGTGTGTATATATATATATATATATGTTCTATCACCCTTGCTGTGTGACAATTTATAGCAAGCTTGTCTTTTGATATTAGGCGAGACAGCAAGATTACGTGAAGAGGCCATTGTGATCAACATGAAAAAACAAGAGTTGGAACAAGCAATATCTCGTACAAAAGACCTAGAGGTAATCACATTTACAATTAAATCAATTCTAGATATATTTGTTATTTTCTTAAAGGTATTTAGACGCACTGTAATTTACAGGTAGAGTTTTTCTGTAATGAATTCCTAGCCTGCTTTAAGGAAATCTGTATGAGCCTGCATCACAGGGCCCCCTAAACTGCAAAAACATCTTTGTAAATGAGCCCTCTACTAGTGGAGTATTTTCCTATATAATAATCTCAGTATTTTAGATTTTTATAATATGTGTAAAACTCTAGTTTTTAAAATGATTTACTAAGTGTTATAATATTTTGATGGAGCAAACATTTGCAGAAAGTACAATAACATTCATGTAATACATCAGTGTGTATTCTTACTGTATTGTAACTAAACTGGTTCTATAAAGCTACCATGATGAAAGTCGGCTCTATCACCTAGTTCACCTTAACAAGTACCTAAACGTTTTTCTGTCAAAAAGCACTGAGTCTTCCGTCTCCTCAATCCACAGCCTTTTGTAAGGAAAGCATCTCACATGATTCTTATATTTTAGTTCAGTTGGAAAGAACTTAGCTTCTCTGATGACTTATATGGATTGACACAGAGGCAGAACTTTTTTTTTTTTTTTCACTTTCTGTGATGAGACTTTTTTTAGTGAAAAAATGTTTGCAGGTCATTTTGGAATGAAATTTTAAATTAGGTAGTTACACTAAAGTAGCAGTTCAACTGCAATATGTTGATTAACTGGATTGCATTGCAATAAAAAAAACAATATTTAAAGGGACATAAAACACAAATATTTCCTTTCATGATTTCGATAGAGCATACACAACATTCCAATTTTTTTGTGATATCCTGTATTGAAGGAGCAGTAATGCACTACTGGGTACTAGCTGTTCACATTGGTAAACCAGTAAGAAGAGGCATATATGCAGCCACCAACCAATCAGCAGCTAGCTTCCTAGCTCCTGGGCCTACCTAGGTATTCAACAAAGGATACCAAGAGAACAAAGCAAGTTAGATAATATAAGTACATTTGAAAGTTGTTTAATAGTGTATGCCTGGGGGGGGGAGGGTTATAATACTCTGAATCATGAAAGAAAATGTTTTTTTTTCCATGTCCCTTTTAAGTTTTTAGAATATCTCTTAAATACATTTCCTTTTGCTCTTGGTCTAACATCACATAATTCTAAGGTAAAAATGTAGTCATAAAAAGGTGCATTGCTCACATGAATGTCTTACATTCAGGATTCACAGCTTTGCACACCAGGGCCTAGATTTGGAGTTCGGCGGTAAAAGGGCTGTTAACGCTCCGCAGGTTTTTTTCTGGCCGCACCATAAAATTAACTCTGGTATCGAGAGTTCAAACAAATGCTGCGTTAGGCTCCAAAAAAGGAGCGTAGAGCATATTTACCGCAAATGCAACTCTCGATACCAGAGTTGCTTACGGACGCGGCCGGCATCAAAAACGTGCTCGTGCACGATTCTCCCATAGGAAACAATGGGGCAGTTTGAGCTGAAAAAAAACCTAACACCTGCAAAAAAGCAGCGTTCAGCTCTTAACGCAGCCCCATTGTTTCCTATGGGGAAACACTTCCTACGTCTGCACCTAACACTCTAACATGTACCCCGAGTCTAAACACCCCTAACCTTACACTTATTAACCCCTAATCTGCCGCCCCCGCTATCGCTGACCCCTGCATTACACTTTTAACCCCTAATCTGCCGCTCCGTAAACCGCCGCCACCTACGTTATCCCTATGTACCCCTAATCTGCTGCCCTAACATCGCCGACCCCTATGTTATATTTATTAACCCCTAATCTGCCCCCCACAACGTCGCCGACACCTACCTACACTTATTAACCCCTAATCTGCCGAGCGGACCTGAGCGCTACTATAATAAAGTTATTAACCCCTAATCCGCCTCACTAACCCTATCATAAATAGTATTAACCCCTAATCTGCCCTCCCTAACATCGCCGACACCTACCTTCAATTATTAACCCCTAATCTGCCGACCGGAGCTCACCGCTATTCTAATAAATGTATTAACCCCTAAAGCTAAGTCTAACCCTAACACTAACACCCCCCTAAGTTAAATATAATTTTTATCTAACGAAATAAATTAACTCTTATTAAATAAATGATTCCTATTTAAAGCTAAATACTTACCTGTAAAATAAATCCTAATATAGCTACAATATAAATTATAATTATATTATAGCTATTTTAGGATTAATATTTATTTTACAGGCAACTTTGTAATTATTTTAACCAGGTACAATAGCTATTAAATAGTTAAGAACTATTTAATAGTTACCTAGTTAAAATAATAACAAATTTACCTGTAAAATAAATCCTAACCTAAGATATAATTAAACCTAACACTACCCTATCAATAAAATAATTAAATAAACTACCTACAATTACCTACAATTAACCTAACACTACACTATCAATAAATTAATTAAACACAATTGCTACAAATAAATAAAATTAAATAAACTATCTAAAGTACAAAAAATAAAAAAGAACTAAGTTACAGAAAATAATAAAATATTTACAAACATAAGAAAAATATTACAACAATTTTAAACTAATTACACCTACTCTAAGCCCCCTAATAAAATAACAAAGCCCCCCAAAATAAAAAATTCCCTACCCTATTCTAAAATACAAATATTACAAGCTCTTTTACCTTACCAGCCCTGAACAGGGCCCTTTGCGGGGCATGCCCCAAGAATTTCAGCTCTTTTGCCTGTAAAAAAAAACATACAATACCCCCCCCCCAACATTACAACCCACCACCCACATACCCCTAATCTAACCCAAACCCCCCTTAAATAAACCTAACACTACCCCCCTGATGATCTTCCTACCTTGTCTTCACCATGCCAGGTTCACCGATCCGTCCTGGCTCCAAGATCTTCATCCAACCCAAGCGGGGGCTAGACATCCACTGAAGAAGTCCAGAAGAGGGTCCAAAGTCTTCCTCCTATCCGGCAAGAAGAGGACATCCGGACCGGCAAACATCTTCTCCAAGCGGCATCTTCTATCTTCTTCCATCCGATGACGACCGGCTCCATCTTGAAGACCTCCAGCGCGGATCCATCCTCTTCTTCCGACGACTAGACGACGAATGACGGTTCCTTTAAGGGACGTCATCCAAGATGGCGTCCCTCGAATTCCGATTGGCTGATAGGATTCTATCAGCCAATCTGAATTAAGGTAGGAATTTTCTGATTGGCTGATGGAATCAGCCAATCAGAATATAGTTCAATCCGATTGGCTGATCCAATCAGCCAATCAGATTGAGCTCGCATTCTATTGGCTGTTCCGATCAGCCAATAGAATGCGAGCTCAATCTGATTGGCTGATTGGATCAGCCAATCGGATTGAACTATATTCTGATTGGCTGATTCCATCAGCCAATCAGAAAATTCCTACCTTAATTCCGATTGGCTGATAGAATCCTATCAGCCAATCGGAATTCGAGGGACGCCATCTTGGATGACGTCCCTTAAAGGAACCGTCATTCGTCGTCTAGTCGTCGGAAGAAGAGGATGGATCCGCGCTGGAGGTCTTCAAGATGGAGCCGGTCGTCATCGGATGGAAGAAGATAGAAGATGCCGCTTGGAGAAGATGTTTGCCGGTCCGGATGTCCTCTTCTTGCCGGATAGGAGGAAGACTTTGGACCCTCTTCTGGACTTCTTCAGTGGATGTCTAGCCCCCGCTTGGGTTGGATGAAGATCTTGGAGCCAGGACGGATCGGTGAACCTGGCATGGTGAAGACAAGGTAGGAAGATCATCAGGGGGGTAGTGTTAGGTTTATTTAAGGGGGGTTTGGGTTAGATTAGGGGTATGTGGGTGGTGGGTTGTAATGTTGGGGGGGGGGTATTGTATGTTTTTTTTTACAGGCAAAAGAGCTGAAATTCTTGGGGCATGCCCCGCAAAGGGCCCTGTTCAGGGCTGGTAAGGTAAAAGAGCTTGTAATATTTGTATTTTAGAATAGGGTAGGGAATTTTTTATTTTGGGGGGCTTTGTTATTTTATTAGGGGGCTTAGAGTAGGTGTAATTAGTTTAAAATTGTTGTAATATTTTTCTTATGTTTGTAAATATTTTATTATTTTCTGTAACTTAGTTCTTTTTTATTTTTTGTACTTTAGATAGTTTATTTAATTTTATTTATTTGTAGCAATTGTGTTTAATTAATTTATTGATAGTGTAGTGTTAGGTTAATTGTAGGTAATTGTAGGTAGTTTATTTAATTATTTTATTGATAGGGTAGTGTTAGGTTTAATTATATCTTAGGTTAGGATTTATTTTACAGGTAAATTTGTTATTATTTTAACTAGGTAACTATTAAATAGTTCTTAACTATTTAATAGCTATTGTACCTGGTTAAAATAATTACAAAGTTGCCTGTAAAATAAATATTAATCCTAAAATAGCTATAATATAATTATAATTTATATTGTAGCTATATTAGGATTTATTTTACAGGTAAGTATTTAGCTTTAAATAGGAATTATTTATTTAATAAGAGTTAATTTATTTCGTTAGATAAAAATTATATTTAACTTAGGGGGGTGTTAGTGTTAGGGTTAGACTTAGCTTTAGGGGTTAATACATTTATTAGAATAGCGGTGAGCTCCGGTCGGCAGATTAGGGGTTAATAATTGAAGGTAGGTGTCGGCGATGTTAGGGAGGGCAGATTAGGGGTTAATACTATTTATGATAGGGTTAGTGAGGCGGATTAGGGGTTAATAACTTTATTATAGTAGCGCTCAGGTCCGCTCGGCAGATTAGGGGTTAATAAGTGTAGGTAGGTGTCGGCGACGTTGAGGGGGGCAGATTAGGGGTTAATAAATATAACATAGGGGTCGGCGATGTTAGGGGTAGCAGATTAGGGGTACATAGGGATAACGTAGGTGGCGGCGATTTGCGGTCGGAAGATTAGGGGTTAATTATTTTAAGTAGCTTGCGGCGACGTTGTGGGGGGCAAGTTAGGGGTTAATAGATATAATACAGGGGTCGGCGGTGTTAGGGGCAGCAGATTAGGGGTACATAAGTATAACGTAGGTGGCGGTCGGCAGATTAGGGGTTAAAAATTTTAATCGAGTGGCGGCGATGTGGGGGGACCTCGGTTTAGGGGTACATAGGTAGTTTATGGGTGTTAGTGTACTTTAGGGTACAGTAGTTAAGAGCTTTATAAACCGGCGTTAGCCAGAAAGCTCTTAACTCCTGCTATTTTCAGGCGGCTGGAATCTTGTCGTTAGAGCTCTAACGCTCACTGCAGAAACGACTCTAAATACCGGCGTTAGGAAGATCCCATTGAAAAGATAGGATACGCAAATGGCGTAAGGGGATCTGCGGTATGGAAAAGTCGCGGCTGAAAAGTGAGCGTTAGACCCTTTAATCACTGACTCCAAATACCAGCGGGCGGCCAAAACCAGCGTTAGGAGCCTCTAACGCTGGTTTTGACGGCTACCGCCGAACTCTAAATCTAGGCCCAGGAAAGGCTAGGGGTGGGGTTTGAAAATCTCTGAGACAGTCCTCAATCAATGCTCTGTTGCTTTGCAATACTGCCCTTCTAACAGGGCTTCACTCTGGCTAGACCATGCTAATGAAAACTTACACAGTGCAGTCAGAGCACAGTGCTGTTTGAAGAGAAGCGCCTGATGTGGAGCAGCATTGCAAAACAAAAGCGATAACTTTTGCTGCATGTGTCAAGTTCTTTTTGCAAACATGCTGCATTTTCTGCAATGACATCTCAGATCAGAGCATGTCCTGCCTTAGAGTGGAATGATAGTTTTCAGTCTCTTAATAACATTCAGGTAGATTACGAGTTATGCGCCCTATAGGGAATTTAATGAACGCGTTATTTCACCCTCTATAGCGCAGCCATTACAAGTTTTGAAACAGCCGGCTTGTGCTTGCGATATGGTTGCGTTGTGCTCCATACCGCACAAAATACAAGCACTGTTTTGACTTGCTCGTGCACACTTTCCCCATAGACATCAATGGGGAGAGCGGGTTAGAAAAAAACCTAACACCTGCGATTGTGGAATGAAAAGCTCTGTAACGCAGCCCTATTGATGTCTATGGGGATAAAAAAGTTACATTTAAACCTAACACCCTAACATAAACCCCACGTCTAAACACCCCTAATCTGCTGCCCCCAACATCGCCAACACCTACATAATGTTATTAACCCCTAATCTGCCACTCCCGATATGGCCGCCACCTAAATAAATCTATTAACCCCTAATCTGCCGCTCCCGTTATCGCCACCTAAATAATTCTATTAACCCGTAATCTGCCGCTCCCGGTATTGCCGCCACTATACTAAAGTTATTAACCCCTATTCCGCCGCTCCCCGACATTGCCACCACTAAATAAAGCTATTAACTCCCTAAACCTCTGGCCTCCCACAACACTACCACTAAATAAACCTATTAACCCCTAAACCACCAGCCCCCCACTTTGCAACAACCTAAATTAAACTAAACTATATTAACCCTTAAACCTAAACCTAGCTTAACCTTAAAGGGACAGTCTACACCAGAATTTTTATTGTTTTAAAAACATAATTTATGCTTACCTGATAAATGTATTTCTCTTGTAGTGTATCCAGTCCACGGATCATCCATTACTTATGGGATATTAACTCCTCCCCAACAGGAAGTGCAAGAGGATTCACCCAGCAGAGCTGCTATATAGCTCCTCCCCTAACTGCCATTACCAGTCATTCGACCGAAAACATGCAGAGAAAGGAAAACCATAGGGTGCAGTGGTGACTGTAGTTTAATGGAAAAATTACCTGCCTTAAAGTGACAGGGCGGGCCGTGGACTGGATACACTACAAGAGAAATAAATTTATCAGGTAAGCATAAATTATGTTTTCTCTTGTTAAGTGTATCCAGTCCACGGATCATCCATTACTTATGGGATACCAATACCAAAGCTAAAGTACACGGATGACGGGAGGGACAGGCAGGCTCTTTATACGGAAGGAACCACTGCCTGAAGAACCTTTCTCCCAAAAACAGCCTCCGAAGAAGCAAAAGTGTCAAATTTGGAAAATTTGGAAAAAGTATGAAGAGAAGACCAAGTTGCAGCCTTGCAAATCTGTTCAACAGAAGCCTCATTCTTAAAGGCCCAAGTGGAAGCCACAGCTCTATTAGAATGTGCTGTAATTCTTTCAGGAGGCTGCTGTCCAGCAGTCTCATAGGCTAACCGTATTATGCTACGAAGCCAAAAGGAGAGAGAGGTAGCCAAAGCTTTTTGACCTCTCCTCTGACCAGAATAAACGACAAACAGGGAAGACGTTTGTCGAAAATCCTTAGTTGCCTGTAGATAAAATTTCAGGGCACGGATTACATCTAGATTGTGTAGCAGACGTTCCTTTTTCGAAGAAGGATTAGGACACAAAGATGGAACCACAATCTCTTGATTGATATTCCTGTTAGTGACCACCTTAGGTAGGAACCCAGGTTTAGTACGTAGAACTACCTTGTCTGAATGAAAAATCAGATAAGGAGAATCACAATGTAAGGCAGATAACTCAGAGACTCTTCGAGCCGAGGAAATCGCCATTAAAAACAGAACTTTCCAAGATAACAACTTGATATCAATGGAATGAAGGGGTTCAAACGGAACCCCCTGTAAAACATTAAGAACTAAGTTCAAACTCCATGGTGGAGCAACAGTTTTAAACACAGGCTTGATCCTAGCTAAAGCCTGACAAAAAGCTTGAACGTCCGGAACTTCTGACAGACGTTTGTGTAAAAGAATGGACAGAGCTGAAATCTGTCCCTTTAAGGAACTAGCGGATAAACCCTTTTCTAAACCTTCTTGTAGAAAAGACAATATCCTCGGAATCCTAACCTTACTCCATGAGTAACTCTTGGATTCGCACCAATATAAGTATTTGCGCAATATCTTATGGTAAATCTTTCTGGTAACAGGCTTCCTAGCCTGTATTAAGGTATCAATAACTGACTCAGAAAAACCACGTTTTGATAAAATCAAGCGTTCAATTTCCAAGCAGTCAGCTTCAGAGAAATTAGATTTTGATGTTTGAAGGGACCCTGGATCAGAAGGTCCTGTTTCAGAGGTAGCGACCAAGGTGGACAGGATGACATGTCCACTAGATCTGCATACCAAGTCCTGCGTGGCCATGCAGGCGCTATTAGAATCACTGATGCTCTCTCCTGTTTGATTCTGGCAATCAATCGAGGAAGCATCGGGAAGGGTGGAAACACATAAGCCATCCCGAAGGTCCAAGGTGCTGTCAAAGCATCTATCAGAACCGCTCCCGGATCCCTGGATCTGGACCCGTAACGAGGAAGCTTGGCGTTCTGTCGAGACGCCATGAGATCTATCTCTGGTTTGCCCCAACGTCGAAGTATTTGGGCAAAGACCTCCGGATGAAGTTCCCACTCCCCCGGATGAAAAGTCTGACGACTTAAGAAATCCGCCTCCCAGTTCTCCACTCCTGGGATGTGGATTGCTGACAGGTGGCAAGAGTGAGACTCTGCCCAGTGAATTATCTTTGATACTTCCATCATTGCTAGGGAGCTTCTTGTCCCTCCCTGATGGTTGATGTAAGCTACAGTCGTGATGTTGTCCGACTGAAACCTGATGAACCCCCGAGTTGTTAACTGGGGCCAAGCCAGAAGGGCATTGAGAACTGCTCTCAATTCCAGAATGTTTATTGGTAGGAGACTCTCCTCCTGATTCCATTGTCCCTGAGCCTTCAGAGAATTCCAGACAGCGCCCCAACCTAGTAGGCTGGCGTCTGTTGTTACAATTGTCCAGTCCGGCCTGCTGAATGGCATCCCCCTGGACAGATGTGGCCGAGAAAGCCACCATAGAAGAGAATTTCTGGTCTCTTGATCCAGATTCAGAGTAGGGGACAAGTCTGAGTAATCCCCATTCCACTGACTTAGCATGCACAATTGCAGCGGTCTGAGATGTAGGCGTGCAAAGGGTACTATGTCCATTGCTGCTACCATTAAGCCGATCACCTCCATGCATTGAGCTACTGACGGGTGTTGAATGGAATGAAGGACACGGCATGCATTTTGAAGCTTTGTTAACCTGTCTTCTGTCAAGTAAATCTTCATTTCTACAGAATCTATAAGAGTCCCCAAGAAGGGAACTCTTGTGAGTGGAAAGAGAGAACTCTTCTTTTCGTTCACCTTCCATCCATGCGACCTTAGAAATGCCAGTACTAACTCTGTATGAGACTTGGCAGTTTGAAAGCTTGAAGCTTGTATCAGAATGTCGTCTAGGTACGGAGCTACCGCAATTCCTCGCGGTCTTAGTACCGCCAGAAGAGCACCCAGAACCTTTGTGAAGATTCTCGGAGCCGTAGCCAATCCGAATGGAAGAGCTACAAACTGGTAATGCCTGTCTAGAAAGGCAAACCTTAGATACCGGTAATGATCTTTGTGAATCGGTATGTGAAGGTAAGCATCCTTTAAATCCACTGTGGTCATGTACTGACCCTTTTGGATCATGGGTAAAATTGTCCGAATAGTTTCCATTTTGAACGATGGAACTCTTAGGAATTTGTTTAGGATCTTTAAATCCAAGATTGGCCTGAAAGTTCCCTCTTTTTTGGGAACCACAAACAGATTTGAGTAAAACCCCTGTCCTTGTTCCGACCGCGGAACCGGATGGATCACTCCCATTAATAAAAGATCTTGTACGCAGTGTAGAAACGCCTCTTTCTTTATTTGGTTTGTTGACAACCTTGAAAGATGAAATCTCCCTCTTGGGGGAGAGAATTTGAAGTCTAGAAGGTATCCCTGAGATATGATCTCTAACGCCCAGGGATCCTGGACATCTCTTGCCCAAGCCTGGGCGAAGAGAGAAAGTCTGCCCCCCACTAGATCCGTTCCCAGATCGGGGGCCCTCGATTCATGCTGTCTTAGGGGCAGCAGCAGGTTTCCTGGCCTGCTTGCCCTTGTTCCAGGACTGGCTAGGTCTCCAGCCTTGTCTGTAGCGAGCAACAGCTCCTTCCTGTTTTGGTGCAGAGGAAGTGGATGCTGCTCCTGCTTTGAAATTACGAAAGGAACGAAAATTAGACTGTCTAGCCTTAGGTTTGGCTCTGTCTTGAGGCAGGGCATGGCCTTTACCTCCTGTAATGTCAGCGATAATTTCTTTCAACCCGGGCCCGAATAAGGTCTGCCCTTTGAAAGGTATATTAAGCAATTTAGATTTAGAAGTAACGTCAGCTGACCAGGATTTTAGCCACAGTGCTCTGCGTGCCTGAATGGCTAATCCGGAATTCTTAGCCGTAAGTTTAGTTAAATGTACTACGGCATCTGAAATAAATGAGTTAGCTAACTTAAGGGCTTTAAGCTTGTGTGCAATCTCATCTAATGGAGCTGATTCAAGTGTCTCTTCCAGAGACTCAAACCAAAATGCTGCTGCAGCCGTGACAGGCGCAATGCATACAAGAGGTTGCAATATAAAACCTTGTTGAACAAACATTTTCTTAAGGTAACTCTCTAACTTTTTATCCATTGGATCTGAAAAGGCACAGCTATCCTCCACCGGGATAGTGGTACGCTTAGCTAAAGTAGAAACTGCTCCCTCCACCTTAGGGACCGTTTGCCATAAGTCCCGTGTGGTGGCGTCTATTGGAAACATCTTTCTAAATATCGGAGGGGGTGAGAACGGCACACCGGGTCTATCCCACTCCTTAGTAACAATTTCAGTAAGTCTCTTAGGTATAGGAAAAACGTCAGTACTCGCCGGTACCGCAAAATATTTATCCAACCTACACATTTTCTCTGGTATTGCAACTGTGTTACAATCATTCAGAGCCGCTAACACCTCCCCTAGTAATACACGGAGGTTTTCCAGCTTAAATTTAAAATTTTAAATATCTGAATCCAGTTTGTTTGGATCAGAACCGTCACCCGCAGAATGAAGCTCTCCGTCCTCATGTTCTGCAAATTGTGACGCAGTGTCTGACATGGCCCTAATATTATCAGCGCACTCTGTTCTCACCCCAGAGTGATCACGCTTACCTCTTAGTTCTGGTAATTTAGCCAAAACTTCAGTCATAACAGTAGCCATATCCTGTAATGTGATTTGTAATGGCCGCCCAGATGTACTCGGCGCTACAATATCACGCACCTCCCGAGCGGGAGATGCAGGTACTGACACGTGAGGCGAGTTAGTCGGCATAACTCTCCCCTCGTTGTTTGGTGAAATATGTTCAATTTGTACAGATTGACTTTTATTTAAAGTAGCATCAATACAGTTAGTACATAAATTTCTATTGGGCTCCACTTTGGCTTTAGCACATATAGCACAGATATCTTCCTCTGAATCAGACATGTTTAACACACTAGCAAATAAACTAGCAACTTGGAAATACTTTTCAAGTAATTTACTATAATATGAAAACGTACTGTGCCTATAAGAAGCACAGAAAAAGTTATGACAGTTGAAAATTAATAAACTGAAAAGTTATAGCATCAAATCTTTGTAAAAAACACAATTTTAGCAAAGGATTGCTCCCATTAGCAAAGGATAACTAACCCTGATAGCAGAAAAAAAATAAAAATAAAAAAAAAAATACAGAAATAAACGTTTTTTTATCACAGTCAACTACAATCTCACAGCTCTGCTGTGAGTGATTACCTCCCTCAAAACAAGTTTTGAAGACCCCTGAGTTCTGTAGAGATGAACCGGATCATGCAGGGAAGACAATAAACTTCTGACTGAATTTTTTGATGCGTAGCAAAAGCGCCAAAAAAGGCCCCTCCCCCTCACACATAACAGTGAGAGAGATCAGTAAACTGTCATAAATTAAATAAAACGACTGCCAAGTGGAAAAAAATAGTGCCCAAAACATTTTTTCACCCAGTACCTCAGAAAATTAAACGATTTTACATGCCAGCAAAAAACGTTTAACATTAATAAATTGAGTGTTATTAAAAAGCCTGTTGCTAGTCCCTGCAAATTAGGCTAAAGTTTTATGCATACAGTATAATTCCAGTGAAGTGCCATTCCCCAGAATACTGAAGTGTAAAATATACATACATGACAGCCTGATACCAGTTGCTGCTACTGCATTTAAGGCTGAGTTTACATTATATCGGTATGGCAGAATTTTCTCATCAATTCCATTGTCAGAAAATAATAAGCTGCTACATACCTCTTTGCAGATTAATCTGCCCGCTGTCCCCTGATCTGAAGTTTACCTCTCCTCAGATGGCCGAGAAACAGCAATATGATCTTAACTACTCCGGCTAAAATCATAGAAAAACTCAGGTAGATTCTTCTTCAAATTCTACCAGAGAAGGAATAACACACTCCGGTGCTATTATAAAATAACAAACTTTTGATTGAAGGTATGAAACTAAGTATAATCACCACAGTCCTCTCACACATCCTATCTATTCGTTGGGTGCAAGAGAATGACTGGGAATGGCAGTTAGGGGAGGAGCTATATAGCAGCTCTGCTGGGTGAATCCTCTTGCACTTCCTGTTGGGGAGGAGTTAATATCCCATAAGTAATGGATGATCCGTGGACTGGATACACTTAACAAGAGAAAGATAGATAATCCCCTTATAACCCATTCCCCAGTTTTGCATAACCACACAGTTATATTAATATACTTTTAACCTCTATGATTATCTTGTATCTAAGCCTCTGCAAACTGCCCCTTTATTTCAGTTCTTTTGACAGACTTGCAGTTTAGCCAATCAGTGCCTGCTCCCAGATAACTTCACGTGCACGAGCACAGTGTTATCTATATGAAATACGTGAACTAACACCCTCTAGTGGTGAAAAACTGTTAAAATTAATTCTGAAAAGAGGTGGGCTTCAAGGTCTAAGAAATTAGCATATGAACCTCCTAGGTTAAGCTTTCAACTAAGAATACCAAGAGAACAAAGCAAAATTGGTGATAAAAGTAAATTGGAAAATTGTTTAAAATTACATGCTCTATCTGAATCATGAAAGTTTATTTTGGCCTAGACTGTCCCTTTAACCCTAACACCCCCTAACTTTAACATAATTAAAATAGAGCTAAATTAAAGTTACGATTATTAACTAATTAATACCTATTAAAACTAAATACAAACTTACCTGTGAGATAAAACCTAAGCTAGCTACAATATAACTAATAGTTATATTGTAGCAAGCTTAGGTTTTATTTTTATTTCACAGGTAAGTTTGTATTTAGTTTAACTAGGTAGACTTGTTAGTAAATAGTTATTAACTATACACTAAAACCTAACATTACAAAAAATAAAAAAACTACTATTACAAAAAAATAACAAACGAAATTATTCAAAACAATAAAAATTATTCCTATTCTAATACCATTTAAAAAAAATAAAATAAATAACCCACCCCAAAATAAAAAACCCTAATCTATAATAAACTACTGCTGGGATGAAGATCCTTCAAGCGGGACTTCAGCAACTATGAGTACCTAAATTGTGTTGTTTTTTTTTTTGTTGTTGTTTTTTTTTAGTTTAGGGTTTGGGCTTTTCTTAAAATAGCTAAATGCCTTTTTAAGGGCAATGTCTATACAAATGCCCTTTTCAGGGCAATGGGTAGCTTAGGTTTTTGTTAGAGTTAGGTTGTTTTGTTTTGGAGGGTTGGTTGGGTGGTGGGTTTTACTGTTGGGGGGGTCTTTGTATTTTTTACAGGTAAAAGAGCAGTTTAACTGAGGGCAATGCCCTACAAAAGGCCCTTTTAAGGGCTATTGGTGGTTTATTGTAGGCTAGGTTTTTTTTATTTTGGGTGGGCTTTTTTATTTTTTATTTTTTTAATGAATTTTTATTTGATTTAGAAGTTAAATATAACAATTGGGATCACGCAGGACCCCTGCTCTGAAAGGCTTATACACTAAATTCAAATTAACATATCCAAAATATGTTAACATACTCTAAGAACATAAAAAGTTAACATTATATAGACTTATAGTTTACTGTTCAAGACATACACAAATGATTCAAGGCAATGAGAGCACAAATTTCTTATGAAATGAAAATAAAAGTTGAGGCGAAAATAGTTCGCCTAGTTGGAACCCTGGTAAGGGCTCTGCCAGGGGGGGGTAGCCTAGGACTGAATATCTAATATAAATATATATAAAGGGGATTGGACTTAGCACAATATGAGAGTTAAAGACCAATGTTGCCTGTTGTGGATATGATAAATGTCTTGCCGCTTTTCTGTGGGATGAGACGTGCTCTAGGAAATTACGATACCAAATAGTTTGAGCTAGTATCTATCGTGTGGGAAGGAACTAGTTATCACCTGAGAAACACAGCGGTTGACTACAGCGTAAGAATCCCGCAATAATGGGATCCAAATCCCTGCCTAACCCCTCCCTAAGATAAGCTACCTCTATGTAGACTCCCTCAGAGCCCTGGCCACTGGCCCAGAAGGAGGGACACATATTATTTACTCAAACAAGTGAGGTAATGGTACATAAGAATACAGTAGCGATATATAATTGTCTCCACTGAGGGCCCCCTCATGCCCCCAGGTTGGACAGACACAGGAAAGAAGAGTATCAGTATACTTAAGGGATCACATTTGTAGCCATCAATCAATATAGCTATGATATAACTGCTTTGCCATCTGTTTCACATATTTATGTAAAGATCTCCCCCGGGGGGCTCCCCACTAACCCGCAGGCAAGACCTAAAAATAAGATATCCACTGCCTAACTATATAGTAAAGGCAAACAGCTAAGTATAGCAACATCAAGGTCCCACAACATTATTATCAGGAATGTCTTAAAACGGCGCTATATCAATCCCATTGGGTTATCATTTATGAAGGTAATGACCCGGCCTGAGTTATTAAGAGCTTAGCGTACCTAAGTTGGGGCACTTAGTCTCTGAAAACTAAAACGTTCAGCATGGGAGCCCTGGACTAATTAAATTGCGACACATTGCAAAAAAGCTTTCATTATGGATATGTGGTATGCAATGCGTCTACGCATAGGTTAAAAGTTACTGGCCACTTGATATTAAGAAGGTCATGGGAGTGTGTATGGGTATGTGAGCAGTCCTACCCCCTGAGTAGGCAGGTCCTAATAGTGTTGTCCCAGTTTATTACGCAGTCATTAAAAACAAAAAGGAAGTTCTCGGAATAGATAAAGAAGCTGTGGATTGGGATTGGGGCAAAGGGATATAAACAGCAGCATACATCGTTTGTGCTTACAGTAATTGTGCAACTAGCTCATATATGAAAACAGACTGTATCCAGCACTTCCAATGTACCGGAACTCCGGTTAGGGAGACTCTGCCTCATACCTCCCTGTGTTTCGGCCACTTTCTCCGTATAGGTCTCGTGCGCATGAGAGCTGTTTGCTACGTTCAACGCTTCATGTATACTCGCAAGTTGGGCTGAAAGAAGCTTCTGAAGGGTCTTGAAGGACAAGTACGCCATGCCCACAGCATTCAGAGAGCAGTCCTCGGTTATTGTAAACAGTCTCCTGCAAGCTGGTCCACTACCTGTCTCATAGGGGCACGAGCTTCTATTACGCCTGTAGTTTCTCCGTGGAGTACTTTTACACTCTGATCTGTGCTTTGCTTTGAGTGCCGTTACACCCAAAGTCCTTTTTTCCAAGGTATCTTCCCCCAGCCACAGTCGGTGGTAATATGTGGTCCGATCATGATACAATTACAGGCAGCTCAGCTTAGAATCTGGAGATCAAACGTCGGAGAGGCTGCATTCAGTATACTGTACGTAGGTCTGAACTCGTATAGGCCTCTGAAACATTGAGCGGTATCAGTGCTGCCCTGGATGCTCAGGCAGACGCGAAACCGCTCCGGATGAGTTGCAGAGCTTCTGTATCACGGTCCTAGCATAAAGTTGAGGATCCTAGGCTGTACTAGAGTCTGTTTATAAGCTTTAACACCCGGTCTATTCTCGGAGCTTTAGTGTAATGCGGCCATCTTGGTCGGCCGTACGCTCCGCCCCCCGGCTTTTTTATTTTTATAGGGCTATTAGATTAGGTGTAATTCTTTTTTATTTTTTATAATTTCGTTTTGTTATTTTTCGTAATTTAGTGTTTGTTATTTTTTGTAATTTAGTTTTTTTTGTAATTAGATTCTTTGTCATTTTTATAGTAGTGTTAGGATGTTTTTAATGTGTATTTTAGTTTTATTTAAAGGGACATGAAACCCAAATTTATTTTTTCATGATTCAGAAAGAGCATGCAATTTTAAACAACTTTCTAATTTACTTTAATTTTCTTCTATCTCTTGTTATCCTTGGCTAAAATGTTTTTCTACAAAAGCTCAGTAGCAGCAAAGAACCTAGCTTCTAGCTGCTGATTGGTGGGCACTGCTGCTCCTTCAACAAAGTATACCAACAGAATGAAGAAAATTTGATAATAGAAGTAAAATGGAAAGTTGTCTAAAACTGTATGTTCTACCTAAATCATGAAAGAAAATTTTTGGGTTTCATGTCCCTTTAATTGGTAGTTTATTTTAATAGTTATATTAATTTAATTGTTAGTTTAAACTTTTATTTTTTTTAATTTGACAGGTAAGTTTTCATTTAAGATAGGGAAATTGTAATTTTAATATAAAGTTAGGGGGCATTAGGTTTAGGGGTTACTAGTTTAAATGTATTGCGATGTGAGGGCTTTCGGTTTAGGGATTAATAGTTTAATTTAGTATATTTCGTTGAGGGGGGCTTTCAGTTTAGGGGTTAATAGGTTTATTATAGTGGTGGCGGTGTAGGGGTTAATAACTTTAGTATTGTGGGGGTGATGTGGGCGGACGGCAGATTAGGGGTTAATAATATTTAAATAGTGTTTGCAATGTGGGAGGGCGGCGGTTTTAGGGGTTAATAACTTTATTATAGTGGTGACAATGTCTGGGAGCGGCGGAATAGGGGTTAGTAACTTTAATATAGTGTTTGCGATGCGGGAGGGCCTTGGTTTAGGGGTTAATAGGTAGTTTATGGGTGTTAGTGTACTTTGTAACACTTTAGTTATGAGTTTTATGTAACAGTTTTGTTGTGTAAAACTCATAACTACTGGTCTCAGATTACGGATCTTGTCGTTATAGGGTGTAACGCAAGCTTTTTAGCCTCAACGCAAAACTCGTAATCTACCTGTAAGTGTAACTTGTTTCAGTTACACAAAGAGGTGTTTGGGACACAAATCTAGCCATCAATAGATTGTGCAGTAAAGGGTTTCTAGTATTCTTTTTTGCAGGTGTGGGCCAGTGAATCATATCCATTTAACACTAACATATTTTTGTTCGTTCAGATAGAGGTTGATTCTCTTAAAGCACAGTTGTCCCTACTTACCAGACAGAATCACCATTTGACTGACAAACTAAAAGAGACAGTTGACTATTCCTTGATAAAGGAGGAAAAGGTTGAACTCCATACGAAAACAAAAATGTTCCAAAAACAAATGGAGGAGCTTCAAAGGGAAAATCAACTCCTGCAAGAAAGTAAGTAATATTGCTATGTACGAAATTTGTTATTATTTCATTGTTTGTTTTGTTCCCTTTTCCTATATCTTATATAATGTAACCTTTTGTAAAATTCCAGAATTTATATGGACAGTAAAGTCAAAGTTAAACATTTATGATTCAGATCGAGCATGCAGTTTTAATCAACATTACTGCACTTGAGCCTACATGGCAGGCTCTTTAACAAAGGATACCAAGTAAAATAAGCAAGTTGTATAATATAAGTAAATGGATTGTTGTTAACATGCTCTTGCTGAATAATGAAGGTTTCTTTTTAACTTCATTGTCCCTTTAAATTGCAGACTCTAAATGTCACAAGCCTAAACAATGCTATACTATACATGGTCATTGTTTACTCAGTCAAGTGATTCATTTATATCTGTCTCTAATTAGCCTAGGCAGAGGAGATAACATTAAGGAAAACCTAGGTTTCAACATGGGCTACTTATTAATTCATGGAGACTACAACTATACTCATATTTCTTCAATATTTAAACAACTAATAGAGTTGTAAAAATAAAGCTGTATATTATTCGCAAGCTAATGGTTGCCTTGAATATATCATTAAAGCTATAATTTATTTAGGGCCAGATTACGAGTGGAGCTGAAATTAACACTTCTGCTTGAGCGTTAATTGCGCTATAAGTAAGCTTTTTGCACTCGTCGGGTTGCATTAGTATTACAAGTTGAAAGTAAACTGTTTTCGCTCTTGCGCTAATTCGTCAAGCGCAAAAAGCCTGAACTTAGAATATCAAGTGCACGTTCACATATTCCCCCGTAGAAGTCAATGTAGAAAAAAAGTCGAGAAAAAAAACCCAGCACTCCACTCTCACGGAAGCTCGATCACATATTCTCATTTGTGCTAACCCAACATGAAAATATGAATATTTCACATTCCAATGTTCTGCACATATACATCTTTCTTCATATATCTGATGGCATTTTGTTACTATATATATATATATATATATATATATATATATATATATATATATATATATATATATATATATATATACATATACAGGGAGTGCAGAATTATTAGGCAAATGAGTATTTTGACCACATCATCCTCTTTATGGATGTTGTCTTACTCCAAGCTGTATAGGCTCGAAAGCCTACTACCAATTAAGGTTATTAGGTGATGTGCATCTCTGTAATGAGAAGGGGTGTGGTCTAATGACATCAACACCCTATATCAGGTGTGCATAATTATTAGGCAACTTCCTTTCCTTTGGCAAAATGGGTCAAAAGAAGGACTTGACAGGCTCAGAAAAGTCAAAAATAGTGAGATATCTTGCAGAGGGATGCAAAGCTTCTGAAGCGTGATCATCGAACAATCAAGCGTTTCATTCAAAATAGTCAACAGGGTCGCAAGAAGCGTGTGGAAAAACCAAGGCGCAAAATAACTGCCCATGAACTGAGAAAAGTCAAGCGTGCAGCTGCCAAGATGCCACTTGCCACCAGTTTGGCCATATTTCAGAGCTGCAACATCACTGGAGTGCCCAAAAGCACAAGGTGTGCAATACTCAGAGACATGGCCAAGGTAAGAAAGGCTGAAAGACGACCACCACTGAACAAGACACACAAGCTGAAACGTCAAGACTGGGCCAAGAAATATCTCAAGACTGATTTTTCTAAGGTTTTATGGACTGATGAAATGAGAGTGAGTCTTGATGGGCCAGATGGATGGGCCCGTGGCTGGATTGGTAAAGGGCAGAGAGCTCCAGTCCGACTCAGACGCCAGCAAGGTGGAGGTGGAGTACTGGTTTGGGCTGGTATCATCAAAGATGAGCTTGTGGGGCCTTTTCGGGTTGAGGATGGAGTCAAGCTCAACTCCCAGTCCTACTGCCAGTTTCTGGAAGACACCTTCTTCAAGCAGTGGTACAGGAAAAAGTCTGCATCCTTCAAGAAAAACATGATTTTCATGCAGGACAATGCTCCATCACACGCGTCCAAGTACTCCACAGCGTGGCTGGCAAGAAAGGGTATAAAAGAAGAAAATCTAATGACATGGCCTCCTTGTTCACCTGATCTGAACCCCATTGAGAACCTGTGGTCCATCATCAAATGTGAGATTTACAAGGAGGGAAAACAGTACACCTCTCTGAACAGTGTCTGGGAGGCTGTGGTTGCTGCTGCACGCAATGTTGATGGTGAACAGATCAAAACACTGACAGAATCCATGGATGGCAGGCTTTTGAGTGTCCTTGCAAAGAAAGGTGGCTATATTGGTCACTGATTTGTTTTTGTTTTGTTTTTGAATGTCAGAAATGTATATTTGTGAATGTTGAGATGTTATATTGGTTTCACTGGTAAAAATAAATAATTGAAATGGGTATATATTTGTTTTTTGTTAAGTTGCCTAATAATTATGCACAGTAATAGTCACCTGCACACACAGATATCCCCCTAAAATAGCTAAAACTAAAAACAAACTAAAAACTACTTCCAAAAATATTCAGCTTTGATATTAATGAGTTTTTTGGGTTCATTGAGAACATGGTTGTTGTTCAATAATAAAATTAATCCTCAAAAATACAACTTGCCTAATAATTCTGCACTCCCTGTATATATATTAAAATATCTGTTTATAAATACATAGAACTTATTCTGCTATGTGCAGAACATTGGAATGTAAAATATTTACAGTAATTACACTAACACTTTATTAAAAATTAATATTGCAGAAATATGTTTTTACATGTTTTCATCTACAGGGTTCCAATGCACTTCTCTATATGTGTAAATATTAATGTGTTTATATGTGTGTATATATATATATATATATATATTCCTGGAAAAACGTCGCACTCACAGGTCTTTGGATAAAGCAAATAAAATACTTTTAATGTATTAAAAGTATTTTATTTGCTTTATCCAAAGACCTGTGAGTGCAACGTTTTTCCAGGAATATTTAATACATGTTTGCACCCAGGCAGATGACCACTGGAGGGTAACACTGTACACCGGATGGGATTATATATATATATATATATATATATATATATATATATATATATATATATATATATATATATATATATATATATATATATATATATCTGTAAATACATATATACACAAATAAATACCTAAATACATATGTACACGTATAGATACATAGATATATATAGATATATATATATATATATATATATATATATATATATATATATAAATACATACATACATACATACATACATATACATATCTAAAGATGGATATATCTATATGTTAAAGCCATTTGGCTGCCTTTTTTTAACACCTGAGACCTCATATCTTTTGATCTTTTTGTTTGCAATATTTCTTTTAAATATTTTTTATTAGATGGTGTTATTATGAGTTTAACTCTACTTTTGTAATGTATTTTTGATGTGTTTTTGTGCAACTTTTATGTTTTGAGAAACAGTTAACCAGAGCTCTGATGCTTCTAGTGTAAATCGCGATTGCGCTCAAGCAAACACGTTTACTTTCAACTTGTAATACCAGCGGTAAGTCTGACGAGTGCAAACCTTTGCGATAAACCCCTTATCGCTCGGGTTCTCCACTCGTTATCTATCCTTTAGTGTTTTTATGCTCTTTTCAGAAGTTAGTTTTAACCATCTGTTTCTTGTAAACGGTGATTGCTTTGCAGAAGTTTTACACTTATCCTATATTTTCATATGGTAGTAGTAAATAATGTGAATATCATACTGCTCTCATAATAACTAAGTTCACGTGTTACCACAAAGCAGAGAAAGAGAAAAACCATCTCTTTACTGATTTCAGGAACAAAATACCCAACCCCTGAATATGTTGCACTTCAGAATGAACTAAAAAAAGTGGAGGATGTTAGAAAACTGGACCACAATGAACATAAATCAAAGCAGGAACTCTTAGAGAAACAGCTAAGAAAGGAGGTAAGGTTTACTTATTCAGTTGCAAGGATACATTTCTGTTTTTTTTCCAATATATACTTAAATCAGAATATTTGTAAATGCATTTATACAAAATACATTTATAACACTATAACATTTTTTACTTTTTTCATGGAAGTTGTTTAATAAAAATGTTAAAAGTTAATTTAACAGGTGACACATTCAGGTCTGGAACAATTTTTGAAGAAATCAATGCCACTTTCTCAGACAGTCTCATTCGCTGGTTAGTTCACATTTGTCCAATCATTAGTAAACATGCGATTTATCATAGGTACCATTTGCAATGTTGTCATATGTGCCATATGGAATATTGTTTCTCAAAACACAAGACAGTATTAAAGTCCTTTGTAAGATATACAACATTTTCACACTATGGGCTAGATTATAATTGGAGCGCAAAATATTGCTTTACCAAAAAGCGATATTTGCGCTCCACTCATAATACCAGCTCATGCAATTGTGCGCTGGTCATACAAGCTACGTGGAATGCAAACGCGACCTCGCTTTCAAATTGCACGGAAGCTTTGCGCTCATGAATGCGTACTTCCATAGGCTCCAATGGGAGCCTCGTTCTCATGCCGTCAGACACGCATGAGAACTAGTGCAGCAAATTTTAAATATAAATGTATATGAATATATATGTATGTGTTTATATTTGTATATACACACACTGTCATAAGGTCTGGAAGGCTTTTATTTATTGTTTGTATAGCTCATGGCTTTTCCTGGCATTCTTTTAGGATCCCTAGAACTTTGCAGTTCTTACTGTTTGGAGAAGGGTCTATGTGCCAGTTCTCTAAAAGGGCAGATTTTTACTCTTTCAGTTTTGTTTCATTAGAAGATTGCCATTCATGGTTTTGTTAAGGCTTTGGTTTGTATTAAGCCTGTGATCATGCCGATTTTTCCTCCCTGGAATCTTAACTTGGTGTTAAAGTGAAGGTAAACTTTGATGAATGAAAGTAAATTTTTTAAAAATACTATTAAAAAGAGGGGCACTTTCATTCATCAAAGTTTACAAAGCAGCCGTTTTGATTAAAAACTTACCTTTTTTTCTTTTCACAGCCAGAGCATCTTCCCCCTCCTGGAAATCCTCTCTTCACACGTCAGCAATGACTAATCCGGCTTCCTCCAATCACAGCATGGCCTCATGCAATGACTACCCTAAGGGGAAAACTGTGATTGAAGGAAGCCGGATTAGTCATTGCTGACGTGTGAAGAGAGGATTTCCAGGAGGGGGAAGCTGCTCTGGCTGTGAAAAGAAAAAAAGGTAAGTTTTTAATTATAACGACTGCTTTGTAAACTTTGATGAATGAAAGTGCCCCTGTTTTTAATAGTATTTTTAAAAAACGGACTTTCATTCACCAAAGTTTACCTTCACTTTAAAGGTTTTGCAGGGTCCTCCTTTTGAGCCTCTGCATAAAGTGGATAGTAAAGTGCTATAAAACATGTTGAGATCTGTGCATATCCTTAAAGGGCTAATTTAGTTAAAATAGTTAGTATTTTTTTAAATTGCTGGCAATTATTTTAAAATAATTTTCCAAAATAAGCAAAATTAGTTACAAAGCCATGCTGTCTGGAGCAGTCAGCTCCGCCCACCCTTATCAGTGTTTAGACTCAGGCGTTGTATTTCAACTGAGTTCACAGTTTCTAGGCATGCTCCAGCAGATAAAGCCTATTGACTTTTGCATTCTACCAAAACAACAATAGTTATAGATACATCCATAGAAGAAAATGTGTGAGGGGAGTTAGAGCTATACAATTCAGGAACTAAAAAGAAAGGTCAATGGTAAGGCACTGCAGTATAAATTTGCAGGTAAAGTAATTAAAGTACATATTATTATATTTTGTCTCTATCCCAACTTGTTTTATGTCCCTTTAAGCTTCTTTCTTGGAAGGTTTTGTTTCTTTTGGCTATCTCTTCTGCTAGAAGAGTTTCTGAATTGCCTGCTCTTTCTTGTGACCATTCTTATCTTTCATCAGTATAAGGCAGTCATAAGGACTAAATTAGATTTCTTGCCTAATGTTGTGTCTTCCGACAATATGAATCGGAAAGCCTATGGTAGGAAAGTGCTTCAGTCAGTTATATGAGCTTGATTTATTTATTTTTTCTTTTGGAGTTGTGGATTTAGTTTTTCAGTGAAAAAAGGATGTTTCTTAAATCTCGCCCTTTGTGTCTCATTACTCGTGAATTCCACAACTTGGGCATTAGTTACCAGGAGTAATAGATTGTGGACTCTCATCACCTGTATGAAAGAAAACATAATTTTGTGCTTACCTGATAAATTAATTTCTTTCATGGTGGTTAGAGTCCAAAATACCCCACCCTGTGTTTTTTGTGGTGTTATCTTTTTACCTGCTATTTTATGTTGCTCTTATTTCCTTTCCTAACTCATTTTGCTTGGCTATACATTAGACTGATGTACCTGTGAGATGGGAGGTTTTTTTTTTATAGCTCTTGGGGTTTGGGAATCTTTGCCTCCTCCTAGTAATAGGGAAGAGTAATTCCTAGAAGTAATAGATCATGGACTCTCACCACCATGAAAGAAATGAATTTATACGGTAAGCATAAATAGTTTTCTTTAATAAATCAGTATGTGCCCCCAAATTGAGATACATTCAGTACAGAAGGTCTGGTTACAATTTGTTCAAGATCCTATGGTTACAATCTTTTTTTTTCTTTTCCTAGGGATACAAAATAGGCTTTATACCAGGGCTTACCAGAAGAAGGTTTCTTCTGTTTAATTTTCAAAAGGACCCTGTAATGGCAAAAGCTTTTCCCTGTCTGTTCTGGAACTTTTCTTGTGATAGTTCCAGTATCTGTCAGAATAAGGCCAAGGTTTTTATTCCAATCTTTTTATTGTCCCCAATAAGGAGACTTGCAAGCCTATTCTAGATTTCTAAATTTTGAACACGTTTCAAGGATATCAGGCCTACTTTTAAATTAGATACCTTTCAATCAATTCTACCTACTGTTGGTTTAGCTACAGCTCCCGGAATTTTTAATATGCTTCTGGGAACTTTATCTGTTTTGAGCACTCTAGGTATTTTGGTGGTTCCATTCCTGGATGATATTTTGATTCGGGCTCTTATCTTGTACCTTTGCAGTATCTCATTTAAACAGGCTTTTGTTGTTTCTTTGCAAACTTGGTTGGAGAATCAATATTCCAAAGAGTTTCCTCTTATAGGAGTCATTATAGACTCAATTTCAATGAGATACAGTTTGTGCAAGACTTTAGTCAGTCTCCAATCTTGCAGTAGCTCAATGCATGGAGATGTTAGGTCTGATTATTACAGCATCAGATGTTATTTTGTTTGCATAGTTTCATGTGAGACCTTTTTCATCCTTGCATGCTTTGACAATGATGCACGAACTTCACTCAATTTTCTCTGAGAATCCTGTTGGATTCCAAATAAACCAGTCCCTGTCTTGGTGGATATATCACAAGTTCTTTTTTCTTTGGACCTATATTGCAATACCCAGGGAGTCTGTAGATGTTTACTTTAATTCCAGCATAGAAGCTGGACAGGATACCCCTTTTGTACGTCTGAAATCAACATTAATCACTACAGGTGTAAGTTTCTCTGGTTGAAGTTTTAGTTTTATGGCTCAGGCATACACAGGGTTTCCTCAGGAGGTGAGGGTACCAATAATTTTCTTGGAACTCTGTGCAATCTTCAGGGCCTTTCAGAGCTGGCCTCTTCTGGACAAAAAAAATACTTATCTTCATTCACAATCAAACAATTTCACAACAGTGATTTATATCAATAATCAAAGGATAACTTGTTGTTTTCCTAACAATGAAAGTGATCTCTGCCCAATTCAAATTCAAGAAACCTATCTCTGTACAATTTCTGTGTTTCATATCCTAGATGTGAACAACTAGAAAGCAGCTTATCTTAGTCGCCAATTCCTTCATTCAGGGGATTGATTTCTACATTTGGCAGATTTTTTTTCAATCCGATTGTAGAATAATAGGGTCTTCTAGAGATAGACCTGATAGTTTTTCATCTAAACACCAAGCTTCTAGATATATTGCAATACCCAGGGAGTCTGTAAATGTTTACTTTAATTCTAGCATAGAAGCTGGACAGGATACCCCTTTTAAGCACTCAGTTCCTATATATATATATTTTTCCATGTCTTTCTTTTTCAATTTATGTATAGTTTGGACATCCAGCTTCTATTTCTCCTACATTGGTGTATCCGGTCCACGGCTTCATCCTTGCTTGTGGGATATTCTCAATCCCTACAGGAAGTGGCAAAGAGAGCACACAGCAAAGCTGTCCATATAGCTCCCCTCAGGCTCTGCCCCCCCAGTCATTCTCTTTGCCGCTCTAACTAGTAGCATCTCCACGGGGGTGGTAAAGAGTATGTGGTGTTTAGTTGTAGTTTTTTATTCTTCTATCAAGAGTTTGTTATTTTAAAATAGTGCTGGCTTGTACTATTTACTCTGCAGCAGAAAATGATGAAGATTTCTGCCGAGAGGAATATGATTTTAGCACCAGTAACTAAAATCCATTGCTGTTCCCACGCAGGACTGTTGAAACCAGAGAACTTCAGTTGTGGGGAACAGTTTGCAGGCTTAACTGCTTCAGGTATGATCAGTCATTTTTCTAACAAGACCTAGTAATGCTAGAAGACTGTCAGCAATCCCCTCTGGGATAGGTAAGCCATTTTTCTTAGACTCTGTATAAGATTAGGGCTTATATTAAGGGCTCTATGCTGGTTGACACTTTTGTGGGCATAATCGATTGCTTTTTAGCATGTTTTTCACTATAATTAAGATGTTTTTTCAGACTTTAAAACACTTTTGGGGTTTAATTTGCACCTGGCACTTATTTGGACACCTAATCGTGTCAGAAAGGCCCCTCCACTCTGGAATGAAGAGGGGGGAGGCCTCATTTTCATACCTCAATTGCGCAGTTGTTTTGCCTAGGCAGTTCATGCAGCTTCACGTGGGGAGTCCAGAGGCATCAGAAAAAGACTCCAGAGAGGCTTATTTCTTACTAAAATAATCCCTAAGGAAGCTAAAGGCCACAGTGGAAGCTGTGGCATAGTACTGTAGTGTGTTTAACCGGTTAATTGCTGTTATTAGCTCCGGTTTGGGCATTAAGGGGTTAATTGGTCTGAAAATTGGTGTGCAATCTTTTAAAAGCATTAAGACACTGTGGTGAAAATTTCATTAAAATCGGATGTTTATTTGATGGTTTTTTGATGTTTCAATAATAAAGTGTGCACTTTTATTATTTAAAGACACAGTAACGGTTTTGTAAAATATAATTTTTATTGCATTGAAGATCTGTTTAAGTCTGTCAAACATGTCTGACCCTTCAGATAACCTATGTTCTGTATGTTCAAAGGCCAAGGTGGTTCCCCCATTAAATTTATGTGTGAAGTGTGCCATAGCGTCCAAACAGCTTAAGGACCGTACAATCACACTTAAAGATATAGCCCAAGATGATTCTTTAGCTGAAGGTAGTGAGGATAGTTCACTATCCTCTCCTTCTGTGTCAACACCAGCTATGCCCGCGCAAGCGATGCCCAGTACATCTAGCGCACCATTTGCTATTACTATGCAGCAGTTAGCAGCAGTAATGGATAATTTTTATCCAAACTGCCAGCTTTTCCTAGGAAGCGTGATTGCTCAGTTTTTAAATACAGATAATGAGCAAGCAGACGCAGAGGATAATTTATCTGTAGTGCCCTCACATCAATCTGACTTGGCGGTGAGGGAGGGCCTGCTTGAGGGAGAAATTTCTGACACAGGAAAAGTTTCTCAGCAGGCAGAGCCTGATTCTATAGCATTTAAATTTAAGCTAGAACACCTCCGCGCCCTACTTAAGGAGGTCCTAGCTACGCTTGATGATTGTGAACCTTTGGTGGTCCCAGAAAAATTGTGTAAAATGGATAAATTCTTAGAGGTCCCAGTACACACTGATGCGTTTCCGATACCTAAGAGGGTGGCGGATATAGTGAATAAGGAGTGGGAGAAGCCAGGTGTACCTTTTGTTCCCCCTCCTATATTTAAGAAAATGTTCCCCATTGTTGACCCCAGAAAGGACGCGTGGCAGACAGTCCCTAAGGTAGAGGGGGCAGTTTCAACGCTAGCTAAGCGCAAGACTATACCAATAGAAGACAGTTGCGCTTTCAAAGATCCTATGGATAAAAAATTAGAAGGTTTACTTAAGAAATTTTTTGTTCAACAAGGTTTTCTTCTTCAACCAATTTCTTGCATTATTCCTGTAACCACTGCAGCTGCTTTTTGGTTTGAGGAATTAGAAAACTCGCTCCAGAAGGAGACTTCTTATGATGAAGTCATGGATAGAATTCACGCCCTTTCATTACAGATGCCGCTTTTCAGTTAGCTAAATTAGCGGCGAAAAATTCTGGTTTCGCAATAGTGGCGCGTAGAGCGCTTTGGCTAAAATCGTGATCGGCGGATGTGTCGTTCAAAACAAAATTGCTTAATATTCCTTTCAAGGGTAAGACCCTATTCGCGCCAGAGTTGAAAGAAATTATTTCAGATATCACTGGAGGAAAGGGACATGCCCTTCCACAGGATAGACCTCTCAAAGCTAAAAATAAGTCTAATTTTCGTTCCTTTCGCAATTTCAGGAACGGACCGGCTTCTACCTCTACAGCCACTAGGCAAGAGGGTAACGCATCCCAACCCAAACCAGCATGGAAACCATTGCAAGGCTGGAACAAGGGTAAACAGGCCAAAAAGCCTGCTGCTGCTACCAAAACAGCATGAAGGGGTAGCCCCCGATCCGGGACCAGATCTAGTAGGGGGCAGACTTTCTCTCTTTGCTCAGGCCTGGGCAAGAGATGTTCCGGACCCCTGGGCACTAGAAATTGTCTCTCAGGGGTATCTTCTAGAATTCAAGGATCTTCCTCCAAGGGGAAGGTTCCACATGTCTCGCTTATCTTTAGACCAGATAAAGAGACAGGCATTCTTACATTGCGTAGAAGACCTTTTAAAAATGGAAGTGATACACCCAGTTCCAACAGCAGAACAAGGACTGGGATTTTACTCAAACCTGTTTGTAGTTCCCAAAAAGGAAGGAACTTTCAGGCCAATTCTGGACTTAAAGATCCTAAACAAATTCCTCCGAGTTCCATCATTCAAAATGGAAACCATTCGGACAATTTTACCAATGATCCAGGAGGGTCAATATATGACTACCGTGGACTTAAAGGATGCGTACCTGCATATTCCTATCCACAAAGATCACCATCAGTTTCTGAGGTTCGCCTTTCTGGACAAGCATTACCAGTTCGTGGCTCTTCCCTTCGGATTGGCCACTGCTCCCAGAATTTTCACAGAGGTGCTAGGGTCCCTTCTAGCAGTGCTAAGGCCAAGGGGCATTGCAGTAGCACCTTACCTAGATGACATTTTAATACAGGCGTCGTCCTTTCACAAAGCAAGGGCTCATACGGACATTGTTCTAGCCTTTCTTAGGTCTCACGGGTGGAACGTGAACATAGAAAAAAGTTCCCTGTCCCCGTTCACAAGGGTTCCCTTCCTGGGAACAATAATAGACTCGGTAGAAATGAAAATCTTTCTGACGGAGGTCAGGAAATTAAAACTTTTGAACACTTGTCGAGTTCTTCAATCCGTACCTCAACCCTCCATAGCTCAGTGCATGGAGGTAATAGGACTAATGGTTGCGGCAACGGACGTGGTTCCCTTTGCTCGAATTCATTTAAGACCATTGCAACTGTGCATGCTCAAACAATGGAATGGGGATTATGCAGATTTGTCTCCCCAGATTCAGATGGACCAGAAAACCAGAGACTCACTCCTCTGGTGGTTGTCTCAGGATCACCTGTCTCAGGGAATGAGTTTCCGAAGACCGGAGTGGATCATTGTCACGACCGACGCCAGCCTCTTAGGCTGGGGCGCGGTCTGGGAGTCCCTGAAGGCTCAGGGTCTATGGTCTCGGGAAGAATCTCTTCTCCCGATAAACATTTTGGAATTGAGAGCAATATTCAGTGCGCTCCAGGCATGGCCTCAACTAGCGGAAGCCAGATTCATCAGATTTCAGTCGGACAACATGACGACTGTAGCCTACATCAATCATCAAGGGGGAACAAAGAGTTCCCTGGCGATGAGGGAGGTATCCAAGATCATCAAATGGGCAGAGGATCACTCCTGCCATCTATCAGCAATTCACATCCCAGGAGTGGACAACTGGGAAGCGGATTATCAGAGTCGTCATACTTTCCATCCGGGGGAGTGGGAACTCCACCCGGAGGTTTTTGCTCAGCTGACCCAGCTATGGGGCATTCCAGATCTGGATCTGATGGCGTCACGTCAGAACTCCAAAGTTCCACGTTACAGGTCCAGGTCCAGGGATCCCAAGGCGACATTGGTAGATGCCTTAAAAGCGCCTTGGTCGTTCAATCTAGCTTATGTCTTTCCACCGTTTCCCCTTCTCCCCCGGCTCAAACAGGAGAAGGCTTCAAACAGGAGAAGGCTTCGGTAATTCTGATAGCTCCTGCGTGGCCACGCAGGACTTGGTATGCAGACCTGGTGAATATGTCATCGGTTCCACCATGGAAGCTGCCTTTGAGACAGGACCTTCTAATTCAAGGTCCATTCGAACATCCAAACCTAGTTTCTCTGCAACTGACTGCTTGGAGATTGAACGCTTGATTCTAGCTAAGCGTGGGTTTTCAGAATCAGTTATAGATACTTTGATCCAGACTAGAAAGCCTGTCACCAGGAAAATTTACCATAAGATATGGCGGAAATATCTTTGCTGGTGCGAATCCAAGGGTTACTCATGGAGTAAGATTAGGATTCCAAGGATACTATCTTTTCTCCAAGAAGGATTGGAGAAAGGTCTTTCAGCTAGTTCCTTAAAAGGACAGATATCTGCTCTGTCTGTTTTGTTACACAAGCGTCTGGCAGCCATGCCAGATATTCAGGTGTTTGTACAGGCTTTAGTCAGAATCAAGCCTGTCTACAGACCTGTGGCTCCTCCATGGAGTCTAAATTTAGTTCTTTCAGTTCTTCAAGGGGTTCCGTTTGAACCTCTACATTCCATAGATATTAAGTTACTATCTTGGAAAGTTTTGTTTTTAGTAGCTATTTCTTCTGCTAGAAGAGTTTCTGAATTGTCTGCTTTGCAGTGTAATTCACCCTATCTGGTGTTCCATACAGATAAGGTCGTTTTACGTATAAAACCTGGTTTTCTTCCAAAGGTGGTTTCCAATAAGAATATCAACCAGGAAATAGTTGTTCCTTCTCTGTGTCCTAATCCAGTTTCTAACAAGGAACGTCTGTTACACAATCTTGATGTGGTTCGTGCTTTAAAGTTTTATCTAAAAGCAACTAAAGACTTCAGACAAACATCGTCCTTGTTTGTCGTCTATTCTGGCAAGAGAAGAGGTCAAAAGGCGACTGCGACCTCTCTGTCCTTCTGGCTAAAAAGCATCATCCGGTTGGCTTATGAGACTGCTGGAAGGCAGCCTCCTGAACGAATTACAGCTCACTCTACTAGAGCTGTGGCTTCCACATGGGCTTTCAAAAATAAGGCTTCTGTTGAACAGATTTGTAAGGCAGCGACTTGGTCTTCACTGCATACGTTTGCCAAATTTTACAAATTCGATACTTTTGATTCTTCGGAGGCTATTTTTGGGAGAAAGGTTTTGCAAGCAGTGGTGCCTTCCGTTTAGGTTACCTGACTTGTTCCCTCCCTTCATCCGTGTCCTAAAGCTTTGGTATTGGTTCCCACAAGTAAGGATGAAGCCGTGGACCGGATACACCAATGTAGGAGAAAACAAAATTTATGTTTACCTGATAAATTTCTTTCTCCTACGGTGTATCCGGTCCACGGCCCCCCCTGGCATTTTGGTCAGGTTTAAATTATTTTTTTGTAAACTACAGTCACCACTGCACCCTATGGTTCTCCTTTTTCTCCTAACCGTCGGTTGAATGACGGGGGGCGGAGCCTGAGGGGAGCTATATGGACAGCTTTGCTGTGTGCTCTCTTTGCCACTTCCTGTAGGGATTGAGAATATCCCACAAGTAAGGATGAAGCCGTGGACCGGATACACCGTAGGAGAAAGAAATTTATCAGGTAAACATAAATTCTGTTTTTGGAAGGTCTTGTTTTGTTTTTGTTTATTCAAACTTATTTTTATAGATTTTTCAGGCATACAAATATTGGTGAACAGGAATAACAAGAGGAATCGCATAAGTTAGCAAGGGTGATTGCAAGAGTCTCCTTAGTTGTGATGGTCCTATTGCAATCAGTCTATAGTTCTAAAACTTCGGAGCAGTAGGGCTTTGTAAAGGTATGCTGCTCTCTGGAAGGACAAATAGTCTTTCTAATTGAAGATACCAAAGAGTGGTGCGTAGCTTGATGAGGTGTATGTGGATGTTAACAAGATTTTCGCTTGAACATATAAACAGATAAACATGAACATAAACATGTAAAAACAGGAGAAAACATAAGAACATGAGACATCAAGGGCGCGAGCCGATATACGGCGTAGTTTTCGGCGCAAGCGAGGGAACCCGCGCCGGCCGTAATTTCACCTCGCACATCGGGCTATCCAATATACGGCGCCGTCAGATGCTAGAGTAGTGTAAGTAGGACAAACTGGCGTTGTTCAGAAAAGTGTGCAAATACACATTTTAGTCGTCGCAAGTATTTACGCCAGTCTTTTGTTCACGTAAAATCTCAATAAAGTGTAGTTTTATGCAAATTTGGCTAAGACTCGTAAAAATTACCCGATACTCCATCTAAAACTGCGCAACTTAATTATGCTATTCAAAAGTCATATATAAACCCATGCGCAGCCGCCATTTTCTTTAGTGTGTTTGAGCTACAGCACACTACAGTGAGTTGAGGATTAGTAAGAGTAGTGAGAGAGGCGCAGCATAATAGTTGTCGGATTGTTGTTTGGGTAAGCTTGTACATTTACTTACACTTATTTTCACATATTGCACACGTATTGCATACATACATATACAAAATACACAACACTTTTTTTTCTAACACCTCACACATTTTATTTCAATTTTACAGTGTGATAGGCTGAGTGTTTGCTTGTGATTGTGTGTGATTGAACTGGGAGTGAGTGTGTGAGTGTGTGTAGTTTGAGGATGGCAGGGAGAGATAGGGCGGAGGGGAGGAGGGGAGCGGAGTTGCAGGGAGAGGAGTATTCTAGCGGACAGGAGGAGCAGCAGGGTCCCCGTCAGGGAGTTAGTGGAGTGGGGAGAGGGAGAGTTAGAAGGGATGATGGGAGGGGAGATGCCCAGAGACCAGGCACACTTAGAAGAGGGTCAGAGGGTGCACATGGGGACAGAAGGGGGGGGGGGGAGGGAGAGGATAGGGAGTGGGAGGAACCCACACCAGGGACATCCCAGGGAGGAAGCCAGGTGGCCACAGAGGAGGAGCGCATGAGATGCCCAAATTTCTCATTTGATGAGAATATTGCGCTAGTCCAGGCCATCATGGACAACCACACTGCCCTCTTTGGCCAGGAGAAGGGCAGAGGCGTTGCCCGAAGGCGTAAGGAAGCATGGTCAGCGGTAGAGGAGGCTGTAAACAGTGTGGCCCTGCAGAGGAGGACTGTCGAGGGACTCAAAAAAAGATGGAATGATTGCAAGAGGCGGGTGAAGGAGAAGATGAGCCAGGAAGCCATGCACCAGAGGGGAACAGGCGGTGGTCCACCCTTGGAAGCAGAATACAACGTATGGCAGGAGATGATACGTAACTCTCTGAGTATCACAGCAGTTTGTGGACTTCCAGGGGCTCGTGACTCAGGGGTTGCAACCACAGCACCTCATGCTGGTGAGTAACATCCCACACACCAGTATGATATGTATTTGAGATATAACATCCTTTAATGTCACACATTCATGTACACAATGAGGAGCATGGTATTTGGTCTACTAACAAAAACATCTACAATTAGATTTGACCTTAATGCTACTTAACACACTGCAATTCATGATATGAGGTGGAATAGTGCAATACTAACATGTCTCAGAGTAACACAGGCCACAAGCCACATGTAGAGTTTTCAGTAAATGGACACTATAGCCATCACAATACTTTTAGCTCAGAAAGCAGGTTCTGTGCCTACATCAGGCTAGAGTAAATTGTGTGACCATAGTGTCACTTAAAGAACACATTTTCTCCATCACTGACATGTACACATAACTCTTGTATGAAACACATACCTGTATACTGTGCAGATTAAAATCCCTCATAGAGAGTTTGACATGAGAATGAGTATTGTTCCTAGCATGTATCAATGTATATTGTATGCCCACATGGACATATATATGACTGTACTAATCCCTATCATCATTTGACTCCTCCTCAGAACCTCCTGTTACCAGGCTGCAAACTGGCATGCCGCCACCTCCACCACCACCACCAGTCACAGCCATGCAGCATCCTCCACTACCGGTCTTCATGCAGAAACATGGACATTATGCTCCCAGGCATCAGCTGGGTTGGATTGCCTCCGTTGAGGACCCAGAAGTGATGCCACCACCATTGGCATACGAGCCATGGCAAGATACCTGGCATGAGGAACATCATTTTGGCTTAGAGGGGGAGCCAAGTCAGCCACGAACGGTTGATGTCTTTACCCCCCCAACACAATATCAGGCCAGTCATGGCTTTTCCACACAGGGGATGTCGCAAGGTATGCAAAGTGGACAGGCTGAGTGGTCACACACTAGTGGACAATGGGACTACCAATCCAACATGAGAGCTCCACCATCCGCTTCCCTTGGGAGAGCTCCACCATCCGCTTCCCTTGGGAGAGCTCCACCATCCGCTTCCCTTGGGAGAGCTCCACCATCCACTTCCCTTGGGAGAGCTCCACCATCCACTTCCCTTGGGAGAGCTCCACCATCCTCAGATGAGCATATAGCTGAGGTTGTCCCTGAAGCACCAGCAGCTGAGGTTGTCCCTGAAGCACCAGCAGCTGAGGTTGTCCCTGAAGCACCTGCAGCTGAGGTTGTCCCTGAATCACCTGCAGCTGAGGTTGTCCCTGAATCACCTGCAGCTGAGGTTGTCCCTGAATCACCTGCAGCTGAGGTTGTCCCTGAATCACCTGCAGCTGAGGTTGTCCCTGAAGCACCTGCAGCTGAGGTTGTCCCTGAAGCACCTGCAGCTGAGGTTGTCCCTGAAGCACCTGCAGCTGAAGTTGTTCATGATGCACCAGCAGATAGAGCAGAACATGCACCTAGAATCATTGCTCAAGAGCCTGTAGATCCACTGTATTCTCCCCTGGGAGAGGAATACATTTCACTTCAGAGGAGGCTGATAACAAGCTGCGAATGCATTCAAAGAGGCCAACAGAGGTTTCATAGGAGCCAAGAGTGGCTACTCAAGCGTAGCATCGAGCTGCAGAGGGACATTGCAGCCTCATTAAATGAGGCTCAAATCAGTCTCAAATGATGAGAATCCAGTCTGATATGCAGATACAGATGGACAACAGATGGCGGGAACAAAACCAACTCTTGGGCGTGTTGGTTGAGCACTTCACACACCAGCAGGACACTGCCTCCAGCCTTTCATCTGTGGCCATCACTCCAGCAGAATCATCTGAAGCTTCCCAAACCAGGAGAACCAGGAAATCCACTCCAGTCACCACTGCCCCCTCATCCAAGAAGCCTAAAAAAAAAAATATTCTTATAGTTCACCATAAATCTTGTCCTCTGTTTTTTACCATATAATTGTCATCCACATCCATGTGAGGGGTGTTTTATTACACTAATATTGTTAAAACATATAATAAGGCCTGTGTGGAAATGGCCCAAAAAAGGTAATATTATCCTTTTTCTAACATATTCTTGTACTATAACTCCCATCCACAATAGTTGTTTCTGAAGGGTACATATAATAATATTCACTTGTAAGATGTAAATCAATGTATCTCACATCCAATATAAATTGACCCATTGGTATATATAGTAGTGATGTTACTGATAGGGTGGGCATTATCAGGTGTTTTAAGTCTGCAGGTGAGAGGTTGTGGTGTGTGTGATTGGTTTGACACAATTGCAAAGAGGCAGCCTTCAAGAAGGTGTTAGAAATGATCATATGAGCCATCCTAGGTTTTGCTTTCAACTAAGAATACCAAGAGAACAAAGCAAGTGTTCAAATTAAATCTGAAAGTAGTTAGAAATAGCATGCCCTATTTAAAAGAAGAAGGTTTTCTTTGGAGTTGACTGTTTCTTTATATATTTTGGCATCAGTGCCAAGCTGTGTTAGCATTAGAATAAATTACACTCCAGTGGGTTCTAAAGAGAGGAAGGTAATACAATTTACAGTAAATAAGCAAGTATATGTCCCCTATGTGATAAAGTACCTACAAGCTCAATCCATTTGACTATTTCAAATACACAAATAAACCTTAAAAAAGAAATATCATAGTATACTGTCCCTTTAACCTTGAGATGCTGCTTAAATGTATGTGTTTGTTAAGGCTTCCAGGGAGTTACGTTGTTTTTTTAGCCAGTGCAAGGGCTCCTACGCCTGCAATTTGTGGTGAGATGAGAATGGAGTAGATTTTCTGAAATCTGCGCGCGTAAGTCCTTAAGCTGTATATTGGATACCAAACTGCGCGAGTTTTGTATGTCAGTCTATGGGTAAAAATAATACGGACGAAGGCAGAAATATACGCACGTAACTTCTAGGTTACGCCATATATAGGATACCAAACCCGCGCAAAATTTGGCGTTGCATATCGGATCGGGCCCCAGGTTCGTGTTTTGGTTAGATGCATCGCTAGTTGACTAGGTTTGTTTATCAGGGTAGAGAAAAGTTTGAGGTGTAGCGTACAGAAGTTATAAGTATTCCAATCTGGTTTTACAGATTTGTCAGTTTAGCAAAATAAAAGAGAGAAGGGGAGTTAGCGATAGGGATGTATATATATTTTTATATATATACATAGTGCATCCTGATGTGTACACAACCATTTGTTGATGAATTAATATCAGAGAATCAATCCAAAACCAAACCAAAAAAAGTAATATATATATATATATTTATATATATATATACACACACAGTATATATACTATATATGTTCATTTAAAAAGATAGGACCCTTAATAAGATTTAAAATGAATCTGAATTAGTTACTTCCTTTGTGAATTTATAAATGTAATATTACATCATGCATAAATAGAATAATACTGCATTATAACTGTACTGGACATTTTTTTATTTATTATTTTTTATTCCTTCTATTAGAGAACGTTATACAATTTATGTTGTTGTATTTTATTGATGTCCCATGTTGGTTGTCAGCATTTCTCTATATACTTCATACAGCTTTTTACTGCACATAATGTTTTGGACCTGCAAAATTGCTGCCAATATTGAACCACGTCAGTTTTATAGTTAATGACAAACACATGGGAGCATGTGAGTGCCAATTTCTGTATCACACAATTGATAGCTTGTTAAGCTTTAATTGCTGCCATAGTCATGAGTGCTGTGTCTTCGCCAACAAAGTTCTAACTAAATGAGACAATGCTGCCAGTGAAGTCTTCTTGTGTCATCAGTGCTTTTTTAGCTGAAAAAAATGTAAAATATATTTCTATTTAATGTTAATACTGTCCAGCTAAATGGTAGATTATTTTACCAAAATCATGAAAAAGAAGTGAATGTATATTTTTTCAACAGGAAAAATCATTAATGCTGAGAGAGGGGTTGATAAATCCACAGGGCCAGGTTGCCATGGTATCAAGACTTGTGAGCCCTGGAATGCCTACATAGCCCTTTTTTTAGAAAGCCAACATATTTTAAATGTTACATTTGTCCTGCCGTTGCTGAATTTGCATATGGCGTAATGGGAATTGTAGGTACTACAATTCCTATCATCTTGCACAAGATTCAGTGTATGATGCAGACAGCCTTTAAAATGCACCAGATCAGTGCCCTGTAATGCACCACATCTACGGTACACTCACTTCACCACATTTGTGTTGGTATAATTAATGGGAAATCATTGCTGTGTGTGCTTTATATATTTATATATCAGTGATTTAGAGGGGAACCCCAACATTTCCTTTCATGATTTGGATAGAACATATATTTTAAACAACTTTCCAATTTACTTACATTATCAAATTTGCTTTGTTCGTGGTATCCTTTGTTGAAGGAACAGCATTGCACTACTGGCAGCTAGCTGAAAACATCTAGTTAGCCAATCACAAAAGACAATGTGTGCCGGCACCAATTATCAGCAACTCCCACTAGTGTAGGATATGTACATATTCTTTTTCAACAAGGGATACCAAGAGAACAAAGCACATTTGAAAATAGAAGTGAATTTTAAAAGGTCTTAAAATTACATGTTCTATCGGAATCATGCAAATTTAATTTTGTGCTTCCTATCCCTTTAATTCCTTAAAGGGACACAAAACCCTATTTTTTTCTTTCGTGATTCAGATAGAGCATGACATTTTAAGCAACTTTCTAATTTACTCCTATTATCAAATTTTCTTCGTTCTCTTGGTATCTTTATTTAAAATGCAAGAATGTAAGTTTAGATGCCGGCCCATTTTTTGGTGAACAAACTGGGTTGTTCTTGCTGATTGGTGGATAAATTCATCCACCAATAAAAAAGTGCTGTCCAGATGCCTGAACCAAAAAAAAAGCTCAGATGCCTTCTTTTTCAAATAAAGATAGCAAGAGAACGAAGAAAAATTGATAATAGGAGTAAATTAGAAAGTTGCTTAAAATTGGGTTCAGTGTCCCTTTAACTGCCTAACGGCTAGATTACGAGTTTTGCAGTATGAGTGAAAAAGCAGCGTTAAGGTTCATAACGCTGCTTTTTCACTACCGCTGGTATTACGAGTCTTTCAGGTTTAGGGGCACTGCACACTTCTTTGGCCTTAACGCAAATTAACTTACGCAATTTGCGTAAAGTCTTTTTTCAATGGGACTTCCATAGAGCCGATATTACAAGCTTTTCTGGGAGGCCAAAAAGTGAGCGGTACAGCCTATGCCGCAAGATTCGTAACGCAATCTAAAGACAATACCCCCCCCAACATTACAACCCACACACCCAACCCTACTCTTAAACCCACCCAATCCCCTCTTAATAAAACCTAACACTACCCCCTTAAAGATCACCCTACCTTGAGACGTCTTCACCCAACCGGGCAGAAGTGGACCTCCAGAGGGTCCGAAGTCTTCATCCTATCCGGGCAGAAGAGGTCCTCCAGACGGGCAGAAGTCTTCATCCAGACGGCATCTTCTATCTTCATCCATCCGGAGCGGAGGGGGTCCATCTTCAAGACTTCCGACGCGGAGCATCCTCTTCCTTCCGATGACTAACACTAAATGACGATACCTTTAAGTGACGTCATCCAAGATGGCGTCCCTTCAATTCCGATTGGCTGATAGAATTCTATCAGCCAATCGGAATTAAGGTAGAAAAAATCCTATTGGCTGATCCAATCAGCCAATAGAATGCGAGCTCAATCCTATTGGCTGATTGGATCAGCCAATAGGATTGAAGTTTAATCCTATTGGCTGATTGGATCAGCCAATAGGATTTTTTCTACCTTAATTCCGATTTGTCTTTTAACCACAAAATTCCTTACTGTTGGGAATGCATACCCTGGCCACCAGGAGGAGGCAAAGACACCCTACAGTAAAAGCTTTAATATCCCTCTTACTTCCTGTTTCCTCCCAGTATTTTCTTAGCCTAGCTTAGGAGCAGGTGAAGCTAGAGGTGTTGAGAATTTTATTCAAGAAATACAGGATTTTAATCCAAAAATTTTCCCTCAATGGAGTGTTCCTGGAAGAGAGGGACATGGGAGAGTACTGTTGTGCCATTTAAATCTTCACTCTGGAGTTGTGGTCACAAGCCTGACATGGGTGTTGCTGGGACAGTTCCTTAAGCCTCCTCCTGTCTGGCTATGATGATGTACTTCCTCAGTATCTTCTCTACTGTTAGTTACAGTACAGGATGGGCGCTCTACTGTATCCTCAGGACTGATGTTAAGAACAGTGGAGAGGGCATTTGCTGGGTAAGTACCTGCATGTTTTACACAGCCCACAGGCTACAAAGGGTACAGTTACTACATAGCCAGTTCATGGTAGCTTATGTTTTACAGCAGTTTAGACTGCACATACAGATTTATTAATTTTCTTTATTAAGCTGCTTTATTTTATTGTCATAATGTATACTTTACTAAGTAACAGAGGGCTTATACAGCTTTATTGGTTATTGTGCGCTTTTAACTAGGATTTTAGTACTATATATTGTTCACGTACCAGACCCTTTAACAGCTCTGGTTAGCATTCAAGCCTCCATTATTAGCACTCCTCGTTCTGACAGGCAGCAGCAGGAGCGCTATGGAGATCCATTTTGAGTTGTGGATGGAAACACAGAACGCTATTGTCTTTTCTCCTCTGCCATTTCACGGCAGTTGTGATTTTGGCGCTCTCTCCGACTCTGTTACTTCTCCCTGCAACTGGTGCCTCTGCGCACTACTGGAGCAAATGTCTTATAATTCTGGAGCAACTTTGGAGGGGGTAAGACACTATGATAAGAGCATGATGGGGCTCAATCATTTCTATGAGGTGTTTTTCTTGAGGTGCCTTTCTAGAATACCTTGGTGTGTTTTGTGAGGCGGATTTCAGCTATAACACTGTCATTGTACACATGGCATAATTATTATAGTGTGCCCTGCAGATCCTACTTTGGGATAAGATCAAATTTTTCTCATGTTTGGATAATATGTGCCTACTTTTTAGGACCACTATAATATAATCATATGCCATTATCAGAATTGCACAATCCTTGATACATTTATTAAAGTCTGTTTTGCCAGGCCATAGTTTAAATTGTAATTTGCCTCACATAAAAATGAGGTCAACATTGTCAGGGTACCTGTGAAATAACATTAAATAAACTCCAGATGTGTCACATAATTTAATATTTCAGTTTAGCTAATATCTAATTTGATACAAATTGGTCTCACTACAGCCCCTGCCCCCCTCACATTTTAAGACAAGTTGAGAACAAAAGGGATGATACAATTGTTCAATTAGTGAAGATAGATCAATAATTGAACCTTTGAAGCCAAGGCTTTACAGGGAAGAGAAACATTTGCTCAATTAGTGAAGGCAGATTTCTTCAAATGAACGGCCATATATGTATTTCCTGCCCAAGATGTGTAATGAAGTTACAGACCCCCTGTGAACAGCAGTCGCTTAGTCTAAAATTGATCTTTGAAACTAGCTGAATCTCAGGGGATGTAGAAATTTAAACTTGTATGGTATACAGGGGAGGATTCTTTTGAAGGCCTAATACGCCTTATGCTGGCTAGGTGAAGCATATGCTAAAGTACACTTACAAACACATTGTTTACATTGTAACTTTGAAACACATTTTTAAAGTACAAATCGCCTGCAGTCTGCAAAAATATTTAAATAAACCAGGGTTTTACAAAAGAGTACCAACATATGAGATATAATGTATATGGAACATACTATATTTATGGGATAATTATCAAATGTAAATCTTGGGGGGGGGGGGTTAAAAAAAAAAAGAAGAGAAATTAGAACTTCATATGAAAATTTAAAATGTCTACTCATTTCAAAATGAATAACAACATTGTTTCTTTCATTTCAGACCTGTGAGAAACCAGTGTTGTCCAATGAAATATATCATATCTGCTGTTTCATGCATTCAAAACAATGTTAAATCAGAATATGAATTGATATATTAATTAAATTCATTCTGAAAGTATTAGAGTCCTTTTTAAGTCCCCCCATAAATATGTGATTTTAATACATCTTCTAAAATATTTGAATGTATCGGAATTACTTCGTAATATGGTATTAGAGGTATACTCATGTTTAGTCTCTATAAATACATGTTAAATTATATTATATGGGACATATATGTTGACCAGATAAGTTTATTAATTTCAGGAAATGGTGAGTATATTAAATATACAGTTAAAATATATAAGAATCTGTATTTACTGTTAACAGTATTTGATGGTGAGACTGCATTTCTGGTTGTCTGCTGCCACCTATAGTTCAAAAATGGTATTACAACCACAAGGTATTTGGCTGCTCAGGGAGGCGTTTCCCAAATAACCAAGAGATGTTCAGCTCCGAAGGGCCTATCACAGACAAGCACTGTGGTGCGTATCCAAAAGGTTCACCAATGATTAGAATAAAAAATGTGGGATCTATCACATAAGATATTCTCTTGCACAGAGTTTTAACTCTCTGACTTATCTTGCTGCCTTGGTTTACAGAAAGCAACATTGGGCCTAAACCTTTTATTCTCTAAATTGCAAATACCTTTCTTATTTATGAGGTGAACTGGATTTATCTGAAAAAGCTGAAACACTCATCTGGTTTATTTGGTGATGTATATGGTTGATCTATATTTTGTAGATTTTTACAAATATATTCTAAAGCTATAGTTAGATTGCAGCTGGTAATTAAAAAAGCATATCTGGTATTTTAAGTTTATATCCATAGTACTGTGTAGTTTAGAACTAGTCACATTAATGCTAAATAATTTTATTTACTAGAAAATAATTTGTACTTTATATTTATAAATCAGTTTTACTATTGTGAAATTTCATAATTGGTTATTGTAGTTAAATTCCTCTGGTGTATTAAGTTATTTGTAGCTATTGTGATATATTTTAAAACTTGTTGTATGGTGGCTAAATAAGAGGTTATTTCAGCTCAGATTAATTGGCTAATTATAGACTGTGCTGGTATTCTCATGTGTGGTGTTTATTGTAAGTAAGGTTCATTTTAGATATATATTTTGGTTTGCTTTGTAAAGAATATTATAACGGAATAAGCGTGTATAATTGATTCATAATCTAGTTTCTACATAAATATAATTAAATTTAACTAATCAAGAATTCAGAAATAAAAATTAATTTTTAATTGTTACGTATATACATTTTACTGGAGATTACTGCTAAGACAATAGTAAATAATCATTTTGTAACCCAGTCATATACTAACAACATGCAGTATTTAATTTGTTGTCTAGGGGTACCTGTTAATGTTTTAATTGTTTTATCAACCTACTGTTTAATCGTGCTACTGCTTTTTGTAATAGAGCAGAATGGTATTGGTTCTGCTGGGTTTACATCCTTGTAGAAAGCAGACCCATCTATTGGGTCATTCCTGGGCTTGGCTGTGACACTTGCCATGTTTTCTACAAGTGTCCTTTGGTTGCTGCAGCAGTTTTTTGTTGGATCCTGTGGTAAAAAGAGCATTTTTACCATAGGATAATAAAAAAGTTTAGAGCTAAGAGTATGCCTTCAATTGGCTTCACTCTTTTCGACAATCCAGGAAACAAATCAGCTTCCACTCAAAAATTAGTTTTTTTCCAAGTCTGTCTAGAAACCTTATCTAGCTGGGAATATGTGCACACAAGACATGATGTCTCAGTGCAAAGGCTGCGAGAAGGAGCAGCCACAACCCATTCTAGTTGTTACTAGGGTGCATATTAAGCCTTTACTGAAGGCATGGTTTTGTCTGTTCCATACTGGATCTAGAGGATATGGGCATAATTGTTTTAGTTACAGTTCCTCTCTATTTTCAGTCCCAGAGAAGGAGTGATCATTGAGACCCATTCTGGATTTGTTGACCTTACACAAGCCTTAGAGAATTATCTCTTTTAAAGTGGAGCTTATCAGATCTTTCCTATTTTTTTCTTTCCCTAGGGTTAATCATGACAACCATAGTCATCAAGGATGCTTGCCTGCGCTTTATATTCTCTAGGAACATCGCTGGTTCCTTTGTTTTGATTCTGGACAGACCTTATCAGTTTGTAGCTTTTGTTCTTTGTTGTAGTTTCCTGGAATTTTTACAAGGTTCTGGAAGCTCTTCTGTCTGTAGTCAAGGTTAAGGAAACTGTAACTTCCTATTTGGATGATAATTAAATCCACTTTTTTCATGTTCTGACTATTTATACTGAAAAGCTACTCTGATTTTTCTTTGCAGACATTGAGGTTCAATGTTGCAAAGAGTTAATCCCACTTTCAAAGGTTTTCTTTTCAAGGATTGATTGTAGACTCGGGTTTATTTCAACAATTTTTGTTCAATCAACACAAGCTTATTGCATTCTGCATGAGGTACATGGAGATAGTGGGTCTACTCTGATGATGGCAGCATCATACACTATTCCATTGCAAGGTTTTATTTACTTCCAATTCAGCTACGCATGCTTAAGCTGGGAATGGAGATCACACCAACCTTTATCAGTTTATCATCTGGATTCGTCAGTTAGAAATCTATTTTTTGTTGGATATTCCCCATTTTAGTCTCTTGGGGGAATAGTCTTCATTTGTCCGTCATGAGAATGATCTTCTGCGGACGCCATACTTTGGTATGGGGCAGTCTGGGGATCTCTAGGGTCTCAGGGGATTGGTCTCCTCTCTAGGCAAGGTTACCAACCAACATATCCTCTGTGTGATCTTCAGAGATCTTCAGGTGTGACTTATCCATTGGGCTGATACTTTCCTTTGTATTAGTCAGTTATTCATACGAGTATCCATATATCAATTATCAGGGTGGTACTGGCTTCGCTCCATGCTTCATTGAGCTGAAGCTCATCAAGGTACCATCTCAGCAATTCACAGCCCTGGAGTTAACAATGGTGAACCAATTTTCTGAGTTGTCAGACGTCTCCTTGACATTTTCAGCCAGTAGGTGTGACATTGGGGTCTCTTCACAGATTGTCTTGTTGGCTTTATGCCTGAATCAAGGACTTCCCAAATATGGGTTATGGCTTAGAGTTCCTCAAGTGGATATACATAGCTTTCTGTTTGGATTTTCTGAATCTTACAATTATTTTGTTTTCAGATGGCTTAGACAGGGTATCAAGCCTATTTTTTCTCCCTGGGAATTTGAGCTTGGTTCTAACGGTTTTGTAATTTTCTCCCTCTTGAACCTATGAATTTTATCTTTTTTTTTTATTTTTATTTTTTAAGCTTATGCTTTCTGTTAGCCTTCATATTGGTTAGGACACTCTCTGAATTATTGGTTCTTTTCTTGTGATCCCTCATACCGGGTGTTTCTGAAGTGGGGTTAGATCCTTTGTACAGCTTCTTATCTTAGATAGTCTTTTCAGAGCATTCTAATCAAGACATTATAGTGCTTCCTTATGTTCTAATCTAAAATCTTTGAGCAAAAGATTATGATGAAACCTCAATGTAGTCCGGACTTTAAGGTGTTCTCTTCAGGCTCCTGAGTATTTCATCAGTTCATCCAGTTTATTCATTTTATCTGAAGTAAAAATGACATTCAGCAAGTAGCTTCTGTTATTTTAGCTGTATGGTTAAAGACTCTCTAATTCTCAGAGCCTACTTTGAGGTGGGACAGTCCGCCGCCTTTGCCTAGAACAACTTATACAACTCGTTCTGTGTCTACTTTTTGGGCCTTCTAACATAAAGCTTCAGTAGAGCAATTTGACATGGATGCAGCTTGGTTTTTGGCAGAAAGGTTTTTCAGGTTGTGGTTCCTGGTAAATAGGCGCCTGCTTTTTTGTCCCACCCATTTTTTCGTGGACTCCACAGTTTGGGTATTAGTTCCCAACAGTAAGGCATTTTGTGGACTCTCACCACCATTAGAAAGAATACATAACTTATGCTTTCCTGATAAATTCTTTGTGGTGAGAGTCCGCAAACCAGCCCAATTTTGCTTATGGCAGCAGTTTTAGTTTGCACCTCTTTACCCTACTATTCTTCATACTTCTCCTATTCTTGGGTATACGAAATACTGGGAGGGAACAGGAAGTAGGATGGATATTAAAGCTTCTACTGTAGGGTGTCTTTGTCTCCTCCTGGTGGCCAGGTGATGAATTCCCAACAGTAAAGAATTTCATGGACTCTCACCACCAAAAAAGAAAGGAATTTATTATGTAAGCATAAACTATGTTTTTTGCCTTGTGGTTTTACCCATATCCATAATAGATTAATATATTTGCTTTGCCAATGTTGAGCATTGTTTACTAGTTGCTGATTTTAATATAATGTCACTTTTGTATGTAACCCTGTGCTCTTCTCGCAGGTTGAACATTGTGAAGAATTAAAGGCACAGTTGATAAACAGTGAGGAATTGATAAGAAGATTGCAAACACAAGTAGAAGAGCAGAATGTCCAACTACGACAAATGCGGATAGGTTTGTTTTTTCTTCTGTTTTTAAATTCAAAATATTGAGCATGTTAGCATAGTAGTTGAGTTTTCCTCTGCCTCGGTTGCTTTACTTTCAAATCAAAGTTGTTCTGCATCACCTAAACCTTTAACTTGTGAGAGTACAAAGCTTGCCTAAGATCCTGTTTCATTGCACTTTACCTGGTGGTTTGTGCAGCTTCCAGTTGCCAAAGCTTTTCAGGGTTTTGGGGTTTAGAGGAGTTCTGCTTTGCAAAACAGTATATTTTGTTCCAGGTTACTATAATTCTTGCTGAATGAAAAGGCAGTAATGTTTTGTTGACATCTCCATGAGCCATATAATACATGCACTAGCATTGCATTTCCTGTACATAATTTATGTGTAATATAATATGAAGGACATGCATTTACAAATCTCTGAACACTAAACTATAGTGGTAAAGAAAACACAAAATGCAGCTCCCTACCTGCACAGTGTGTATGTGTGTGTGTGTATGTATATATGTATGTGTGTGTATATATATATATATATATATATATATACACACACACACACATGCTGAATATAGAGACTTATTTTTTCAGACAACATATGCTGGGTATGCTGGTGTACCTTTTGCTATCTATTTTTCTTTACTACCATGCAATTGCAGAATAGAAACATAAAGGGGCATTAAAGTAATATTTTAATCTCTTAAAAGGACACTTTAAAATGTATTACAGTTTTTAAGTTTTTAAAAATATGTTTTTAAATGCTGGTGGAGATATGTTCCTGCCCATCAGCGGTGCTGTCAGAGTTGTCATTATTAGCCTCTGTAAACAAGTGCACTAACAGAACCTTCCAGTTATTTACAGTCTCAGTTTAAATAGCTTTAAAGGGACACTGAACCTAAATTTTTTCTTTCGTGATTCAGAAAGAGCTTGCGATTTTAAACAACTTTCTAATTTACTCCTATTATCAATTTTTCTTTGTTCACTTGTTATCTTTATTTGAAAAAGAAGGCATCTAAGTTTCTTTTTTTTGGTTCAGCACTCTGGACCGCACGTTTTTTTTGGTGGATTTATTTATCCACCAATCAGCAAGAATAACCCATGTTATTCACCAAAAATGGTCCGGCATCTAAACTTATATTCTTGCATTTCAAATAAAGATACTAAGAGAATGAAGAAAATTTGATAATAGGAGTAAATTAGAAAGTTGCTTAATATTGCATGCGCTATCTGAATCACAAAAGAACAAATTGGGGTTCAGTGTCCCTTTAACTTACTTTTTTAAAAGTAAATATAAATATATATTAACTTGTTTCAGTGCTGTTCCTTGATATAAATACATTTTATTTATTTTAATGCCCCTTTAAATATACTTTTAGTTTCTGCTTTACATTTTCTTCCTAAATCACTTCATTCTTTGTGATTCTCTTGCTTGCGCAGCTCTAGAAAATGAAGTGTATCGCAATCCCAAGCCATCCCTGGTTGACCGTTCTGTGCTAGACATCACCGCTGACAAGATTGTGCCCCCTGATACTTATGTTGATAAAGCAATCTTGAAACACCAGCTTTTATTTGATTCCTTTATTGAAGCAGGTGGCATGCCAAATGCACAGTATAGTCGGCCTACAGGAACTCAAACCTCCTCCTCACAGGCAGACCTTGCATTTGTAACCAATAGCAAAGCTCGAATCAAGGAACTACAAAAAGAGGCGGAGCACTTGGAGGAATTTTATCGTCAGCATAAGTTTATCTATGGGACTGCACTTAGGAACAGCCCTAAAACCACTATTTCACCTTCAAAAGAGTTCTTAAAGACATATTCTGTTGCTCCCGTGCATAAGATAAAATTTTCTGAAAGCAACCTTACAACACAACAAGAAATCCTTTTAACCAGATTGAAAAAACAGTATGAAGAAGAAATTTCTACTCAATCTGACACAACTCCACATAAGACAAAGGTGTCCTCTTCACAAAGACTTTCTTCAACTCCAAAATCCAAAGCTAATAGAAACTTGAGTAACAGAGAAGAATTGCTTTCCGGAGGTGAGATACAGTATTTAAACTTGCAGACACATATAAACCAAAATATACACTGAAATTCATACAGACATAATCAATTACATCAGCTTAGTGGCACTAAAATACACTACAAATACAATAGTAATGAATAATAAATACATTTTAGCATGCCACAGATGAATAGCTATTGGGAATTTAAAGGGACGTTAAATTCCCCATAAAATCTATAAACATGCATAGTGAACAATACTTTGCAATGTTTTATCATTATTGATTTTGCCTGTTATCATTTAAATTAAAACTGAAAATTGCAGTTGTTGCACTACTCTAAGCAAAGCTAAAATGCATTCTATGGAATGCAGAACCCCAACTCCTACATGCCGCACTGTTATTGGTTGATCAGTGCAGTTAGCTGATTTATATTGGTCTCTTATAAGCATTAGCAAAGCAGATAAGATAAACGTACTCAAGGATTTTCAAGGGGCCCGCAAAACAGTGCACATTTATGCTAAAAACAAATGATCTATTGCTTTAAATATTTTAAAACATCTTTGTTAAATACAGGGCTGTATTACAGTAATTACTTTAAAGATCCACTCTTGCATCTAATTATGGGGCCTTATGTAGGGCTGAACATTGTGAGATCCAGATGTCACATTGCTTGTGAATCTTATCTGATGGCAGTTAACATTTTTGTATGTATTTGGCAAAAAAAAAAAAAAAAAGTGGAATATCTAGATGTAGCAAATTATAAATATGTATGCTTTGCAGTGCGTGTTCTAAAAGGTACATGCAATACTTTCTTGCACGTTGCAGTAGTTAACAATCACTTCTGTCAGTAAAACACAATTACAGTGATATATAACACAAATTTGAAAAGCTTATGAATGCAATTCAGTTTTGAAAATAAGCATTTTTTTAGTGCACATGTATTAGCAAAATTGCTTTTAGTAATAGTTATGCCTATAGTCCACAGCTGCATTCATTACTTTTGGGAAATAAGAACCTGGCCACCAGGAGGAGGCAAAGCCACCCCAGCCAAAGGCTTAAATACTCCTCCCACTCCCCTCATCTCCCAGTCATTCTTTGCCTTTCGTCCCAGGAGGTTGGCAGAGACGTGTCAGAATTTTTAATTTTTGTTTTTTGTCTCTTATGGAGGGTAATGTGATTCCAGTAAGATCATTAATTTTACTTTATCGTCAATGTACTGTAATGTGACCTTTGCGGGTCTAACTATATGACATAAGGGTCTCAGTGAGTCTCTGTTAGTATCTTTGAATCAAGGGTTTATATCTACTGATGGGGGTTATTGAACAGGGGGGATTATAATTATGTTTGTTATGTGATTCAAACTGCTTATGTGTGAGGTTTATGGGCTTGTGGTTGGAACTTTGAGGCCTTTGGAAGTGACGCAGTCTTTTGGTTGGGCGCGCTTTTTTGGACTGTTCGGTTCACCTTGAGTTCGGGCGTGGTTACTCTCCGTTCCCCATTTCCGCATTCCTGACTGTGTGGCGAAGAAGATATTCTAGTCCGCAGGGGTCTGGTCATAGGAGGTGGTGAGTGCCTCAGCCATTGTGGGTGTCAGGTGCCGTTTTTGTGTTCATACTTTAGTTCATATTGATATTTCCTCTATTCAGTTATGGAGGATTCTGATGCTGAGACTGTGCTAATTTCAGATTCAGTTACAGAGGATTCTGATACCGAGACTATTTGGATTTCAGATTTAGATTCTGTGTCCGGTGACGAATCCGGATTGGCCTTGTTGACACATGGCCAGTTTTGTTCCGTATGCCATTTTAGAGCGCCTTGTTCCTTGGGCTCGGGGAATCAAGGGACTGCTGAGCCATCCGCCTCTGGGGATCCTGTCCTCCAAGAGGTGAGTTCCCTACCAATTCATACTTCTACACATGCGGGTAACCCAGTTTCTGATTCCTCCATGCAGGGTGGCATGTTCCCACCCCCCCCCCCCCCACCCCGGAGGTTGCAGCATGTTTTCGCCTCCACATAATGTTGGCGATTGTGTTGTGCCTTTCGTTGCAGGATTGTCATTTGTTTGAGATCTCTTCCAGTTTTTGAAAGATAGGTCTCCGTTTGGCTGGTCCTGCGGGTAGGCCTGTGTCTTTTTGGGCGTTAACCTCCTGGTTGCCTTATATTTTATTTGTATCCAATGGGATGTCTTTTATTTGTTTTTGTTTCCTTAGGGAACCTTTTGGGATTGATATTCTTTATTACTTCTTCGGAAGTTGTTTTGGACATGTTAGTCCTATGTTAAATATGTCTGTTTTCTGTTTTTTCCTCTATGAGGGAGAATTTATGCTGCTTGCCAGTTAAGATCCTAGGTGCAGGCTAGTCCTGTCGGGTTCGTTCGGTCTTGTGGCTGTTCAGACACGTGGCGCTGTTCTGCTCGGCTGGTTCGGTAGAAGCGCCGAGTCCTCTGGTTGTCATTGTTTTTCATGTTCAACTAAACATTCAAGAGAGCCTGTGGGTCCGTGAGGCGGGAAGGATTGTTTCAGTCCTTATAGCCTTCAGTCATAGATGGCCGGGCAGGGGAGTTTCCCACTGTGTCACTCTATCTGACATCTGATTTCATCAGACCCTAGACCCTCCCCTAAGTGGTGGAGGGTTGGAGGACTTAACGCCCCTTACCGCAGTTGAGTGGTTTGGCCGTCATTTTTCAGGCCTCTGGATTTGTCCTTCGGGCTTGATCCAACAGCTTGTACAGGATAGCTGTCTAGCATGCAGTTTGAAACCAGTTGCAGCTCTTCACGCCTTGCTGGTGTACGCGTAAGCTGTTTATAGTGTTTCTAGATACAGCTCTTACTCTTTGACTTGTACTGTCTGTCTGAGTTATAAGAGACCTTTGGGTCTTCTTCCATTGTCTCCGGGTGGATCTCCCTTTAGGGATCTGTGTTTCCGGGTGAAGGTTGTTCCCTGCAGGGACTTTGTTTAGCTCAGGGTTTTCCGGAGCTGGGTAGGCTTAGTGCCTTTCTCTACCTTGTGTCCTCTGCTTGTGCAGAGGTGATAGGGAGACTAGTACTGCTAGTAGGATTTTTTTGACCTCGAGGTATCCCCTGGTTGTCCTGCAGCTTTGAGAAGTATCTTCATACGACTTCTATCCTTGCTCCTTGGAGCGTTGTACTTTAGATAGGGGTGGTTCCTTCCTTTGGTCGGGGCTTTCGAGTTCTTCTTGCTATCCGGATTCTCTGGATATGCATTAATATCCCTTATGTCCGGCATCATCGCTTTTCTGTAGGGGATATTCTCCTCCCTATGGAGATGGAGTCCTTGCTTGGGGCTTCTCCTGGATGGGAGGCAGAAAGGTGGGAATGGTTCCCCCTGGGGTCTTGCTGGTTCCAAGTCAGATTTGTTGGGTCTTTATTTGGATAGATCCTTCTGTCTATGGCCTTGTATCTGTTTTCAGAGTCGGGTTGTCCTTGTACTCTGTGGGGATGGCTGTGCTATCCTTACGCTCGTTCCCGTACCTGTTTCCGGATTCTGTGTTTCCCTGTTTTGGATCCCTGAGGCTGGGTTGGTCCAGCTGGGTGTGGATCTGCAGGTCAGGATGGCCGTGCGGTCTAAGGCGCTGCGTTCGGGTCGCAGTCTCCTCTGGATGTGTGAGCTTGTTGAGTCTATCATGTTAGCTCAGTCTGCTAAGGTATAGATTTTCCTTTCACCTTGCTCCATTGATTTCAGAAGAGGGTTTACTCTTCCTTCGGGTTCTGAGGGAATTCTCTCCTTCTCGGGGTGCCTCGATTGAGGTTTTGTGTTCCCCTTTTTAGGGACCTGTGTGTTTGTCCGGCGACTTAGGTTGCCTGGAGGGTGCCCTCTGTCCGGGGGTTGCTTTTGTGGTCTGTTTCTTGCCTGACTGCTTCTTCCTCGCAAGTACCCTCTGTGTCATCCTGTTATGGAACTCTGTGTTCTCAAACTTGGGGTTTCTCACCTGGGTGTATTACACACTTTTTTATGGTTGAATGCCTTGGTTTTCTATGGTCAGACCAGGGAGGACTTTGCCTCTTCAGTGGCATACCGTGCTTGCAGGATATTGGTGAGACGTCTGTTCTGTCTCTGTGCCCGGTTTTATCCCGGGTTTTCGCTTTGTATAGGCGTGGCCTCCTTTCCCTTTTTGGGTCCCTTTGGGTCTCTGTGAGCTGGGCTCTCTCTTGGAGGTGTTCTTTTTTGTATTAGGGGACCTCTCGGTTTCCTCGGTTCTCCTTTGCCTTGTCCCCTTGGGGGTTTTCGGCTGGTGTCCCCTATATTTGTGGAGGGTGAGCGGTGGGGGACCGTTTCTTGGGCGACAGTGTCTCCTGGAGGACTGTTGGCTCAGGCGAGTCCGTTTGCAGTCTCTAGTTGTCTTCTGGACTAACTGCGAGTCAGTGTCATTGGGGTTTTTCTTCTTAAAGTTTTCTCGGCTTCGGACAAAGCAGGGTTTTTTATTGGGTAGAGGTTTAGGCCTGGTGCCCTCAGTATGGGCCGCCTATTGTACCCTCCCATCTTGGCATTCAGTGTCCTTTATAGCTTGGGTATTGTTTTCCCAAAAGTAATGAATGCAGCTGTGGACTCTTTCCATTTAAGAAGAAAAACATATATTATGCTTACCTGATCATTTCCTTTTCTTCTGATAGAAAGAGTCCACAGCTCCCCACCCGTAATTTTATGTGGGGCGTCCTTATATTCTTCTGGCACCTTTCACCCTGATATTTCTTCTACTGTTCCTTGTTCCTCGGCAGAATGACTGGGGGATGAGGGGAGTGGGAGGATTATTTGAGCCTTTGGCTGGGTTGTCTTTGCCTCCTCCTGGTAGCCAGGTTCTTATTTCCCAAAAGTAATGAATGCAGCTGTGGACTCTTTCCATCAGAAGAAAAGGAAATTATCAGGTAAGCATAATTTATGTTTTCATAAATAACTTTTACTGTGTACAGAAACATATGTACATATGCTTGGTGCACATGCATTAAAATACCATGTATACTCAGAGCATATATTACATTGGCAATGACTTAATTCTATCATTGGCAATTAATATACCCCACTGCTGGCTCTAAAACTGTGATAACCTGTACTAGAAGCATTTTTGCTTCTTCATGTATAATGGAAAAATGCGTCTGTTCAACATATAAATGCATTCATGTACATTTATAGTTATAAGTTTTATGTCAATAGGTGACAAGCATAACGTACACTGCAATCATTAATTGTGGTTTTCTACTAAATGGACTGGGTTTACTAAGTACGTAATAACATTTTCAGTATTATTTATCCTATTTGCTTTTGCAGATAATGATGGTTCGTATATTTCTTCATCTCACCATAGTCCAGATAACCCACTTTCTCCAATCCCAAAAGTTGAGAAATTATCTTTGTTTAACTGTGAAGTTCCTGATCATGTTTTTGAAGCTGGAAAGGATTTGGTTTCTTGGTAAGAATAAGAGATTGTCATTTGTGTATTCTCATAAATGATTAATAACATTCTCTGTATTCCTTGCTTGTTTTTAATAGTTTTGTTGTTGTGTTTTTACCTTATCTATTTTTCATGTTTATAGACAAATAATTATCTCTGGAAATGTTAATTTAAAGGGATGGTAAATCCTAGTGTTTTTAAAACCATAGGATTTACCAGTGCTATACAAAAAGGCGATTAGCGGCATATGCCGAGCTGAGTGCCTCTGGCCTACCACGGCAAAGTGCAAATTTTTTTAATGGGATGACATCTCCACCTCTTAGCAAATAGCCGCGATAGCCAATCAACATTATTGGCTTAGAGGTGGAAATGCCACATCATTCAGAAAATAGCTGTGGGTGGACAGAGGTGCTCAGGATAAATTCATGGGTAAAAAAGGTAATTTCAACATTAAAGTTTTTTTATACTTCATGACTTTAAGTCCCCATTTATTTATAGCACTGGTAAGTCCTAGTGTTTCAAAAGTGTTAGGATTTACCATCACTTTAAGTTTAAACAGACTGTCAAAAAAAATAATCGGCTACTTATTAGTGTATATACACATATGCTTCTTTTCTGATTTATTCATCTAGCGCTTGTAGTGCAGGGGTTAAACTCAGTTATATGCAGGCAATAGCACAAAAATAAATAACAAAACTTAGGGCATTTTCTTTTGTGCTTTCATGTTCCTTTATAATGTAAGCTCCAAAGTCCACATGTCCTGTTGATCGTCTTTCATAAAGATGGCATACGGCCTACAATGACTCAAATGCAGGGCGCTCTACCCTTTATAATTTATGCATTCTGATAATTGTACTCCACATCTGTATACTTAAAGGGACAGCTCTGCATAATATGTTGGCGCTTAATAAATAAACAACAATAATAATAACCCAGTCCCAAATGGCCATTCTAGTGAAAAAAATATGCAGTAATTGGTTAGAGCATTTTATTTTAACACTAGTAACACTTTATGTTTAAAGGGACATGAAACCCAACATTTTTCATTCATGATTCAGACATAGCATACAATTTTAAACAACTTTCCAATTTACTTTTATTATCTAATTTGCATCATTCTCTTGGTATCCTTTGTTGAAAAGCATATTTAGCTGCTGAATGGTGGCTGAACTTGTATGTCCATTTTGATTGGCTTATAAATGTATTCAGCTAGCTCACTGGAGTGCATTGCTGCTTCTTCAATAAAAGTTACAAAGAGAATGAAGCAAAATTGATAACAGAAGTAAACTTGAAAGTTGTTTAAAAATGTATAATCTATCTGAAACATGAAAGAAAAATTTTGGGTTTCATGTCCTTTTAAGCCCACAAAGTACAGCTCAGGAGCTGCAGGGAACTGCTGGTCTTGAGCAGAAACTACTGTAGACCCAATCGGCAGTAGTAGCTGCGCAAATGAGTAGTGCAAGTACTGCAGATCCTGATAGCTGCAGTTTCTGCTTATTTATCCATACTGAATAAAATGTTGCAATGCAGATTTATTATTTATTTTGATCTATTTATACCTGAAAAAGTGTATTCCCTGGAATTCTGTACCATGAATCTCCTTTATACTGAATAGTGATTGGTTGATATGTGCAGAAGCTCACTCATATGTGTCCTTAATTGGTCACAGCAGAATACATTATATAAACAACACCCAGGGCTAGATTACAAGTGGAGCTAGTTTGCGGGAGTGCAGTAATTAACCAGCCATTACAAGTGGCTGGTTATTTCTACTGCAGTCTCGCAGTAGCAATTAGCGCTTATAAAATTAACCGGAGATCGGATCTCTGGTTAATTTTATAAATCTGCCCCAAATGCCCCCAAAATACTGCGTAGTGTAGTTTATTAAACAATAAAGATGGCAGCATCTTTTAAATTTTTTAATAAATTTATTGCACTATGCTGTATTTTGGGGTTAAAGTTGGCGGGTGTGGGGTGTTAGAAATATAACGGCACTGAAAAGTGCCTTTACATTGCGGTCTATGGGAACTGTGTGTTCCCAGTAAACATATAGTCTTATATACAGTACATATATATTTATGTGTTAATATGTGTATATACACATTAACACATAAAAATACGTGTATATCAGCATATATATTTATATTTGCTGCCATCGCTGCAATGAAGTTCTGATGCCGCCTGACGGTACAGAACAAGGCTCCCATGGGAGCCTATGGAAGCGCGCTCTCATCAGCGTAATGCTTCCCAGCAATGCGAATGCAAGGTCACATTCGGATTGCTGTGAACTTGTTATACCAGCGCACATTAACGAGTGCTGGTATTTCAAAGTGGAACGCTAATATTGCTTTCTTAAAAACAATATATAGCACTCCAATTGTAATCTAGCCCTCAATAGGCTATTTCAAGTGCTCTTTCTATGGACTGTGGACTGCAACATAATGCAAATGTTAAAATAATCTGTTTTGTTTGTAGATGTTTTGCCATGCAGTGATTGATTCATTTAATGTTGTTCTAAAGCATTGTATATTTGTACATTGCAGAAGCATTGTTTTAGTAATATTTTTGTTCTTTTTGTAAGTATGCCAGCTTCTGATTTTCATGAAGTTCCAGATCATTCAAAGCCACAAGTATTAAACATTGATGATCTCCAGCATTCAAATGCTTCTCAACAAGGTAAGATGCTAACATTAATTTGAATTAGATCAGAAAAAAAGACTGAGAAATCATGACATTCTTCTATTTTAAGGCTTCTGTTACACAGTTTAACCTAGCAAATGTACAGACACTCACTGGGTGACGTACACACACTGCTATAACACATGCACAAGTACTGTCACTGTTACTAACCAAACTAGTAACCACATAACACACATTTAAGCGCATATGTTTACCCAAGCCTACGATACACTGCACATTCAAACTGGCCTATAACAATTCCAGTACATAGGCAAAAGAAATTAGCATATATCGACCACAGCACAATCTGACCTGGTAAATTACTCATTCCTACAACACTTGCTAAGACAAATGCTGACATAAATAAATATACACTATGATGATAACATGTTCATGCACACACAATTATCTATACACAAACACAAAAGATGCAGAAAAACATTGAGCCCAGCATAAGTACACAAACACACATGGCGGTGTAAAGAGGTCATTATATTTATGTATGGTGCATATGTAGTTTTAGAATTTTGGGGTAAGGCACATATTCCTACTTTGCACAATCTAGCAGCATTCACATAATACAAATTTGATTGCAGAATACATACATTTTAATACCCTCATTATAACCGCATTATAGATTCATACATTTGGAGCCTAAAATACACAAATGCATAGACACCTATTGATAGTGAAGTAAACGTATAACACAAACAAATGTGGAGACCACAGCACACACTTTGACCCTAGCATTCAAAACAAAAATGTGAAATCAAAAATTATAATAAAGAAATATATTTTTAATAGACATTGTTTTCATTTATTTTGTGTTGTTGATCTTGATACTTTTATATACTTGTGCTGTAGCTGGAGGTGAATAATTTTATGATGTAAAACTCTTAAATTTATATGAGTGATAGTGTCCAGAAATGTTCTGTTTTTCACTGACGGGTCTGTGTTGTGTTCTTACGGATAAACTTACACCGTACCACTCTCTTGAGCCCAGTAGGGGTCCTCTGGTGTCAGTGACACATGACAATATCCAGAAAGACTGAATATTTTAGCACTTTGGTAATGCTTATGCGATCAACCACAAAGGCTTCTTTTTAGTAAAAGAGAATATTATTTATAGACTTTAGTCCCAAAAGGGACAACAAAGAACAATAAGAGAAGAATAGAAACCACACAATTGTTAAATTAATGTTTTTTTTACTAATCTGATTATTCAGAGGGTCTGAAATGTATTACTTATCAACAAACTATAAGCATTTCTTCAGTAGAAGGAGTAGCAGGTCATGAATGTTCCCAATTTGTTGCCAAGGATTTTAAGATATGTATACATATAACTTGTGTTTTTGCAAACCCTACATTTTTTAATTTAGTTATTAAAGTTTGAGATGTTATTTGGTAATTTCATGTCCATGTTATATATTGGCATATGGAGATATTAAAAAAATATTTGTTATATAATTAAAGGACTTTAGGTCTGAATTAAAATATGAGTATAGTAATCTAATGAATTAATAAAAAAATAAAAAAATTGTTGTGAACTAATAAGTCTTAGTTTTTTTTAGCATAGATCTGACCCTAGATCATATTTGAAGTCATAGACGACAGAAAGATATTGAAAAGGACATAGCAGTGAGAAAAAAAAGCTCTAGTGTATTAAACGCATAGTTATATGCAAGCAGTAGTGCAATATTAAAATGCTCTAAGTACTGCAAAATAGTTAAACACATAGTTAATGTCACCTTCAGAGTATCAATGCAATGCACTATTTGGACTTATGGTTGCCACCCAGTCTGTATTTCTTTCATATAGGTGGCGAGAGTTCACGACCTGTAACGTATGGGATATACATTCCCACCTGAAGAAGGCAAAGTTTCCCAAACCCCAAAAAACCTATAAAACCCCTCACACCTCACTAATACCTTAGTTAGGGATTTAATTTCTCAGCAAAAAAAAAAAAGCTGTTTATTTTAATCCTTTGTTACTCGTGGACTTTTACATCTTGGGTATTATGTCTTATACGTAACAGATCGTGGACTCTCACCACCTATATGGAAAAAAACGTAATTTATATCTCACCTCATAAATTAATTTCTTTCATGGTGGCGAGAGTTCACGAGCCCCCACCCATTTGGGGTTGAATTTTTGTTTAAGCGCATCCTCGTTTTGGCTTTTACTCCTTCTAAACACCTTATCACTTGGCTATACATCAAACTAAGGTATGAGTGAGGTGGAAAGGGTGTAATAGACTTTTAGGGTTTGGGAAACTTTGCCTCCCCCAGGTGGGAATATATATCCCATACATAACAGGTCGTGGACTCTCGACACCATGAAAGAAATTAATTTATGAGTTGAGATATAAATGATGATTTTGCTGACATGGGTAGTATGTTCAAAATAAAGATTAGAAAAAAAGATACAGTCATAGTGACACTTCTTTTAAGTGTGTTAGACCAGTGTTTAATTCCAGTCCTCATGTAGCCCTAACAGGTCAGATTATTATGATATTTGATCTAGAGCACAGGTGAAATAATCAGCTGATCAATAACCATTGTTACTAACCGGTACTCACGAATCAGTTGATTTTTTTTTACCTGTGTTTTATTTTTAAAATATGGCCTGTTAGGGAACACTATGTTATTATATAATTATAAATCAATGATCAATCATTTAAAATCAGTCCTAGCAGATTTAATTCTTAATTTACGCTGTATAATTATCTATGCAAATGTTTGCTAATGAGCAGGACAGGTATTTCTTTGCAGAAAATGTGGCCAACCTTCTGGTACCTAAGTGAACACATCTGGTGAAATTTTGTCAAGAGAAAATTCTAGTTTAATTATACATTAAAGATGGGTATGATTGCATGTGACATCCGTAACATTGTAGGGCACATTGATTTCCTGTTTGTTAGAACACTTTAATTTATTTACTATATTTTCTTGGACATGCACAGGTTAACAAAAAAAAGACACACTGACTTATCAGAGCTTGCTCAAACTTTTAACGCCTTAGTAGATGTGAAACAGCCGTCTACCTTCCAAGTACCATAATCGGTTTCGGATCTAATTACTAAGCTATGGAATAAGCAGGTGTATCTTATATTCCGTCTGCTAAGTGCAAGAATATGTTTCCTCTCCCTTGTGCGAAATTGAAGACAGACTACAATTCCTGCTGACAGACTTTATGTTTAGGCCAGCTATCAGTGAAGCTGCAAATACCTAGATCTGATGTGATAGACTTTTCAGACCTTGTTGCTGAAGAAGCTGCTCTGAACGAGATCCAGCATTGCATGACAATAATCAAGACCACAAACCGCTTTATAGGTGATGCAACTGTAGAAATGCTAAGCATCAATGCGAAAAATGCTTTCATGGTCTGTTTTAGCTAGACAAGCATTATGACTAAAGGCCTGTTCTGCTGACGTGGTGTATAAGAGCAGACTATTATCTCTACCCTTTCAGGTAAAAATTTTGTTTGGACCAGGTCTGAAAGCAATTATTTCAACAGTAAGTGGAGGTAATGGAGCCTTCCTGGCACAAAACAAAGGCCAAAGGAAGAATTGGGTGCGCTGGATGCATTCTCTCCTTCATCAATCTTAGAAGGATAGAAAGGTCTAAACTGAAACATGCATGGGTGCATTTCAATATGAAATAGAACCATTTTTGCAAAATGCTTCTAGTAAAAGTTATTACTGTTTTTCTGTGGCATACGCACATATCCTGTGAGGGCCTGTGCACCAGTTTTCAAACACCACACCTTCTCAGAGAGCCAACAGCGGCTTGTATGACACAAATGATGTCTTCAGAGGCATAATACTCACTATCTTCAGGCTTTTGAACTTGAATACTGGTGCACAGGCCCTCAAAGGATATGTGCGTATGCTGTGGAAAAATGCTCATAACTTTTACTAGAAGCTTTTTTGCTAATGGAAGTATAATGCAAAAATGCTTCTATTTTAAATTGAAATGCATTTATGCACATTTCAGTTTTGACCTTTCTACCCTTTTAAGTATCAAAAGTCTTCATCCTTCTCAGAAGGCAGGTTCCCCCAAAACCTCTTAGAAACTCAACTCTACCTGGTCCAAATCCAAGAAGCCCACTCCTGCTACAAAATCATTTCTCAGGGGTATTGAATAGGTTTGTGTAAAGGTCCTGTAATTAATGGGAGTAATCACTACTGTTTAAGACTCAAAAATTAACCAGGCATTCTATTCTAACCTTTTCTTAATACCATCTTGGGTCTCAAAACTCTAAACAAGCTTCTGAAAGTACCAACTTTCAAGATGGAGACGATTCACACTATACTTCTTTTAGTGTAGAAGGGTCAGTTTATGTCTACCATTGGCTTCTATTTGCATAACCCGATTCACAAGGGTTATGTCTAGTTTATGGGATTTGCCTTCCTTAACTGTCATTTCCAATTTGTGGTGCTCCTATTCGGTCTGGCAACAGTGCCCAAGATCTTTACAAAAGTTGTAGGCGCCTTACTAGCTTTTGGTACGTGCTCTGGGAATCTCTGTAGCTCCTTACCTGGATAATATTACAATATTCTTGTACAGACACCATCTCTTGTCTTGTCAACCTCCAAAAGTGTTCCTTAAAGGGACACTATACACCAAATTTCATTTAACTGCATGCATTAGACACTACTGTAAAGAATAATATGCACAGATACTGATATAAAAATCCAGTATAAAACAGTTTAAAAAATTACTTAGAAGCTCCCAGTTTAGCTCTTTTAAAAGGATTAACTATTCAGATACTCCCCTCCCCCCTTCCTCTGCATATGAAAAGACAGGAGCAAGCTGGAGTAGGTATACGTCAGTATTCTCCTAAAACTTTGGGGCTTGGTTAGAAGTCTGAAAATCAGTGCAATGTTATTTAAAAATAAGCAAAACTATATTTAAAAAAACAAAACTGTATAGGCTATATAAATGGATCATCTACAAAACATTTATGCAAAGAAAAATCTAGTGTATAATGTCACTTTAACTCCTCAGACCCGATTCTCCTTTCTATGGTCTGTTCTCAGCTTCAGCTCAATCGTCTTCTTTCTGTTGCTCAATGCATGGAAGTTGAGGTCCTAATGGTTACTGCTCCAGATGCAGTCCCATTTGCTAGATTTGTTTATATTTTACAGCAGTGGAACAGAGATTATGAGGATCTGTCTCAAAAGATCCTGTTTAACATCAAGACCAGGCAGTCTTTAACATATTGGCATCCAGACCCTTTTCCAGAGGCCTCGTCTGCCAGTGTGGGTAGTGATCACCACAGGTGCCAGCCTGACAGGTTGGTATGCAGTACAGGGATCTCAGATAGTGCTAGTAGTTTTGTCTCCTTGGGAGGTAATCTTACCTGTAAACATTCTTGAACTAGCAATCTTCAAAGATCTTTAGAGTTGGTGTTTTCCAAATCACAGTGGCTTACATCAATAAAGTGTCCACAATTTTGCAATCTTCATCTTCTGTTTTTCCATCAGGATAAGGCTGTTCTTCGCAACCAGCTATTCTTTACTTTCTAAGGTATTCTTTACTTTCTATGGAGTATCTACTATCAAGAAATTGTGGCTCCCTTTTTATGTCCAGCTCCAAAGAGCGACTTCTTTTTAACCTGTTTTGTTGATTTTAGACTTTCGTTTTTGTTCATTCATTTTTCTGGACTTTGCAAAGGTCATAAAGCTACGGCAGTTAGCTTAGCTACTTGGCTTAAAGGGACAGTTTAGTCAAAATTAAACTTTCATGATTAAGATAGGGCATGCGATTTTAAACAACTTTCCAATTTACTTTTATCATTAAATTTGCTTTGTTCCCTTGGTGGTATTTTTGAAAAGCTAAACCTAGTTAGGCTCAAACTGATTTCTAAACCGTTTAAAACCACTTCTTAGCTCAGAGCATTTTGAAAGTTTTTCACAGTTGGACAGTGCTAGTCCATGTGTGTCATATGGATAACATTGTGCTTACTCCCGTGGAGTTATTTAGTAGTCTGCACTGATTGGCTAAACTGCATGTCTGTCAAAAGCACTAAGATAAAGGGGCAGTCTGCAAAGGCTTAGACACAAGGTAATCACAGAAGTACATACAGTATATTGATATAACTGTGTTGGTTATGCAAAACTGGGGAATGGGTAATAAAGGAATTATCCATCTTTTTAAACAATAAAAATTCTGGTGTAGACTGTCCCTTTAAGACTTTGATTCATAAGCCATACCTGCTTGCAGGGTAGACTTTCCCTAAACGCATTACTGCTCATTTCACTAGAGCAGCCACTTCTTGGGCCTTCCGTAATGAGGCTATCATAGACCAGATATGCAAGGCAGCAACATGGTCTTCATTACATACTTTTACAAAATTCTTTTTGTAAATGTAATGTCTTGTCGGCTCTCACATCTTATTAAAAAAAACAAAATTCATACTTTCCTGATAAATTAATTTCTTTCATGACGGTAAATCCACAAACCCCACCATTCTTTCTATACAGTTGGCGGCAAATCTGATCTTGCACTTCATTTGCTCCCCTTTGTTTTTTCCTGTTTTTTTTTTTTTAGTTTCCTTCCATCTGCTTGGCCATGTGTACAACTGAGGTATTCTAGGTGAGGTGGAGGGATTAAAACTCTGTTATGTAGAGGTGTAATCCCACATGTGATGTCTAATGGACTCTCACCATCATGAAATCAGTGTGATGGAGGCAAATTTTAACCACCGCTGGACTGTGTAAATTGTCTGTCAGCTTCTTTCTTATATGAAAATCACATTTTATTATGACTTCAGAATGCACTTTCATGTTGATTCCAAGTTGACTATTAACCAAATATGAGCTGTTAAGAAAATAAATCAATAAAAAAAACTGTTGCTGTTAGGTTGTGACAGTGTGACAGCAGTGCATTTTCCATGTCATTTTCCATATCACAGTAATTTGTATATTTGCCTTTAAAATGCAGCTGAAAATGAACAAACATGAAAAACTCCCATACTGAAATGTACAGAAATGGCATCATTTGAATAAACATGTTGCTCTTTCTTTCTATAGACCAGGACACCCCAGAGGAGATTGAGAGTGGCATGTCTCATCTTTCAGAGAATTCAGTCATTGACAGTAATGGCAAAAAAGATGCCCCAGTTGCAGATCCAGGCTCACGTACGTTCAGCATTTACACAAAAACTCTTAAAAAAGGGAAAATGCCCAAAAAGCTGCTAACGGATGCAGAATGACATCACGAATCATATGATTCATTTATGACATTATTAGTATTGGTAGCTATATATTAATCCATCATTTCTGCTCAGTCCTTTATTAGGATAGTGGCCGAGTGAAATTACACCTAGGGCAAATAAGGGAATAATAACTACTTAAAGGGACACTGAACTCATTTTTTTTCTTTTGTAATTCAGAAAGAGCATGCAATTTTAAGCAACTTTCTAGTTTACTCCTATTATCAATTTTTCTTTGTTCTCTTGCTATCATTGTTTGAAAAAGAAGGCATCTAAGCTTTTTTTTGGTTTCAGTACTCTGGACAGCACTTTTTTATTGGTGGATTAATTTATTCACCAATCAGCAAGGACAACCCAGGTTGTTCACCAAAAATGGGCACCAAAAATGGGCCGGCATCTAAACTTACATTCTTGCATTTCAAATAAAGATACCAAGAGAATGAAGAAAATTTGATAATAGGAGTAAATTAGAAAGTTGCTTAAAATTTCATGCTCAATCTAAATCACGAAAGAAAAATTTTGGGTACAGTGTCCCTTTAATGGAAATGTTCTTGTTGGGGGAATAGAGATGATGTGAGTAAAGGTCATGGGTGAGTTTTACATTGATCTTGGTTATTTTTATACGGTGTTAACTGTAAAGCTTTTGCACTTTTTCACCTTTGAAAGTATTTAATCCGGTAGGGTGATCTCTTACATAACATGTTTTTATTATATAGATCCTTCCTGGAATTTGATGGTTTTATTAAATTATGCCATTCTGTATAGGGGAAAGTAGAGTGTTCGTTTCTTTTTCTGAATTCAGCAGAAGTTAATTATTTTGTTCTTTACAAAAGTAAAAGTACACCAATATATAATTTTCATTTCTCCTATTGTTGTTTAGATCAACAGTCAACCTCTGTTATAAAATAATGGACTGAATATAGTTGAATCACTGAAATAAAAACATTGCCTTACAGAACGGCACATTTATTCCTTTAGGTAGTGAATCACTTCTATTAATACTAAATAAAACCAATAGCCAATGATACTGCAATGAATCATATCCCTAATGTACTCTACCTTGTCCTGATGTGCCATACTTGTAATATAGCATTCCCTTAATGACACCTAAATCTTATCATTTGGTACAAGCGCTACAGGAATAGCGTATTTTTTATCAAGCCCCAGTGGTGTGCATTATACTTGATATCCGTCATTAACACTCACTACATGGCAACCCGACACTTCAGTATAACATATTATTTTATCTACTCAATGCAACAGAAAGGTTGTCCTAGCTGCACTACCTCTCCTCATTTAATGGGTTTGTCTTCTAGCAGCAAGACCACCAAAATCATAACAGCCAGTTTGTTACAGGGACCATATTTTCTTCACTGCCCCTTATTTAGCTTGAGACTAAATAAATAATATGCTGTATCGCATTGTCCTAAGCAGCACATTTTTAAGAACCCATATAGCCATACAGTGATTTGTATTTTTGTTGTCACTAGAAATGTGGATGGAAAGTTGTGCTTATTCACAGACTAACATGAAAATTCCCAAATGAATCGCTGCTTTTTGTTACGGGTTGCTGGTTTATTTTCTATTTGCCACATCATTTTAGTATTTTTTTTGTGCATAATTTTAGTATTTGAGAGAAAGCATGATCATGCAAACTTAAAGGCCCATAAATATTCATGGGAAATTATACGTTACTTCAAAGTTATAATAATTCCATGTGAGGATTTTTATGTTTATGGACAAAGTGTTATTGTAATTCACATATACCTAGTATGTGACTGTGATTTTGTGCTGTGAACTAATTATTTACATGTCTGTCTTTCCTTTGTTCTCTTCAGACGAGGAGAAGAAAGCAGAACACCATGAGATTGGCCCGGCTCATTCTGGGCACCCATTAAATGCAAAAGGCAAGGCTTTATTATTCCTATGATGGATGTATCTGATCCTAATGTGTCCGAGACAGTGCTCTTTATTGAATGTTCTATAGATTAATCCATCCTTTTTTTTTTTCTTCAGACCAGGACATCCCAGAACAGCTTGATAGTGACCTGTCTCATTCCTCTGAGAATTTGGTCCCTAGAGATGTTGCAGTCGCTTCATATCCTGGCTCATGTAAGTTCAAAATTTCATACCAATTGCTTTAAAGATCCTAAAAGGATGTTAAAATCGATACTTCCTAACTCTGTAAAATGTATAATTAAGGAAAATATTGCAATATTCATTGTTTGTTTTGCCTACTTTTGTGAAAAACCTCTGAATATAGGTGTAGTTCTGCATTCTACAGGGGCTGGATTGAGGTTAACCAGAGCGTCACATTTTACACTGTAATTGCTTAGATCAGATCACAAACTCTTTTACGTCTGTCCCTAACTGTCCACTTCAAATGAGAGCAGTAATTTGGATTCAACCAAGCTTTTCAAGTGGTGTATCCCTGAACTGCTCTGAATTTGCCTAAATGCACAATTTTAACCAGCAGATTTCTGAATCTTTGTTGTTCTGCCTTCCAGAGTTTGTTGATAAATTATTTAATCATCAGACACTAACCTAAGGTGCTTTACATTGTCATGATGTACCAACATTGTAAAAAAAACATTCTCTTACTGGAACTTCCACCTTTTCAACTGCTACTCTTGTCACACTTTATGTTTTGTGCACAAACATTATTGAGCCAGGAATCGTGGTGCACTTTAAATCATGTCAACATTATTCCAATGCAAATTGGATGCAAGTTAAAACTAAATGAGTATCACCTAGATTACAAGTTTTGCGCTATAGAGGGTGTGAAACGAACACAACAAAAGTTGCGTTATTTCACCCTCCATAACGCTGCCATTACAAAAGTCACCTTGTGCGTGCGATATGGTTGTGATGAGCTCCATACCGCACAAAATCCAAGCACTGCTTTGACGTGCTCGTGCACGCTTTCCCCATAGACATCAATGGGAAGAAAGTGTTAGAAAAAAACCTAACACCTGCGATCGCAGAATAAAAAAGCTCTGTAACGCAACGCCATTGATACCCCTAATCTGCTGCCCCCAACATCGCCGACACCTACATAAACTTATTAACCTCTAATCTGCCGACATCGCTGCCACCAAAATAAATCTATTAACCCCTAATCTGCCTCCCCCGATATCGCTGCCACTATACTAAACCCCTATTCCCCCGCACCCCAACATTGCCCACACTATAATAAAGATATTAACCCCTATTGCGCTGCTCCCCGACATCGCTGCCACTAAATAAAGTTATTAACCCCTAAACCGACAGCCCCCCACATCGCAAAAAACTAAATAAAACTATTAACCCCTAAACCTAACACCCCCTATCCTTAAATTAAAATTACAAGATCCCTATCTTAAAATAAATAGTTTAAACTATAAATTAAACCAACATTACTATTATACTAAAATTAAAATAACTATCAATTAAATTACTCATTAAAAAAACCTAACACTACTAAAAAAATTAAATTTACAGTTACAAAAAATAAAAAAATTATTAATTACGAATAATAACAAACGAAATTATCCAAAATAAAAACAATTACACCTAATCTAATAGCCCGATCAAAATAAAAAAGCCCCCTTCCCCAAATAAAAAAACCCCTAGTCTACAATAAACTACCAATAGCCCTTAAAAGGGCCTTTTGTAGGGCATTGCTCTTTTCCCTGAAAAAAAAAAATACAAAGACCCCTCCCCAACAGTAAAACCCACCACCCAACCAACTCCCCCAAACAAAAAATCTAACTCTAAAAAAAAACTAAGCTACCCATTGCCCTGAAAAGGGCATTTGTATGGGCATTGCCCTAAAAAGGGCATTCAGCTCTTTAAAGACAAGCCCAAACCCTAATCTAAAAAAAAAAACACCCCAAAAAAGTTTAAAAAAACCTAACACTAACCCCCGACGATCCACTTACAGTTTTTGAAGTCCGGACATCTATCCTCATTCAGGCGGCAAGATCTACATCCATCCAGGCGGCATCTTCTATCTTCATCCAGGCGGCATCTTCTATCTAATATCTTCAGCCAGGCAGCATCTTCTATCTTCATCCCGGCGGCGCATAGTGGCTCTATCCTGAAGACATCCGGCGCAGAGCATCCTCTTCTTAAGGTCGCCGTTGTATACTGAATCTTCAATGCAAGGGAGCCTTTTCAAAATGGCGTCCCTTGCATTCCTATTGGCTGATTTTGATTTTTGAAATCCAAATCAGCCAATAAATAGGATTAGAGCTATTGAAATCCTAATGGCTGTTCAAATCAGCCAATAGGATGAGAGCTACTGAAATTCTATTGGCTATTCAAATTAGCCAATAGAATTTCAGTAGCTCTCATCCTATTAACTGATTTGAATTTCAAAAATCAAATCAGCCAATAGGAATGCAAGGGACGCCATTTTGAAAAGGCTCCCTTGCATTGAAGATTCAGTATACAGCGGCGACTGTATGAAGAGGATGCTCCGCGTTGGATGTCTTCAGGATGGAGCCGCTCTGTGCCGCCAGGATGAAGATAGAAGATGCCGTCTGGATAAAGATAGAAGACGCCACCTGGATGGATGAAGACCTCGCCCCCTGGATGAAGACTTCTTGCCGCCTGGATGAAGATGGATGTCTGAACTTCAAAAACTGTAAGTGGATCGTCGGGGGTTAGTGTTAGGTTATTTTAAACTTTTTTGGGGTGTTTTTTTTTTTTTTAGATTAGGGTTTGGGCTTGTCTTAAAAGAGCTGAATGAACTTTTAAGGGCAAGAAAAAGAGCTGAATGAACTTTTAAGGGCAAGAAAAAGAGCTGAATGAACTTTTAAGGGCAAGAAAAAGAGCTGAATGCTGGGGGGGGGTTTTACTGTTGGGGGGTCTTTGAATTTTTTTCATGGAAAAGAGCTGATTTCTTTAGGGCAATGCCCTACAAAAGGCCCTTTTAAGGGCTATTGGTAGTTTATTGTAGGCTAGTTTTTTTTATTTTGATAAGGCTATTAGATTAGGTGTAATTGTTTTTGTTTTGGATACTTTCGTTTGTTATTTTTCGTAATTTAGTATTTTTTGTAATTTTAGTATTTTTAATTTTTTGTAACTGTAGATTTAATTTTTTGTGGTGTTAGTTTTTTTTTAATGAGTAATTTTAATTTATTTAATTGATAGTTATTTTAATTTTATTATAATAGTAATGTTAGTTTAATTTATAGTTTAAACTTTATTTTTTTTAAGTTTTTATTTATTTTAAGATAGGGATCTTGTAATTTTAATTTAAAGTTAGGGGGTTGTTAGGTTTAGGGGTTAATAGTTTAATTTATTTTTTTGCGATGTGGGGGGCTGTCGGTTTAGGGGTTTATAACTTTATTTAGTGGCGGCGATGTCAGGGAGAGGTGGAATAGGGGTTAATATCTTTATTATAGTGTTGGCGATGTTGGGGTGTGGGGGAATAGGGGTTAATAACTTTAGTATAGTGGTGACAATGTCGGGGAGCAGCGGAATACGGGTTAATAAATTTTATTAGTGGCGGCGATGTCGGAAACGGCAGATTAGGGGTTAATAAGTTTAATATTGTATTTGCGATGCAAGAGGGAGTCGGTTTATGGGTTAATAGGTAGTTTATGGGTGTTTAGTGTACTTTGTAACACTTTAATTATGAGTTTTGTGTAACAGTTTTGTTGCGTAAAACTCATAACTACTGGTCTCAGATTGCGAAACGGATCGTGTCGGTATAGGCTGTAACGCAAGCTTTTTAGCCTCACCGCAAAACTTGTAATGGCAGCGCTATGGAAATCCCATTCAAAAACTTCATTTTTTTGAGTGCGGGACTGACATTACGTTACATGCTAAAAGGCTTGCAGTACAGCTATACCGACGAGACTCGTAATGGCTGCATTGCTGTTTTAACGCTGAAATGGCAATTTTTTCAGCTTTAAAACTCGAACGCAAAACTCGTAATCTAGGTGTATATACTTAATGATGTTGAGTGGACGCTTCGTGCAAACTATGATCTTCAGCTTGCACTTTCTGTTCTAGTAACCCCTTCACTACTCAAAACTTTTATATAAGTGTTTAGGTTCCTCTTAAAGGGACAGTCAACACCAGAATGTTTAATGTTTTAAAAGATACATAATCCCTTAAAGGGATACTGAAGACAATTTATTTTTCTTTCATGTTTCAGATAGAGCATGCAATTTTAAGCAACTTTCTAATTTACTCCTATTATCAATTTTTCTTCGTTCTGTTGGTATTTATTCCAAGTTCTTTTTATTGAAAAGCTTTAGAAATCACAGTATTAGAAACTAAAAAACATTAACATACCAGAAATGTAAAATAAAACATATCATGTGATCGTTAACAAACAACTGTTCTGTTGGTATTTTATTTGATAAAGCAGGAATGTAAGCATAGGAGCCAGCCCATTTTTGGTTCAGAACCCTGGATAGCACTTGCTGATTGCTAGGTACATTTAGCCACCAATCAGAAAGCTGTATCCAGGTGCTGAACCAAAGATGGGCTGGCTAGTTAGCTTACATTCCTGCTTTTTCAAATAAAGATACCAAGAGAACAAAAATTTATAACAGGAGTAAATTAGAAAGTTTCTTAAAATTGCATGCTCTACTCTGAATCATGAAAGAAAAAAAATGTGTTCAGAATCCCTTTAATTGCCCATTCCCCAGTTTTGCATAACCAACACAGTTATAATTACCTTGTATCTAAGCCTCTACAAACTGCCCCCTTATTTCAGTTCTTTTGACAGACTTGCATTTTAGCCAATCAGTGCTCACTCCTCGTTAAATTCACATGCATGAGCTCAATGTTATCTATATGAAATACATAAACTAACACCCTCTAGTGGTCAAATGCATTCAGATTAGAGACCGCCTTCAAGGTCTAAGAAATTAGCATATGAACCTCCTAGGTTTAGCTTTCAACTAAGAATACCAAGAGAACAAAGCAAAATTGGTGATAAAAGTAAATTGGAAAGTTGTTTAAAATAACATGGCCTATCTGAATCATGAAAGTTTTTTTTGGACTTGACTGTCTCTTTAAGGTTCTTTGTAATGTTGTGGTCAGTGATGTAATCTTTGAAATAATTTACTTCACCGTGGACATAAATATTTATGGAATTACTGGATGTTTTATTTATGAAATTGCTGGATGTTTTGTTTAAATGGTAATTAAATCTGTCCAATAATATAGATTTACAGTGACAATATAGTATAATTTATCATCCAAACCTTCAGGCAACTTCTTAAATGCATTTATCATAGAACAATTGTTCTAATTTTGTTTTGTCCGAAGCTTACCTTATGGCCCTTGTGTCGCATGGGTCAGAAAAGTACAGAATTCTGGTTCATGTGCTGTCACATCTGGGACATTAGTTAGACATCCACTTAGAGAAGGCAGAAACTATAAAAAGTGTTCAGTTGGCTGCACCCTTTCCTGTGCTCATCCTACTGCCTTTGGAGAAAGTTGTAGAGTTTTGCTCTAGCTCTATGGCAGTGATGGCCAACTTTTAGAAGCCTTAAGGTCCCCATATAAATGTATGGTTATTAAACAAAGAAATAATGTTTCCTAAAAATGTCCAGTGGCACACGGCTAGATTTAGGTAAGGGTGTGTAGGGTACCCTCTGTATGATGATTTTCATTACAGAGAGTTCTTCTGAATTGTGGTCTCCCCAAAGCTCACACGTTTAGCTCCACTTTTTCTTTGGGGCCACAAAAACTATTTTTAGTTCTGTTTTTCCCAGGGGCTAAAAAAACTAGTGCAGAGAATGCATGTAGCCCATGGGCTGCCGTTTGGCCATCTCTTCTTTATGGCATAGTTTAATTTACTGGCCTTTGGAACCCTATCTAACGACCACATATTAAGCTCTGGCAAGCTATACTGCAGCTATGAAGCTATCCAGGGCTTAATCATAACATAAGAATCTTCTTACATCTGGATGTCTCTATGGCTTTACCTATTTTTAAAGAAGCTTCCATCACATAGAATATATCAAAAAGGAATTTTGGGTGTTAGTGCAAAGTCCCTAATACCTTCTGGCATTGAAGACTTCAGAATGTGCAACAGCTACCCTGGGCACACAAGAACGGCCTAGTTTGCCTTATATTGTGTCCTTCTATTGTTTTTAAATACCACTGCCAATATTAATACTATTCTTTAAGGAAAAAGTATAGCATGTTTATTCATGGTGTAGACTGCTGTTGCTGTACAACTCGACAATTTGGTTGCTATTTCTTCTAAAGATGTGGTGAGTCCACGGGTTCATCTTAATTACTGTTGGGAATACCACTCCTCTCCAGCAGGAGAAGGCAAAGAGCACCACAGTAAAAACTGTTAAGTATCACTTCTCTACCCATAAACCCCAGTCATTCTCTTTGCCTCTATGTGCATGGAGGCGGTGAATTTTTTGTGTGTAATTAAAATTATATTTTCAAAGAAGATTGAGTCTTCAATCAAGCTACAGGGTATAACCCATCCCACGTTAGTCTTTGCAGTCAAGCTGTGGTGGTTTTAAAGCGGTGGAGAACTTGCAAAGTGGTGCTTGCTCCGTTTCTTTACCTAAGCTGTTCTGATTTTAGATATCTAAGTTTGTTACTTGGCTATCAATGTTATCCTAGTCGCTGTGAGGAGAATGTGTCCTCTCATATTAGGAGCTGTCGTCATGTCAGACAGCATAGCAGGTAAGTGCTGTTTTCCTTCCTATGGGGAGAGGGGCACTTTAGAATACATGTTTTATTTAATGTAAGGGACAGATAATCATGGGATGGGTGTTATTACTAGACATGCTTGCAGGCACAGGTTATAGAGACGTGAGACTGAAGAGTCTCAATGCTAATTATTTTTATTTGTGTTTTTAGCTGCACTGTTTATTATTAGTTAAACGGTTTGTTTTTTGCTTCAGTTTGCGGGCGGGTTTTGACCACGCCCACCTCCTTGTTCAGACCACAAGAGTGTTTTCGTGCCTTCAGACGTCGGTGATGTCATTGGGCCTACGCATTACGGCTCTGTGTGAATTTCTTGCTGCGTAGTGAGGAGCGCTTTAGGAGCGCAAGTGATACGTTGCAGGGTTGATCTGCTTCAAGTGGTGGTAAGAGCACCTCGGTATACTGAGGTGCGTTGGAAGGTTTTTTTCTGAGGTCATTTTATTAAAAGTGTTTATTAAACTCTTACACCTAGATTTAGAGATTTGCGGCTAAAGGAGTGCGTTAGCTACGCGTGTTTTTTTTCCCCGCACCTTTTAAATAACGCTGGTATTTAGAGTTCTCTGCGGGCTGCGTTAAGCTCCAAAAAGGGAGCGTAGAGCATAATTTACCGCCACTTCAACTCTCATTACCAGCGTTGCTTACGGTAGCGGCCAGCTTGAAAAACGTGCTCGTGCACGATTCCCCCATAGGAAACAATGGGGCAGTTTGAGCTGAAAAAAGCCTAACACCTGCAAAAAAGCAGCATTCAGCTCCTAACGCAGCCCCATTGTTTCCTATGGGGAAACAGTTTCTAAGTCTGCACCTAACACCCTAACATGTACCCTGAGTCTAAACACCCCTAACCTTACACTTATTAACCCCTAATCTGCCGCCCCCGCTATCGCTGACCCCTGCATTTTATTAACCCCTAATCTGCCGCTCCGTACACCGCCGCAACCTACGTTATCCCTATGAACCCCTAATCTGCTGCCCCCAACGTCGCTAACACCTACATTATATTTATTAACCCCTAATCTGACCCCCAATGTCGCTGCTACCTTACCTACACTTATTAACCCCTATTCTGCCGACCAGACCTCGCCGCTACTCTAATAAATGTATTAACCCCTAAACCGCCTCACTCCCGCCTCGCAAACCCTATAATAAATTTTATTAACCCCTAATCTGCCCTCACTAACATCGCCGACACCTAACTTCAAGTATTAACCCCTAATCTGCTGACCGGACCTCACCGCTACTATAATAAATGTATTAACCCCTAAAGCTAAGTCTAACCCTAACACCCCCCTAAATTAAATATAATTTAAATCTAACGAAATAAATTATTTCTTATTAAATAAATTAATCCTATTTAAAGCTAAATACTTACCTGTAAAATAAACCCTAATATAGCTAAAAATATAACGAAGAATTATATTGTAGCTATTTTAGGATTTATATTTATTTTACAGGCAACTTTGTATTTATTTTAACTAGGTACAATAGCTATTAAATAGTTATTAACTATTTAATAGCTACCTAGTAAAAATAATTACAAAATTACCTGTAAAATAAATCATAATCTAAGTTACAATTAAACCTAACACTACACTATCAATAAATAAATTAAATCAATTAACTACAATTACATACAATTAAATCAACTAAACTAAATTACAAAAAAAAAACCACTAAATTACAAAAAATAAAAAAAGATTACAAAAATTTAAAACTAATTACACCTACTCTAAGCCCCCTAAAAAATAACAAAGCCCCCAAAAATAAAAAAATGCCCTACCCTAATCTAAAATAAAAAGTTAACAGCTCTATTACCTTACCAGCCCTTAAAAGGGCCTTTTGCGGGGCATGCCCCAAAGAAATCAGCTCTTTTGCCTGTAAAAAATCATACAATATCCCCCCCAACATTACAACCCACCACCCACATACCCCTAATCTAACCCATCCAAACCCCCCTTAAAAAAACCTAACACTAAGCCCCTGAAGATCTCCCTACCTTGTATTCACCCAGCCGGGTATCACCGATCCGTCCAGAAGAGGGTCCGAAGTCTTCATCCAATCTGGCAAGAAGAGGTCCTCCAGAGGGTCCGAAGTCTTCATCCTATCTGGCAAGAAAAGGTCCTCCAGAGGGTCCAAAGTCTTCATCCAGGCGGCATCTTCTATCTTCTTCCATCCGGAGCGGAGCGGGTCCATCTTGAAGCAGCCGACGCGGAGCCATCCTCCCTCACCGACGGACTAACGACGAATGAAGGTTCCTTTAAATGACGTCATCCAAGATGGCGTCCCTCGAATTCCAATTGGCTGATAGGATTCTATCAGCCAATCGGAATTAAGGTAGGAAAAATCTGATTGGCTGATTGAATCAGCCAATCGGATTGAACTTGAATCTGATTGGCTGATTCAATCAGCCAATCAGATTTTTCCTACCTTAATTCCGATTGGCTGATAGAATCCTATCAGCCAATCGGAATTCGAGGGACGCCATCTTGGATGACGTCATTTAAAGGAACCTTCATTCGTTGTTAGTCCGTCGGTGAGGAAGGATGGCTCCGCGTCGGCTGCTTCAAGATGGACCCGCTCCGCTCCGGATGGAAGAAGATAGAAGATGTCGCCTGGATGAAGACTTTGGACCCTCTGGAGGACCTCTTCTTGCCGGATTGGATGAAGATTTCAGACCCTCTTCTGGACGGATCGGTGATACCCGGCTGGGTAAATACAAGGTAGGGAGATCTTCAGGGGCTTAGTGTTAGGTTTTTTAAGGGGGGTTTGGATGGGTTAGATTAGGGGTATGTGGGTGGTGGGTTGTAATGTTGGGGGGGTATTGTATGGGGTTTTTTCAGGCAAAAGAGCTGATTTCTTTGGGGCATGCCCCGCAAAAGGCCCTTTTAAGGGCTGGTAAGGTAATAGAGCTGTTAACTTTTTATTTTAGATTAGGGTAGGGCATTTTTTTATTTTGGGGGGCTTTGTTATTTTTTTAGGGGGCTTAGAGTAGGTGTAATTAGTTTTAAATTCTTGTAATCTTTTTTTATTTTTTGTAATTTAGTGTTTTGTTTTTTTTGTAATTTAGTTTAGTTGATTTAATTGTAGGTAATTGCAGGTAGTTTATTTAATTAATTAATTTATTGATAGTATAGTGTTAGGTTTAATTGTAACTTAGGTTAGGATTTATTTTACAGGTAATTTTGTAATTATTTTAACTAGGTAGCTATTAAATAGTTAATAACTATTTAATAGCTATTGTACCTAGTTAAAATAAATACAAAGTTGCCTGTAAAATAAATATAAATCCTAAAATAGCTACAATATAATTATTTGTTATATTGTAGCTATATTAGGGTTTATTTTACAGGTAAGTATTTAGCTTTAAATAGAATTAATTTATTTAATAAGAAATAATTTATTTCGTTAGATTTAAATCATATTTAACTTAGGGGGGTGTTAGGGTTAGGGTTAGACTTAGCTTTAGGGGTTAATACATTTATTATAGTAACGGTGAGGTCTGGTCGGCAGATTAGGGGTTAATACTTGAAGTTAGGTGTCGCCGATGTTAGTGAGGGCAGATTAGGGGTTAATAAATATTATGTAGGTGTCGGCGGTGTTAAGGGCAGCAGATTAGGGGTACATAGGGATAATGTAGGTGGCAGCGGTGTCCGGTCAGCAGATTAGGGGTTAAAAAATGTTATTACAGTGGCGGCGATGTGGGGGGGCCTCAGTTTAGGGGTACATAGGTAGTTTATGGGTGTTAGTGTACTTTATAGCACAGTAGTTAAGAGCTTTATAAACTGGCGTTAGCCCATAAAGCTCTTAACTCCTGACTTTTTTCTGCGGCTGGAGTTTTGCCGTTAGAGTTCTAAATACCAGCGTTAGGAAGATCCCATTGAAAAGATAGGATACGCAATTGGCGTAAGGGGATCTGCGGTATGGAAAAGTCGCGGCTGGAAAGTGAACGTTAGACCCTTTCCTGACTGACTCTAAATACCAGCGGGCGGTAAAAAGCAGCGTTAGGAGCCCTTAACGCTGGTTTTGACGGCTACCGCAGAACTATAAATCTAGGCGTTATTTTTTTATTGTTTAATTCTTGTTGTATATTTAACGCTAGAGAGTTTGAATAGAGGATAATACCAGTTATGTCTGATATGAATTCCACTCATTTCAATCCCTGTTTATTGTGTTTAGACGCATAAATTGCAGCTCCTATGCAGTTCTGTTCTTCCTGTGTTAAACAGACATTGCAGGGTAAAGACAAGTTTTTCAATGTTGAGCCTTATGTCTCTCAGGAGGATGTTGTCCAGGTAATGCCAGGATCTTCTCCTATTTCGCCCCAAGCCTCTATGGCAGCTAACACTGTGTCCTGCGGTTGCTCTTTAACTCCCAGCGGAGCATTTTTAAAGGCGAAGATTGCTGCACAGGTATCCTCAGCGATATCTTCAGCCTTAGCCGAGTTTCCCAGATTTTCAGGGAAGCGCAAGAGGAAATCTAAGGTTTCAGAGACTAGGGTTTCTGTTTCTAACGCTGACCCTCAGGTTTCTTTAAGAATGGAGGATGAGGAGAATTCTCGCTCAGAGGGTGAGATTTGAGATTCAGACAGTATAATGCCCTTCTCTGATAGTGAAGGTTCTTCCTTCAGGTTTAAGCTAGAACACCTCCAGGTGTTACTAAAGGAGGTTTTAGCTACTTTGGACAATTCTGATTCTCAGGCAGTAGTAACGCCTAAGAAGTCCAATAAACTTAATAGTTTCTTTGATGTTCCTTCCTCTTCGGAGGTTTTTCCGGTCCCAGATAGGGCTAAGGAAATCATAGCGCAAGAGTGGGAGAAACCAAGAATGGTTTTTAATCCATCTCCGGTGTTTAAGAAAATGTTTCCAGTACATTCTTCCATTACGGAGATTTGGTCTTCGGTACCCAAGGAAGAGGGTGCCATTTCCACTCTAGCCAAGAGTTCGACTATACCCATTGAGGATAGTTGAGCCTTCAAGGATCCTATGGATAAAAAGATGGAGGCTTATCTTAAGAAGATCTATGCACATCTTGGTCTTCAATGGCAACCAGTGGTCTGTATTTGCTACGGTGATTAGTGCTGCCTCATACTGGTTTGAGGCATTAACAGATTCTCTACATGAGGAAACGCCTCTTGACGAGATTCAGGACAGAATCAGAGCTCTCAGGTTCGCCAATTCCTATATTGCTGATTCGGTCCTCCAGGTCCTTAGATTGGGAGCTAAGGCTTCTGGTTTTGGCCAGACAGGCTTTATGGTTGAAGTCTTGGTCAGCTGATGTTTCATCAAAGGCTAAACTGATGACTCTTCCTTACAAGGGGAAGACCTTATTTGGACTGGGTTTGGCGGAAATCATTTCTTATGTTACAGGCGGAAAAGGGTCTTTTCTGCCACAGGATAAGATGAGCAAACCGAACGGACGTCAAAGTAATTTTCATTCTTTTCGCAACTTTAGAGGAAAGTCCTCGTCATCTTCGTCCAAGCAGGATAATAACAAGTCAGCCTGGAAACTGACTCAGTCCTGGAGTAAGAGTAAGGAGGCCAAAAAGCCCGCTACCGACTCTAAGCCTGCATGAAGGGTTTGCCCCCGATCCAGGCTTGGATCTAGTGGGGGCAGACTCTCTCAGTTCGCTCAAGTCTGGTTAAAGGACGTTCCAGACCCATGGGCAGTGGAAATTGTGTCTCAGGGCTACAGGTTAGAATTCAAGGGTTGTCCCCCCAGGGGCAAGTTTCACCTTTCCAGGTTATCTGCAGACCAGATAAAGAGAGAGGCGTTCTTGAGGTGTATTGAAGACCTCTTGGTCCTGGGGGTGATTGTTCCGGTTCCAAAGTTGGAACAGGATCTGGGTTTTTATTCAAACCTGTTCGTGGTTCCCAAAAAAGAGGAAACCTTCCGCCCCGATTCTAGACTTAAAATGTCTAAACAAATTCCTAAAGGTTCCATCTTTCAAGATGGAAACCATTCGGACAATTCTTCCTTTGATCCAAGAGGGTCAGCATATGATGACCATAGATTTGAAGGACGCTTACTTACATGTTCCCATCCACAGGGATCATCACAAGTTTCTGAGATTTGCATTTCTGGATCGTCATTTTCAGTTTGTGGCCTTGCCTTTCGGCCTTGCCACAGCTCCCAGAATATTCTCGAAGGTTCTAGGGGCACTTCTAGCGGTGGTCTGGTCAAGGGGGATAGCAGTGGCCCCCTATCTGGACGACGTTCTAATTCAGGCTCCCTCCTTTCCAAATACAGCATCTCACACGGAGATGTTACTCTCCTTCCTCTGGTCCCAAGGGTGCAAGGTAAATGTGGAAAAGAGTTCTCTGGTTCCAGCAACAAGAGTTGTGTTCTTAGGGACGATTATAGACTGTTCTGATGAAGATATTTCTGATGGAGACCAGAACAGTCAAGCTCCTATTGGCTTGTCGAGTCCTTCAGGAGACACTTCGTTCTTCAGTTGCTTAGTGTATGGAAGTAATTGGACTGATGTTGGCAGCCATGGACATCGTGCCATTTGCTCGTTTTCATCTGACAGCTTTACAGTTATGCATGCTCAATCAGTGGAACGGAGATTATCTGGATCTTTCTCCAAAGATAGTGTTGGATCAGAAGACAAAGGATTCTCTTCATTGGTGGCTTTCTCTGCAGCAACTGTCCCGGAGCACTTGTTTTCGCAGACCATCTTGGGTGATAGGGACTACAGACTCCAGCCTGATGGGCTGGGGGGCAGTCTGGAAATCCCTCAAAGCTCAGGGTCTTTGGACTCAGGAGGAGTCCAAACTACCGATCAACATTCTGGAGTTGAGAGCCATTTACAATGCGCTTTTAGCTTGGCCTCGAACCAGTTCATCAGATTCCAATCAGACAACATAACATCAGTAGTGTACATCAACCATCAGTGGGGAACACGAAGTTCCCTAGCGATTAGGGAGGTGTCTCGGATCATTCAGTGGGCGGAAGACCACTGTTGTTGTCTGTCAGCCATCCACATCCCGGGAGTAGACAACTGGGAAACTGATTTTCTAAGCAGGCAGACTTTCCATCCGGGGGAATGGGAACTCCATCCGGAAGTGTTCTCCAAACTGGTATGCAGATGGGGGATGCCGGAGTTGGATCTCATGGCGTCCTGCCAAAATGCAAAGCTTCCAAGGTACGGTTCCAGGTCAAGGGACCCTAAGGTCTTTCTAATAGACGCCCTGGTAGTTCCGTGGCACTTCCAGTTGGCTTATCTGTTTCCTCCGTTTGCCCTCCTGTCTCGGGTGATTGCCGGCATAAGACAGGAACAAGCATCAGTGATTCTAATCGCCCCAGCTTGGCCTCGGAGAATCTGGTATGCAGATCTAATGGAGATGTCAACTCTACCTCCATGGAAGCTTTCCCTGAGGAAGGACCTTCTTCAGGGGCCTTTTCTTCATCCAAATCTTGTTTCTCTGAAGCTAACTGCTTGGAGATTGAACGCTTGATTCTATCTAAGCGGGGGTTTTCAGAGTCAGTGATTTAGACACTGTTCTAGGCTCATATGCCAGTCACTAGAAGGATTTACCATAAGATATGGAGGAAATATCTTTTTTGGTGTGAAGCTAAAGGATATTCTTGGAGTAAGGTTAGGATCCCAAGAATATTATCCTTTCTTCATGAAGGTCTGGATAAAGGCTTGTCTGTTAGTACTCTAAAGGGTCAAATTTCGGCCTTATCAGTCCTTTTACACAAACATTTGGCAGATGTTCCGGACGTTCAGTCTTTTTGTCAGGCCTTAATCAGAATTAGGCCGGTGTTTAAGGCGATGGCTCCTCCTTGGAGCTTTAATCTTGTTCTTAAGGTTTTACAACGGTGTCCGTTTGAGCCGATGCATTCCCTAGACATTAAACTTTTGTCTTGGAAAGTTTTGTTCTTGTTGGCTATTTCTTCCGTTCGGAGAGTATCTAAACTCTCCGCTTTACAGTTTGATTCTCCTTATCTCATTTTTCATGCTGATAAGGCTGTTCTTCGTACTAAGTTGGGATTCCTTCCCAAGGTTGTATCCACTAAGAATATTAATCAGGAAATTGTTGTTCCTTCCCTGTGTCCGAAGCCTTCTTCAGACAAGGAGCGCTTGCTGCATAATCTGGATGTGGTTCGCGCACTTAAGTTTTACTTGAGAGCGACTAAAGACTTTCGGAAGTCTTCAGCTTTATTTGTTCGTTTATCTGAGAAGTATAGAGGTCAGAGAGCGTGTGCCTCTACTCTAGCTCTTTGGTTGAGGAGTGTGATCCCCAGGGCTTATAAATCCTCTGGGAAACAGCCTCCAGAGAGGATTAAGGCTCATTCCACCAGAGCCATAGCCTCTTCTTGGGCTTTCAAAAATGAAGCCTCTATGGAGCAGATTTGCAAAGTTGCAACTTGGTCGTCTTTGCATACTTTTTCAAAATTTTACAGATTTGATACTTCTGCCTCGGCTGAGACAGCTTTTGGGAGAAAGGTTCTTCAAGCGGTGGTGCCTTCTGTTTAGGCATGCTGGTTTTTTTTTTATCCCTCCCTATTCATCTGTGTACTCTAGCTTGGGTATTGGTTCCCAACAGTAATTAAGATGAACCCGTGGACTCACCACATCTTTAGAAGAAAACTAAATTTATGCTTACCTGATAAATTTATTTCTTCAAGATGTAGTGAGTCCACCGACCCACCCTTTGTTTTTTGGGTAATTGTTTTAGGTTTTTGACTAAACCTCAGTCACCTCTGCACCTTGTGTTACTTTCCTTTCTCTATTTACTTTCGGTCGAATGACTGGGGTTTATGGGTAAGGAAGGGATACTTAAAGGACCAGTCAACACATTAGATTTGCATAATCAACAAATGCAAGACAATGCAATAGCACTTAGTCTGAACTTCAATGAGTAGTAGATTTTTTTTATAACAAATTTCAAAGTTATGTATATTTCCACTCCCCTTGTACCATGTGATAGCAATCAGCCAATCACAAATGCATATACGTATAGTCTGTAAATTGTTGCACATGCTCAGTAGGATCTGGTGAATTATAAAATTGTAAATATAAAAGACTGTGCACATTTTTTTTAATGGAAGTAAATTGGAAAGTTGCTTAAACTTACATGCTGTATCTGAATCATGAACATTTAATTTAACCTGAGTGTCCCTTTAACAGTTTTTTACTGTGGTGCTCTTTGCCTCCTCCTGTTGGCGAGGAGTGGTATTCCCAACAGTAATTTAGAAGAACCAGTGGACTCACCACATCTTGAAGAAATAAATTTATCAGGTAAGCATAAATTTATTTTTTTTTTGGTTGTATTTTATTGACTGTTCAAAGCACTTTTGTCCAGGCCAATTGGGAGGCGCTCAGCAGTTACTCTCATTGTGACTCTTGCAGTACTTTAGAGGCTTGACAATTTACTCCTCGGTGCAAGAGCTTTTCTCCTGCAAAAATTGTTTCATGCACCAATAAAATTATCCCCCAAACACACACACAGCAACCCCACTCTACTTAAATGCTCCTGCAGGACACAGTAACATTCTATTTTATGTCTTTCTTGCATGGTTAATATTGGCAGTGGCAAGGTTAATCATATTGCATGTGCACAGCAGCACCCTAGTTAAGTTGCTTCCATTACATAACTGTTGGAGGTTTGTGGCTTATTTAACAAGCACGTGGATGGTGCATACAGTGTTCTGCTAGTGACGTCTTTTATTTTACTATTTTGTCCTTTAATTTACAATTTATCTACTATAATGATAATTATGCTGTTAAGCCATTATTTCACATACAATACATACACTTTTCTGCTTATCACCCAGTTCATACTATAACCTGTCCTTGTAATTGCTTAGCTTATGCTATTAGCTTTCCTACGTAATACAAAGACTCTACTCATTATCTGTTTTGTTCAGCCTGTTATGTCCTTATGTCATGTGAAACTCATCTTGTTTGCATCCTTTCAGCATATATAGTTCTTCTTAAAGCCAGACATGTGTGTTTGTAAAGTGATGTATGTTGAATAATACAAATATGGTTCATGTGCTATATGTAGCTGTAATCAAGCTAATTGAATGCCACGCGTATAACATTGTGGTTTAATTGTAATATCGGCTAATATTTTAGTATCTCATTTTGTAAACCCAGGGCAAGTTCTACCTTGTCACTTATAACAGAATGATAATTCCTGTGATCTGTACACGCCAGAACTATACATTTATATAATCTATGCATCTGTGTAGGTGTTTTCATAGGGATAATACCACATATTGCTGTGTTCCACTGTTTCATTCTTCAACATGTCCATGTTTGCAGATTATATTCCGTTTTCATTGCAAGTATCTGTAGCTTACAGTAAAAAGACTTAGGAGAAATAGACAATCAGATACGATCTATGAAGAACAAACAGGGGAACTTATGAACAGATTGACTAAGAGAGGCTACATGAAAACACATGTTAAGGCCACTTTTGAGTCGAGAAATCCTAAAGAGACAGGCAAATGAGATTTTAGGAATAAGAGTCGTCGGTTTGATAGAAACACGATAGTTTTCTCAACTGAGTATTCTGTACAATTTAACAAGATTTGTGGAATTTTGAAGAGAAATCTGAAACTACTAGAAGGAGATGATGTTTTGTCCCCCATTGTGGGAAGTCACAGACTTGTCTCCAAGAAAGCACTCACCCTGGCAACCATGTTGACACCTAGTTTAATTAGAAATCCAGTCACAGATTCCAGAACGTGGTTGGGTAAATTTGGTACCTTTTAGGTGTACGGCTAGATCTTGCCTTACCTGTAGGAAGATTGCTCTAGGTGACAACTTTATGAGTAGTGTTACATGTAAAGAATATAATATTAAACATTACGCTAACTGTGGAACTACATTCGTAGTGTGTCTACTGGAATGTACCCTCTATTTCCAGCAATATGTAGGACAAACAACTAGACATTTGAGGTCAAGAGTGGGTGAACATATGAGGGACGTTAAAGGGACATTAAACACTTTGGGATGGTAATATAAAATGATAAATTGTATATAATAAAACAACTCTGCAATATACTTTCATTATTTATTTTGTCCTCTTTGCCTGTAATTCCATTCTGAAATTGTGAGCTTTTCAGTTCCTGTTAGAAATGGAAGTGCAGAACACTGTTAAATCCAGCACAACCTTGGCTGCACACTCTAGTGAAATTTTATAACCGTCCCTAATTGGCCACAGCAGAGAAGGTAACACAAGTTACAACATGGCAGCTCCCAGTGTTTTATAGACACTAAAACTTTACACTTATTTTGTCACTTTTTAAACAACTAATGAAACTTTAAAAAATACATCTACATGTTAGTCATGGACTAATCTTTTCTTTGAATGCATCATTCTATCTAGAATGTATTTAGTGTTTAATGTCCCATTAAGAACTACAATAAAGATTCTGCAATAGAAGTACATTTCAATAGCACACACATGTGTAATACCTCCAATTTTACCATCAGGGTTATTGATATTGTTAAAACGCCTCCTAGGGGAGGTAATAAATATAAAATATTGTCCAGGAAAGATCTATTCTGGATTTATCATCTTAAGACCAGGACCCCTGGTCTAAATAGGAAATGGGACATCCGGTTCTTTGTAGAATAAGGTCTGGTTATGAAGTTATTTGGGATGTATATATGAACATATATATTTTTATATATATATACACATATATATAAATGTGGGTATATTATTATTTGTGTACTTGCATGTGGATGTATAGGGGCAGATTTGTTTATGTGCGTATATGTGACCAACAATTGTTAAAATGTATATGCATATGCTTGGAGAGATACCATAATAATCATCCCTGTTCTTTGTTTAATACTAATGAGGAATGAGCATATTTCTGAATTTTTTGCAACTAACATTAACTTGTCAGTTTATAAGACTGGGACTCGGTTTGGTGTTACTCACATACACATATATGTATTTTTAATTGTATATGTATTTTCTTACTGTATATATGATCTGTATTTAACCATATTGCTCAGTAGCCTTGCTTCTATTGAAGGGTTATTTCTCCAACATAGGTGTGTCCGGTCCACGGCGTCATCCTTACTTGTGGGATATTCTCTTCCCCAACAGGAAATGGCAAAGAGCCCAGCAAAGCTGGTCACATGATCCCTCCTAGGCTCCGCCTACCCCAGTCATTCTCTTTGCCGTTGTACAGGCAACATCTCCACGGAGATGGCTTAGAGTTTTTTAGTGTTTAACTGTAGTTTTTATTATTCAATCAAGAGTTTGTTATTTTGAAATAGTGCTGGTATGTACTATTTACTCAGAAACAGAAAAGAGATGAAGATTTCTGTTTGTATGAGGAAAATGATTTTAGCAACCGTCACTAAAATCCATGGCTGTTCCACACAGGACTGTTGAGAGCAATTAACTTCAGTTGGGGGAACAGTGTGCAGTCTCTTGCTGCTTGAGGTATGACACATTCTAACAAGACGATGTAATGCTGGAAGCTGTCATTTTCCCTATGGGATCCGGTAAGCCATGTTTATTACGATCGTAAATAAGGGCTTCACAAGGGCTTATTAAAACTGTAGACTTTTTTTGGGCTAAATCGATTCATTATTAACACATATTTAGCCTTGAGGAATCATTTTATCTGGGTATTTTGATATAATAATATCGGCAGGCACTGGTTTAGACACCTTATTCTTTAGGGGCTTTCCCAAAGCATAAGCAGAGCCTCATTTTCGCGCCGGTGTTGCGCACTTGTTTTTGAGAGGCATGGCATGCAGTCGCATGTGAGAGGAGCTCTGATACTTAGAAAAGACTTTCTGAAGGCGTCATTTGGTATCGTATTCCCCTTTGGGCTTGGTTGGGTCTCAGCAAAGCAGATACCAGGGACTGTAAAGGGGTTAAAGTTCAAAACGGCTCCGGTTCCGTTATTTTAAGGGTTAAAGCTTCCAAATTTGGTGTGCAATACTTTTAAGGCTTTAAGACACTGTGGTGAAAATTTGGTGAATTTTGAACAATTCCTTCATGTTTTTTCGCAATTGCAGTAATAAAGTGTGTTCAGTTTAAAATTTAAAGTGACAGTAACGGTTTTATTTTAAAACGTTTTTTGTACTTTGTTATCAAGTTTATGCCTGTTTAACATGTCTGAACTACCAGATAGACTGTGTTCTGAATGTGGGGAAGCCAGAATTCCTATTCATTTAAATAAATGTGATTTATGTGATAATGACAATGATGCCCAAGATGATTCCTCAAGTGAGGGGAGTAAGCATGGTACTGCATCATTCCCTCCTTCGTCTACACGAGTCTTGCCCACTCAGGAGGCCCCTAGTACATCTAGCGCGCCAATACTCCTTACTATGCAACAATTAACGGCTGTAATGGATAATTCTGTCAAAAACATTTTAGCCAAAATGAACACTTATCAGCGTAAGCGCGGCTGCTCTGTTTTAGATACTGAAGAGCATGACGACGCTGATAATAATATTTCTGAAGGGCCCCTAACCCAGTCTGATGGGGCCAGGGAGGTTTTGTCTGAGGGAGAAATTACTGATTCAGGGAACATTTCTCAACAGGCTGAACCTGATGTGATTGCATTTAAATTTAAGTTGGAACATCTCCGCATTCTGCTTAAGGAGGTATTATCCACTCTGGATGATTGTGACAAGTTGGTCATCCCAGAGAAACTTTGTAAAATGGACAAGTTCCTAGAGGTGCCGGGGCTCCCAGAAGCTTTTCCTATACCCAAGCGGGTGGCGGACATTGTTAATAAAGAATGGGAAAGGCCCGGTATTCCTTTCGTCCCTCCCCCCATATTTAAAAAATTGTTTCCTATGGTCGACCCCAGAAAGGACTTATGGCAGACAGTCCCCAAGGTCGAGGGAGCGGTTTCCACTTTAAACAAACGCACCACTATACCCATAGAGGATAGTTGTGCTTTCAAAGATCCTATGGATAAAAAATTAGAAGGTTTGCTTAAAAAAATGTTTGTTCAGCAAGGTTACCTTCTACAACCAATTTCATGCATTGTCCCTGTCGCTACAGCCGCATGTTTCTGGTTCGATGATCTGATAAGAGCGGTCGATAGTGATTCTCCTCCTTTGGAGGAAATTATGGACAGAATCAATGCTCTCAAATTGGCTAATTCTTTCACCCTAGACGCCACTTTGCAATTGGCTAGGTTAGCGGCTAAGAATTCTGGGTTTGCTATTGTGGCGCGCAGAGCGCTTTGGTTGAAATCTTGGTCGGCTGATGCGTCTTCCAAGAACAAGCTACTTAACATTCCTTTCAAGGGGAAAACGCTGTTTGGCCCTGACTTGAAAGAGATTATCTCTGATATCACTGGGGGTAAGGGCCACGCCCTTCCTCAGGATCGGCCTTTCAAGGCAAAAAATAAACCTAATTTTCGTCCCTTTCGTAGAAACGGACCAGCCCAAGGTGCTACGTCCTCTAAGCAAGAGGGTAATACTTCTCAAGCCAAGCCAGCTTGGAGACCAATGCAAGGCTGGAACAAGGGAAAGCAGGCCAAGAAACCTGCCACTGCTACCAAGACAGCATGAAATGTTGGCCCCCGATCCGGGACCGGATCTGGTGGGGGGCAGACTCTCTCTCTTCGCTCAGGCTTGGGCAAGAGATGTTCTGGATCCTTGGGCGCTAGAAATAGTCTCCCAAGGTTATCTTCTGGAATTCAAGGGACTTCCCCCAAGGGGGAGGTTCCACAGGTCTCAGTTGTCTTCAGACCACATAAAAAGACAGGCATTCTTACATTGTGTAGAAGACCTGTTAAAAATGGGAGTGATTCATCCTGTTCCATTAAGAGAACAAGGGATGGGGTTCTACTCCAATCTGTTCATAGTTCCCAAAAAAGAGGGAACGTTCAGACCAATCTTAGATCTCAAGATCTTAAACAAGTTTCTCAAGGTTCCATCGGTCAAGATGGAAACCATTCGAACTATTCTTCCTTCCATCCAGGAAGGTCAATTCATGACCACGGTGGATTTAAAGGATGCGTATCTACATATTCCTATCCACAAGGAACATCATCGGTTCCTAAGGTTCGCATTCCTGGACAAACATTACCAGTTTGTGGCGCTTCCTTTCGGATTAGCCACTGCTCCAAGGATTTTCACAAAGGTACTAGGGTCCCTTCTAGCTGTGCTAAGACCAAGGGGCATTGCTGTAGTACCTTACTTGGACGACATTCTGATTCAAGCGTCGTCCCTTCCTCAAGCAAAGGCTCACACGGACATTGTCCTGGCCTTTCTCAGATCTCACGGATGGAAAGTGAACGTGGAAAAGAGTTCTCTATCCCCGTCAACAAGGGTTCCCTTCTTGGGAACAATAATAGACTCCTTAGAAATGAGGATTTTTCTGACAGAGGCCAGAAAAACAAAGCTTCTAGACTCTTGTCGGATACTTCATTCCGTTCCTCTTCCTTCCATAGCTCAGTGCATGGAAGTGATCGGGTTGATGGTAGCGGCAATGGACATAGTTCCTTTTGCGCGCATTCATCTAAGACCATTACAACTGTGCATGCTCAGTCAGTGGAATGGGGACTATACAGACTTGTCTCCGAAGATACAAGTAAATCAGAGGACCAGAGACTCACTCCGTTGGTGGCTGTCCCTGGACAACCTGTCACAAGGGATGACATTCCGCAGACCAGAGTGGGTCATTGTCACGACCGACGCCAGTCTGATGGGCTGGGGCGCGGTCTGGGGATCCCTGAAAGCTCAGGGTCTTTGGTCTCGGGAAGAATCTCTTCTACCGATAAATATTCTGGAACTGAGAGCGATATTCAATGCTCTCAAGGCTTGGCCTCAGCTAGCGAGGGCCAAGTTCATACGGTTTCAATCAGACAACATGACAACTGTTGCGTACATCAACCATCAGGGGGGAACAAGGAGTTCCCTAGCGATGGAAGAAGTGACCAAAATCATTCTATGGGCGGAGTCTCACTCCTGCCACCTGTCTGCTATCCACATCCCAGGAGTGGAGAATTGGGAAGCGGATTTTCTGAGTCGTCAGACATTGCATCCGGGGGAGTGGGAACTCCATCCGGAAATCTTTGCCCAAGTCACTCAGCTGTGGGGCATTCCAGACATGGATCTGATGGCCTCTCGTCAGAACTTCAAAGTTCCTTGCTACGGGTCCAGATCCAGGGATCCCAAGGCGGCTCTAGTGGATGCACTAGTAGCACCTTGGACCTTCAAACTAGCTTATGTGTTCCCGCCGTTTCCTCTCATCCCCAGGCTGGTAGCCAGGATCAATCAGGAGAGGGCGTCGGTGATCTTGATAGCTCCTGCGTGGCCACGCAGGACTTGGTATGCAGATCTGGTGAATATGTCATCGGCTCCACCTTGGAAGCTACCTTTGAGACGAGACCTTCTTGTTCAGGGTCCGTTCGAACATCCGAATCTGGTTTCACTCCAGCTGACTGCTTGGAGATTGAACGCTTGATTTTATCGAAGCGAGGGTTCTCAGATTCTGTTATTGATACTCTTGTTCAGGCCAGAAAGCCTGTAACTAGAAAGATTTACCACAAAATTTGGAAAAAATATATCTGTTGGTGTGAATCTAAAGGATTCTCTTGGGACAAGGTTAAGATTCCTAGGATTCTATCCTTCCTTCAAGAAGGATTGGAAAAAGGATTATCTGCAAGTTCCCTGAAGGGACAGATTTCTGCCTTGTCGGTGTTACTTCACAAAAAACTGGCTGCTGTGCCAGATGTTCAAGCCTTTGTTCAGGCTCTGGTTAGAATTAAGCCTGTTTACAAACCTTTGACTCCTCCTTGGAGTCTCAATTTAGTTCTTTCAGTTCTTCAGGGGGTTCCGTTTGAACCCTTGCATTCCGTTGATATTAAGTTATTATCTTGGAAAGTTTTGTTTTTAGTTGCAATTTCTTCTGCTAGAAGAGTTTCAGAATTATCTGCTCTGCAGTGTTCTCCTCCTTATCTGGTGTTCCATGCAGATAAGGTGGTTTTACGTACTAAACCTGGTTTTCTTCCAAAAGTTGTTTCTAACAAAAACATTAACCAGGAGATTATCGTACCTTCTCTGTGTCCGAAACCAGTTTCAAAGAAGGAACGTTTGTTGCACAATTTGGATGTTGTTCGCGCTCTAAAATTCTATTTAGATGCTACAAAGGATTTTAGACAAACATCTTCCTTGTTTGTTGTTTATTCTGGTAAAAGGAGAGGTCAAAAAGCAACTTCTACCTCTCTCTCTTTTTGGATTAAAAGCATCATCAGATTGGCTTATGAGACTGCCGGACGGCAGCCTCCCGAAAGAATCACAGCTCATTCCACTAGGGCTGTGGCTTCCACATGGGCCTTCAAGAACGAGGCTTCTGTTGATCAGATATGTAGGGCAGCGACTTGGTCTTCACTGCACACTTTTACCAAATTTTACAAGTTTGATACTTTTGCTTCTTCTGAGGCTATTTTTGGGAGAAAGGTTTTGCAAGCCGTGGTGCCTTCCATTTAGGTGACCTGATTTGCTCCCTCCCTTCATCCGTGTCCTAAAGCTTTGGTATTGGTTCCCACAAGTAAGGATGACGCCGTGGACCGGACACACCTATGTTGGAGAAAACAGAATTTATGTTTACCTGATAAATTACTTTCTCCAACGGTGTGTCCGGTCCACGGCCCGCCCTGGTTTTTTTAATCAGGTCTGATAATTTATTTTCTTTAACTACAGTCACCACGGTACCATATGGTTTCTCCTATGCAAATATTCCTCCTTAACGTCGGTCGAATGACTGGGGTAGGCGGAGCCTAGGAGGGATCATGTGACCAGCTTTGCTGGGCTCTTTGCCATTTCCTGTTGGGGAAGAGAATATCCCACAAGTAAGGATGACGCCGTGGACCGGACACACCGTTGGAGAAAGTAATTTATCAGGTAAACATAAATTCTGTTTTTTACCTCCATGTATGTGGGTTTTTTACAAGCATTTTAATTGGAGGATATCCCTTTAAATGAAGCAGGCTGAGCAATGTGGATTACCTATGACTAAGTACTCGGTGTAGGCACGAAACGTGTCAGGTGATCGCTTGTGTCACACTTCCGTTCTGTGTAAATAAAGGATTTGATTTTATGCTTCAGAGTGCTGGCTGTTTTTTCTCCTTTTTGTGATACTACGGATAACTCATCTGCTTCGGTCGCACCCCGCAGCAGCATGGGAGTTGTAGTCCGCCTCTCCCTCTTCCAAGTTCCGGTATCGAGTGGCGTGTGAGTAGTACGTTGTAGCAGCGGTATCTGATTTGATGTACAGTAAAAAGTTATATGCTCTTTTATGTACAATGAAACTTTGAACCAGCAGAGAGAGCTAAAATGCAACCACTATGGTATGCTAATATCATTCACACACATCCATATCACCTCTATAATGCATGTGTTTTTGTGCTGTTATTAGAGTTAGCTGGGTATCTATTAGTGCTTTGTGTTAATATTGTGAGCAGTGAATATTGTGTCAGCAGAAACTAAGTATAGTGGATATAAAAAGTCTCTATACATCCTTATGAAATTGTTGTTATTTCTGTCTTTACTATTTAACAACCTGCAATGTGAATGTCAGACTTTTTCCATCTGTAAAGTGATCTTTAACTATTTGTTTTTTATTGTGCTGCTTGGAACTTTGAGAAAAGCAAAAGTAACAACGTTATTTACAATGCTTGATATATTTTGCAGCCCCCTCTTGTGAAAAGTAGAATATTTACATTACGATTACAAATGTTACCTGTTATGAAATGACAGAGGTGTATATATCTTTTTCTGTGGGGATACTCACTGGTACTGAATACCACTACCTCTGTCATCTCATATAGAAATATATAGATATGTATTGTATGGTATTTTTTTTAAAAAAAACTTGCTTACCAATTCTAAGTGTCCACTATATTCTTTGTGTATGCATTTGATTTACTAAGAAATATGTTTTCAGTAAACTTCATGAGTTTGCATTGAAGATCTTTAGAAACTAAATTAATATTCAAGATGTTTTCTGTACGGAAATGTCCTAATGGAATATTCTCCATCAAATCTTTTTTAGTGAATAGTCTGGTTCAGCATCATACAGGCATTCCAAACAGACCAGCACAAACAGAAGATGAAAGCAGTCAGACTGACACACAACAGGATTTTGATCAAAAAGGAGAATCTAATGTTCCTGAGAAAGAAAAGGACCTACACGAGGTACTTACTCTTGCATGTAAACTTAACGTTACATATGTGTTGTCGTGCATATGAAAGCGCAATCTTATTTTTCCTCAGGATACTTACGTTGTGACTAAAGAAGATGTAGCCCTCATACAGTTATAAATTCCTAACAAAACTGCTTATTGCATAAAATAGCTCATTAGTTATATTTCTTTCATGTAATTAGCAAGAGTCCATGAGCTAGTGACGTATGGGATATACATTCCTACCAGGAGGGGCAAAGTTTCCCAAACCTTAAAATGCCTATAAATACACCCCTCACCACACCCACAATTCAGTTTTACAAACTTTGCCTCCCGTGGAGGTGGTGAAGTAAGTTTGTGCTTAGATTCTACGTTGATATGCACTTCGCAACAGGTTGAAGCCCGGTTTTCCTCTCAGAGTGCAGCGAATGTCAGAGGGATGTGAAGAGAGTATTGCCTATTCGAGAACAATGGTCTACCTCTAGGGGATCTATTTCATAGGCTCTCTGTTATCGGTCGTAGAGATTTCTTCTCCTACCTCCCTTTTCAGATCGACGATATACTCTTATATAACATTACCTCTACTGATTCTTGTTTCAGTACTGGTTTGGCTATCTGCTATATGTAGAGGAGTGTCCTGGGGTAAGTATGTCTTATTTTTTGTGACACTCTACGCTATGGTTGGGCACTTATGTAAAGTTCTAAATATATGTCTATAAACTTATATTTGCCTTGATTCAGGATAAACGGTATTCCTTATTTCTCCTGTTAAGTGTAGTCAGTCCACGGGTCATCATTACTTCTGGGATATTAACTCCTCCCCAACAGGAAGTGCAAGAGGATCACCCAAGCAGAGCTGCTATATAGCTCCTCCCCTCTACGTCACACCCAGTCATTCTCTTGCACCCAACTAATAGATAGGATGTGTGAGAGGACTGTGGATCATTCACCAAACAACGAGGGGGAAGTTATGCCGACTAACTTGCCTCACGTGTCAGTACCTGCGTCTCCCGCTCGGGAGGTGCGTGATATTGTAACGCCGAGTACTTCAGGGCGGCCATTACAAATCACACTACAGGACATGGCTAATGTTATGACAAGTCTGTTTCTCTCCCTGCATGATCCGGATCGTCTCTACAGAGCTCAAGGGTCTTCAAAATTATTTTGAGGGAGGTAATCACTCACAGCAGACCTGTGAGGTAAGCGAGATCACTCTGGGGTGAGAACAGAGTGCGCTGATAATATTAGGGCCATGTCAGATACTGCGTCACAATTTGCAGAACATGAGGACGGAGAGCTTCAATCTGCAGGTGACGGATCTGATCCAAATAGAGTGGATTCAGACATTTCAAATTTTAAGTTTAAATGATTATACTTAGAAAACCTCTGTGTACTGCTAGTGGAGGTATTAGCGGCTCTGAATGATTGTAACACCGTTGCAATCCCAGAGAAATTATGTAGGCTGGATAGATACTATGCAGTACCAGCGAGTACTGACGTATTTCCTATACCTAAGAGGCTTATAGAGATAATTACTAAGGAGTGGGATAGGCCCGGTGTACCCTTTTCCCCCCCTCCTGTATTTAGAAAAATGTTTCCAATTGACGCCACCACACGGGACTTATGGCAGATGGTCCCTAAGGTGGAGGGAGCGGTTTCTACTCTGGCTAAGCGTAGCACTATCCCGGTGGAGGATAGCTGTGCCTTTTCAGATCCAATGGATAAAAAATTAGAGGGTTACCTTAAGAAAATGTTTGTTCAACAAGGTTTTATATTGCAACCCCTTGCATGTATTGCGTCTGTCACGGCTGCGGCCGCATTTTGGTCCGAGTCTCTGGAAGAGACTCTTGACTCAATAACTATAGATGAGATTTCAAATAAGCTTAAAACCCTTAAGCTAGCTAAAACAGGAAGGAGCTGTTGCTCGCTACAGACAAGGCTGGAAACCTAACCAGTCCTGGAACAAGGGCAAGCAGGCCAGAAAACCTGCTGCTGCCCCTAAGACAGCATGAATTGAGGGCCCCCGATCCGGGAACGGATCTAGTGGGGGGCAGACTTTCTCTCTTCGCCCAGGCTTAGGCAAGAGATGTCCAGGATCCCTGGGCGTTAGAGATCATATCTCAGGGATATCTTCTGGACTTCAAAATCTCTCCCCCAAAAGGGAGATTTCATCTTTCAAGGTTGTCAACAAACCAAATAAAGAAAGAGGCGTTTCTACGCTGTGTACAAGATCTTTTGCTAATGGGAGTGATCCACCCGGTTCCGCGGTCGGAGCACGGACAGGGGTTTTACTCAAATCTGTTTGTGGTTCCCAAGAAAGAAGGAACCTTCAGACCAATCTTGGATTTAAAGATCTTAAACAAATTCCTAAGAGTTCCATCGTTCAAAATGGAAACTATTCGGACAATCTTACCCATGATCCAAAAGGGTCAGTACATGACCACAGTGGATTTAAAGGACGCTTACCTTCACATACCGATTCACAAAGATCATTACCGGTATCTAAGGTTTGCCTTCCTAGACAGGCATTACCAGTTTGTAGCTCTTCCATTCGGATTGGCTACGGCTCCAAGAATCTTCACAAAGGTTCTGGGCGCTCTTCTGGCGGTAGTAAGACCGCAAGGAATTTTGGTGGCTCCGTACCTAGACGACATTCTGATACAAGCGTCAAGCTTTCAAACTGCCGAGTCTCATACAGAGTTAGTACTGGCATTTCTAAGGTCGCATGGGTGGAAGGTGAACGAAGAGAAAAGTTCTCTCTTTCCACTCACAAGAGTTCCCTTCTTGGGGACTCTTATAGATTCTGTAGAAATGAAGATCTACCTGACAGAAGGCAGGTTAACAAAGCTTCAAAATGCTTGCCGTGTCCTTCATTCCATTCAACACCCGTCAGTGGCTCAATGCATGGAGGTAATCGGCTTAATGGTAGCGGCAATGGACATAGTACCCTTTGCACGCCTACATCTCAGACCGCTGCAATTGTGCATGCTAAGTCAGTGGAATGGGGATTACTCAGATTTGTCCCCTACTCTGAATCTGGATCAAGAGACCAGAAATTCTCTTCTATGGTGGCTTTCTCGGCCACATCTGTCCAGGGGGATGCCATTCAGCAGACCAGATTGGACAATTGTAACAACAGACGCCAGCCTACTAGGTTGGGGCGCTGTCTGGAATTCCCTGAAGGCTCAGGGATCATGGACTCAGGAGGAGAGTCTCCTTCCAATAAACATTCTGGAATTGAGAGCAGTTCTCAATGCCCTTCTGGCTTGGCCTCAGTTAACAACTCGGGGGTTCATCAGGTTTCAGTCGGACAACATCACGACTGTAGCTTACATCAACCATCAAGGAGGGACAAGAAGCTCCCTAGCGATGATGGAAGTATCAAAGATAATTCGCTGGGCAGAGTCTCACTCTTGCCACCTGTCAGCGATCCACATTCCTGGAGTGGAGAACTGGGAGGCGGATTTCCTAAGTCGTCAGACTTTTCATCCGGGGGAGTGGGAACTTCATCCGGAGGTCTTTGCCCAAATACTTCGACTTTGGGGCAAACCAGAGATAGATCTCATGGCGTCTCGCCAGAACGCCAAGCTTCCTTGTTACGGGTCCAGGTCCAGGGACCCGGGAGCGGTCCTGGTAGATGCTTTGACAGCACCTTGGACCTTCGGGATGGCCTATGTGTTTCCACCCTTCCCGATGCTTCCTCGATTGATTGCCAGGATCAAACAGGAGAGAGCATCGGTGATTCTAATAGCGACTGCGTGGCCACGCAGGACCTGGTATGCAGATCTAGTGGACATGTCATCCTGTCCACCTTGGTCTCTGCCTCTGAGACAGGACCTTCTAATTCAGGGTCCTTTCAAACATCAAAATCTAATTTCTCTGAAGCTGACTGCTTGGAAATTGAACGCTTGATTTTATCAAAGCGTGGATTTTCGGAGTCAGTAATTGATACCTTAATACAGGCTAGGAAACCTGTTACCAGAAAGATTTACCATAAAATATGGCGTAAATACTTACATTGGTGCGAATCCAAGAGTTACTCATGGAGTAAGGTTAGGATTCCTAGGATATTGTCTTTTCTACAAGAGGGTTTAGAAAAGGGTTTATCTGCTAGTTCCTTAAAGGGACAGATCTCAGCTCTGTCCATTCTTTTACACAAACGTCTGTCAGAAGTTCCAGACGTTCAGGCTTTTTGCCAGGCTTTGGCCAGTATTAAGCCTGTGTTTAAAACTGTTGCTCCACCATGGAGCTTAAATTTAGTTCTTAACGTTTTACAGGGTGTTCCGTTTGAACCCCTTCATTCCATTGATATTAAATTGTTATCTTGGAAAGTTCTGTTTTTAATGGCTATTTCCTCGGCTCGAAGAGTCTCTGAGTTATCGGCCTTACATTGTGATTCTCCTTATCTGATTTTTCATTCAGACAAGGTAGTTCTGCGTACTAAACCTGGGTTCTTACCTAAGGTAGTCACTAATAGGAATATCAATCAGGAGATTGTTGTCCCATCATTGTGTCCTAACCCTTCTTCAAAGAAGGAACGACTTCTACACAATCTGGATGTAGTTCGTGCCCTGAAATTTTATTTACAGGCAACTAAAGATTTTCGCCAAACTTCTTCCCTGTTTGTCGTTTATTCTGGACAGAGGAGAGGTCAAAAAGCTTCTGCTACCTCTCTCTCTTTTTGGCTTCGTAGCATAATACGTTTAGCCTATGAGACTGCTGGACAGCAGCCTCCTGAAAGAATTACAGCTCATTCTACTAGAGCTGTGGCTTCCACTTGGGCCTTTAAGAATGAGGCATCTGTTGAACAGATTTGCAAGGCTGCAACTTGGTCTTCTCTTCATACTTTTTCCAAATTTTACAAATTTGACACTTTTGCTTCTTCGGAGGCTGTTTTTGGGAGAAAGGTTCTTCAGGCAGTGGTCCCTTCCGTATAAAGATCCTGCCTGTCCCTCCCGTCATCCGTGTACTTTAGCTTTGGTATTGGTATCCCAGAAGTAATGATGACCCGTGGACTGACTACACTTAACAGGAGAAAACATAATTTATGCTTACCTGATAAATTCCTTTCTCCTGTAGTGTAGTCAGTCCACGGCCCGCCCTGTTTTTTATGGCAGGTCTAAATTTTTAAATTATACTCCAGTCACCACTGCACCCTATAGTTTCTCCTTTCTCGTTTGGTTCTCGGTCGAATGACTGGGTGTGACGTAGAGGGGAGGAGCTATATAGCACCTCTGCTTGGGTGATCCTCTTGCACTTCCTGTTGGGGAGGAGTTAATATCCCAGAAGTAATGATGACCCGTGGACTGACTACACTACAGGAGAAAGGAATTTATCAGGTAAGCATAAATTATGTTTTTCAGACTGTCAGTTTCATTATTGGGATAATGCATTTAATTATTTTTTCTTACCTTGAAAAATTTTAATTTGGCCATTTTTTCCTGCGTGCTGTTAAGCTCGCGGGGGCGGGAAATGTTTCTTTTTATTTCGTCATTTTTTGGCGCGTTCTTTTTTTTTGGCGCTAAAAATTTCGTCACTTCCGGCGAGGTAATTTCACCGGAAGTTGTATTCTGTTTCGCATGCGTATTCAGACATTTTTTTGCGCCAAAATAAATGTGGGCGTCTTTTTTATTCATTATTTAAACATTTCTCTTCATTTCTTCTGGTTGCTAGAAGCTTATTATTTTGCATTCTTTCCCATTCCTGAAACTGTCATTTAAGGAATTTGATAATTTTGCTTTATGTGTTCTTTTTTCTATTACATATTGCAAGATGTCTCATCCCGACCCTGGATCAAAATCCACTAATGAACAGACGCTGCCTGATGCTGGTTCTACCAAAGTTAAGTGCATATGTTGTAAACTTGTGGTAACTGTTCCTCCAGCTGTAGTTTGTGAAAGCTGTCATGATAAACTTTCCAATGCTGTTTGTGTCTCCATTAGTAATAATCCTTTACCTGTTGTTGTTCCTTAAACATCTAATGTTCAGGATGTTCCTGTTAATGTAAAAGAATTTGTTTCTAATTCTATTAGGAAGGCTCTGTCTGTTATTCCTCCTTCCAGTAAACGTAAAAGGTCTTTCAAGACTTCTCACATTTCAGATGAATTTTTAGGTGACCGTCATCATTCTGACTTATCTGATTCTGATGAGGTTTTTTCTGGTTCAGAAGATTCTACTACAGATATTGATTCTGATAAATCCTCATATTTATTTAAAATGGAGTTTATTCGTTCATTACTAAAAGAAGTTTTGATTGCTTTAGATATGGAGGAATCCAGTCCTCCTGATACTAAAACTGCTAAACGTTTAAATTCGGTTTATAAGCCTCATGTATTAATTCCGGAAGTTTTTCCAGTTCCTGATGCTATCCCAGATGTGATTGCTAGGGAATGGGATAGTTTGGGTACTTCATTTACTCCTTCTCCAAGGTTTAAGAAATTGTACCCTGTGCCATCTGATAGATTGGAGTTTTGGGATAAAATCCCTAAAGTCGATGGGGCTATCTCTACCCTTGCTAAACGTACTGCTATTCCTACGGCAGATAGCACTTCGTTTAAAGATCCTTTAGATAGGAAGATTGAATCTTTTTTAAGAAAAACATAATTTATGTAAGAACTTACCTGATAAATTAATTTCTTTCATATTGGCAAGAGTCCATGAGCTAGTGACATATGGGATATACAATCCTACCAGGAGGGGCAAAGTTTCCCAAACCTCAAAATGCCTATAAATACACCCCTCACCACACCCACAATTCAGTTTAACGAATAGCCAAGCAGTGGGGTGATAAAGAAAGGAGTAGAAAGCATCAACAAAGGAATTTGGAAATAATTGTGCTTTATACAAAAAATCATAACCACCATTAAAAGGGTGGGCCTCATGGACTCTTGCCAATATGAAAGAAATTAATTTATCAGGTAAGTTCTTACATAAATTATGTTTTCTTTCATGTAATTGGCAAGTCCATGAGCTAGTGACATATGGGATATCAATACCCAAGATGTGGAGTCTTCCACTCAAGAGTCACTAGAGAGGGAGGGAATAAAATAAAAACAGCCATATTACGCTGAAAAAATAA